>NC_047677.1:27172129-27472129 GCF_011762505.2 Arvicanthis niloticus | reverse complement strand
GACTGTTGGGCCCTGGGTGAAAAGTGGGCTTGGGCCAAATCAAGTGATGTCAGCCACCAGGGCCACATGGGCCAAGATCAAGCATCCAGCAGGAGCCACGGGGCACTGGTGATGGCTCCAGCTGAGGGAAGAAAAGCAGATAGAACTGAGGAAGAGGCTCAGTGGAGGAGAGAAAGGGGAGCTCTCAGAGAGCCAGGAAGGCAGCTGGGTGAGAGGAACAGGGGCATGTGAACTGGGGGTTCTGTGGGACACAAACCAGCCCAGGAGGACATAGGAACTAACCCCCATCCCCACCACAGTGAGGGATGGGCAGAGTATCAAGACCCCTCCAATTCCTGGACAAGTGGGGTCTTCCAAGAGCATGATGGGAATGTGGGCCTTTCTGGTCTGCCAAGACTTTCCTAGGCAGAGGTGGGTGGACATATCTGTGCAATCTAGCTCAAACTGGCTTGAGCAGACCTGGCCCAGAGTTGGGAGAGTTCAGGCATGGATGAACCTCGAGTTTAGTAGAGACCAAGGACTCAACGAATATCTCAAGCGTGAGGTTCTCAACCCTGGCTTCCTCTTACCTAGCCAGGGCCACAACACCCTGAAATCCTGAGGGCTGTCTGTTCAGGTTCTTCCCAAATAAACTCTGCCCCACCCATTCCACCCACCTCTTTCTGGTGGACCTGAATTGGCCAGTCTTTGATTCCATCTTGGACTCCATCCCTGTAGCCAAGGAAGAAGGTTACTTCCTATATTCCTTACTTTGTGTGTGTGTGTGTGTGGCTGCAGACAAACTCCCTGACAACAACTACTTAAGGACACAAAGGTTTGGTTTGGGCCCAGAGTTTTGAGAGTCTAGTCCATCATGTCAGGGAAAGCATGCTAGCAAGAACATTTGGCATTCAGTCACACTGTGTCCAGTCAAGAAGCTAAATCAGCTTGCTTTCTCCTTATTAACCTGAAATGTTTCAATCTGGGAGGAAATTGTTACCCAACAAGCTGTGACTCCAGATCAAAGTCAAGTTCTTTGGTTAGGAGTGGAGGCTCCTATTTTGCTGCAAAGCTGAAATTCCTAGGGACCTTTTCCGGACCATCACATTCCTGTTCTATTGCCTGGACATCCCTAAAGGTCCTTCTTCAGTGCCTTCTCTCCACTGCCCAGCCTTATGTATCAGCTGTGTGTGGACATGGCTTTGCTGCTTCTCACCTCCAACTCCCTAGATTCTAGGATACAAACCAAGCCTAATTTTTCTGCAACATTGATCCGAGGGGGTGATGCCTACCATGAAAAACCAAAACCAAACCAAACTATCACACACACACACACACACACACACACACACACACACACACACACAATCTCCAGAGGAAGACATTGAAACAATGCAGAAGAAAAGGTAAGGCAAAGGCTTGCTTGTTGCAAAACTCCCTCCAGCTATGGAGAGGTGCAGGCTCACCTTGTTGGGTAACACAGTTTCCTCCCAGATTGAAACATTTCATCCTACAGGGAAGCTCTTTAATCAGGAAGGTAAACAACTCAAATGAGCTTCAGGAAGTCCCTAAAACTGATCAGATTCACCAGGCCCCTCCCTGCCAGAGTAAGCAATAAACGCTGAGAGAGTGGGAAGCTGTTATCATCTTGTCCTTCTGGGTCCAATTTGTTGCCATTCTGTAGATGCGGGAGGGAGCAGGGGTGTGTGTGTGTCAGTCAGCACTAGCAACCATGAGCTCCTGTGAGATGCTACTTACTTACGGAGTGCCTTCTGTTTGCTTTACATTCACCTCTTCTTTAAATCCTCCTAAAAATCTAGATCCTTTATTATAAACCCAGTTTTTCTTTGAAACAATCCCATATAGCCCATGCTGCCCTCAAACTCACCATGTAGCCATGAGTGGCCTTGAATTTACCATCCTCCTGCCTCTGTCTCCCAAGTGCTGGGATTACAGATTTATACCACTACACCTGGTTTATTTTAAACCCACTGTCGGAAAAGGGCTTTTTTCGTTGGTTTTTCTGACTGCATGGGGTCTCTCAGAGCCTTGGGTTTTGACATTTTTTTTTTTTTTTTCATTGCTGGGCTCAGCTCAGGCTACCATATCAAGGCTATCTGAGCCTTGAAACCCCAATCTCAAAAATACTGCAGCCCCAGATGTTTTCTGTTTTGCTGCATCAGCTCAGTGATTTGAACACCTCAGTTCAAGCTGCCTTTCAGACAGACTGGGACAGGGTGCTGAAGAAGCCTCAACTCGCTTAATTTCCTGCAGCTGAGAAACTCTCCAGCGCCCCCTAGTGGTCCTGAATGGCATTGTATCCTCAGGCATTCGTGCTGGGAGCAGATATCCTTTGAACAGGTTGGGGCCCTAGAGGCCTGTTTGTTAATGAGACACATCAAGGAAATGTTGACACTGAGACTTCCTGGGCAGCAGTCCTGTCCGCTGCATTGCTTTCTAGCCCTGTAGTTGTCCGTAGTATCTAACTACCTAGCAGTCAGTCTCACATTAAGCCTCCATAAGTACTGTAGCTTCCATTCCGTAGATGTGCACAACACACTAATGTTTGCATTGCATATAAAGCTCCTTCTCACTGGTCAACATGCAAAATGTAAAGTTTGCCTTGTTACTAGGAAAGGACGCTCACTCCCACACCTCTGTCATCATCCCTCCCTCCCCCCCCACCCCCCACTTCTGATTCACAGTTCAAGGGCCAGCCTACCCTCCCCTGCCCGATGCTTCAGCCTCATTTGCAGGAATGTCTAGAGGCAAAAGGAAATAACTCTACTGACAGAGGTCACTTGTAGTAGCGGGCAGGTTAAGAAGGGGTAGGGGGAGAAACACCAAAGGCCACTAGCTCTTCTACAGACGAGGAAGCCACACAGGCGGGATAGTGTTAGCTTTGAAGGGGATAAGGGGAGATGGCGCGTGAATGTATGAGAATTGCCTGCCTTTGATGGCTTGCACTCCTAGGTCGACTAGTCTGCGATGGGTCTCAGATCAACATAAATGAGAGCCCCCCCACCCCCCGCCTGTTGGACATTAAAGGATAAACCTGGGCGGTGGGCGTGACTCTTGATAAACTTCCGTTCTGTAGTTCTTTAAGTCTAGTCCTGAAAGAGAAAAGGGGCGTGAATATCGCTGCCTCGGGGCTCTGGGTTTTCTACTCTGAGTGAATCTGTGGTTGGTGGCAAGGTCCCGGTAGAGACACCTGCAAAGAGCGGAGACCTGGATAGAAACGGTGAGGGAGAGGTGTCTGCTGTAGCTAGATCTCCCAACTCGGGACTTAAAGGACCATGCAGGCGCCCTGGCAGTGATTCAACAGATTGCCGGAGGGTCCCCGAGGCCCTGGGAAAGGGGAGTGCTGTGGTGCTGTGCATTGGGTGCCAGGAGGGTCCCCGAGGCCCCGAGAAAGCGGGATGCTATGATGCCCGGTCCCTATGTCTTTGAGATCTTTCTTGAGTGTGAATCTTTGGAAAGGAAGAGGCGTGCAGCCCCCGCTCCACCCCACACCCCCTTCCCGCCTATAAATAACCCCAAGTGTCACTTCAAAGGGCACCAGGAGCCCGGGACAGGGGCTACCGAGGTCGGCGGGCCCCCGCACACCACGCCCCTACCCCAGGCGACTTTGCATAAATAAACAAACCCCAGCCGCGGCCCCGCAAGAGGCGGAGGAGGAGCGGGAGGAGGGCGAGGGAGGGGCGCGGGAGATTAGTTTGGGAAGTAGCGCCCGGCGCTCATCCGATCCGCGCGGCCGCGCCGGCTGTGTCAAGTTACAGAGGCGCCGGAATCGGCCCCAGCGCGGCTCACTGCAGCCACAACCCACCTCTGCCCATGGGGCCCTGCATGCGCGCCCCTTCGCCCGGGGACTGACACCCGCTCTCCCCGAAGACACCAAACACCCAGAAGGACCCCGAGCGTCGCACCAGCCCGAGGACTCTGCAGAGGCGAGAAGGCAAAGAGCGGGGAGCGGGGCCAGGTCTCCGGATTGGAACATTCTTCGAAATAACTTTTTTCTTACTTTGACGTACCCCGATCGCGTCTGCTGGTGGCTCTTGGCTTCCCCCCACTCCGACTGCTCATTTTCAGTCCTCTTTGGCGAGCAAAGGAAAGGGACGTCCTCTAGCCACGCTAGCCCCCTTTCCCCTTGCCTATCAGTTTGGATCGCGCCTCTTGGATCTCGTTTTTATTTATTCTATTTATTTATTTATTGGCTCTCAAGTCCCGAGGGGATGGTGGCGGAGCGCGCCCGCAAAGCGGCAGCCTCTGGCAACCGCGGGCCGGGGGAGCTGGGCGCACCAGGGCCCGGGACAGTGGCGCTGGCTGAGCAGTGCGCTAGGCTGCCGAGCCCCGGGTGCTGCGGACTGCTGGCTCTGGCGCTGTGCTCGCTGGCGCTCAGCCTGCTCGCCCACTTTCGGACCGCTGAGCTGCAGGCCCGAGTGTTGCGCCTGGAAGCGGAGCGCGGGGAGCAGCAGATGGAGAAAGCTATTTTGGGACGAGTCAACCAACTGCTGGACGAGGTTTGTGCCCTTTGTTGCTGCCTTTTATCCCCACCCCGAGGCGCCCTCTCCCGAAGTCCCGGGACTCCACGAGCCGGTGCGGGCTGGCGCTCTTTTGCACGCTCGCCCAGGTTGCCTGTGCTAGATCTGCGGGCAGGGATCGTAGCTGAGCTGCCAGAAATAGGCATACGCGGGACCTCCCAGCTCCCGGAGACCTATGGTCTTGCGCTGGGGGCGCCCTACGCGCGCGGCGGTCAGGTGGCGGAAGGCAGGGCGCGCAAAAGGTGCGCAGAGGCCGCCTGGGCTAGTTGCAGGAAAGAGTCTGGGGTACGCTGGCGGGGACTCTGATGGTCCTGTCCGCTCCACGAGGGTGGGTGCTGCCTGGATTTTATGGTCACATTTGGAAAGCAGGGCAAGAGAGTGAGCCATTTAAGGACCTAAAGGGACAGTTTCTGAAGCGGATTGCTCTTTGCTGGTCCCTGTTTGCTGTTTCTGTCCCCTGGGACCCAAGTGTGAGTTGCCTGGCTCCGTCCTCCTCAGGGTCCCGTTAACCTATGGTTCTTCCGGCTGTGGCCTCTGAAATGGTCCCAACTCCATCCCTGCAACTGGGGAAAGGATGCAGCTCTCTCTTTTTGTCCCCAAACGTCCTCCTTCCCAGGTAGTTCACAAGTTACTAATGCGTGTCTTCAATGGGGGAATCCTGAGAGTGGGCATGGCAGTGGCATCCTCCCTGGGGAGGCGGGAAACGCAG
This sequence comes from Arvicanthis niloticus, assembly GCF_011762505.2. Lineage (NCBI taxonomy): Eukaryota > Metazoa > Chordata > Mammalia > Rodentia > Muridae > Arvicanthis > Arvicanthis niloticus. The sequence goes on along the minus strand of NC_047677.1, from coordinate 27,466,900 downwards.
ACTCTAGTGGGGCGGAGTGTGGGTGTGAGCGATAAGGAGGCAAAGCTGAACACCACAAGATGGAGTGGCAGCCAGCTGAAGAGAATCTGAACGGCACAGTGGGAGGTGTGTGGGAGCCCAACCAAACGGGTGCAGCTGAAAAGCCAGCAAGCAACTCTGGGCTTTTGCACCCAGCTTGGGATTTATTTGGATGCTGTGCAAACTGGGACGGGACACATACTGTTAACCTCTCTGAGCTTACAGAATGATGGCAAGCCTTGGCCAGATCCTGCAGTTAGGTTTCTCTGGGGTGCTTCTTTTATAGTAATTCCCTAGATGGCCCCATGGGGGAAGTCACAGGCCACAGCATAGAGGGTGCCCTATGCCTGCTGCTACAGCCCATTGCCATGACTGGCCATAACTAAGAACGCTCAGTCAGGCCTCCCACAGTTCCCTGGGCTTGGGGGCAGTAGCTGGGCTCTGGCTAGTTGTCTGAGTGAGGGAAGGGCACCGTGTGGACCATGTCGAGGGTGGCAAACACCTCCTCATGTGCACCCACCCCTCCCTGTGCCGGGTCTCCAGGCCTCCCGTTTGCCTCTCATGTAGAGTTCCCTGCTTCAAGCAAAAGCTCGTGTTTACCCTCTTGACTCTTTGACCCTAGCCTCTAGAACTGAGAAGCACTCCAAAGATGATCAGAAGTGAACCCATTTTACAGAGGGGAAAACCGAGTTCTTGAGATGGGCAGCAGGTTGTTCAGGGCTATATGATAACACCAGTGTTAGAGCTAAGCCTCCCTACCCTGCATCCATTGCTGAGAGCTAGCTGCAGAGGGGTGGGGGACAACTGCCCTGAGGAGCACTTCAGTCTTCCGGAACTTGAGTGGGACATAGAAAGAAAATGAGCAGACACCGTGTCTGGAGGGAAACGTTACAATAATGGAGGAAAACTGACCAGGAAATGTCTTATATACAACGTAAGGTGGGCTTCCTGAGGAAGTGATTTTCAGGGCAAGACCCAGCGTGAGTAGGAGTTTGCCTGGTGCAAGGGGGTAAGCATCAGGCTTTGTGCTAAGACAACTCCACCACCACTCAGGGAACAGGTTCAGGAGGATGGAGCTAGAGGTGGGGGCGGGGCTGCTTTGGGGCTGTGAATGACGTGAATGATGTGATGGGAGCTGGGGAGACCATCATATGGGCATAGTTGGAAGTTGAAGCAAGATGCGATGGGCAACCCAAGGTCCTTAGAGACTGCTAGCTGGGGAAATGGGGAGCTATCAAAGGATTTAATGGAGGATGTTTATGTCCCTTAAATGGGGATTGAGGCTGACAGGATGCTGTTTGGGGACCATGGATGGGGGTGATGTTGGGGACAAGGCTAAGTGGACCCGGTAGCTGCAGGGGACACCTGGAGGCAGTCATCTGGGAGTGTTGGAGGGAGCTTCCTGTCACAGAATCTGGCAAATACAGGGTCTGCAGTCTGGGGGCTGCTGGAGGGGCACTCAGAGGCCACCTGGCCTCATACAGTAATCACTAGCCTATGTGACTTATTCTATTGGAATTAAATAAAAAATCAGACTGGAGTCCGTCACACACTCTAGTCTCACGGAAAGCACTTGGCACATGGGAGAGCTGGTGACTGGCTGGGCAGCAGAGTTTCCTGTTTCTGTGACAAAAAATAGCCTGCCCAGAGCAACACAGGAGAGAAGGGCTTGCCTTGGCTCACAGTTTGGAGGTTTCAGTGTCTCTGGTAAGAGGGGCCAGAACAACTCTCTGTGCCCCTCCAGCTGCAGGTGCTGCTCTGTCAGGCTCTTCTGGGTTAACTTAACCCTTTCCAGAATCACTCTCACAGACACACAGGGTGGGGGTGGGGGTAGGTTCAATCTTCTAGGCTGTTCTCAACTCAATCAGGTTGATAAGATTAAACACAATATGCAGCTTCCGGCCGTGGAAGTGTCTCCAGAGAAACTAGAGGGGGACCCACCCTTTGTCTCTCCTTCCCCATGGTTATTCTCCCACTTCTAAGCAAAGAACAAGAGAGGAAAGGGTGAGCCCTGACAAGAGGGCTCAGTGGGTGGGAGGGCTTGCTGAGTCAGCCTAAGACCTGAGTTTAAACCCACAGACTTATTTATGTTCTAGCACAGGAATGCATGTGTATACAGACTCAAACAAGAGCACCTGTGTGCACACACAGTGATGATAAATAATTTTAACTAAAAAAAAAAAAAATGAATGAAAGGAAAAGTGGACAAGGCTAGGCCAGGATGAGAGAGGGAGGGCCATGTAGTTTCGTTTCAAAACAGATTTGTGAAAGGGTTGGGGAGTTCCTGCCTTTATGTTGACACAAGGAGCTAGAGGCCTTAGGGACTAAGATTAAATCCCCTGCTGCTGGGGGCCTAGAGTGGGCCTCACCACCCCCTGCAGTTAGGTTTCTTGGCTGCTAAATCCGGGCTCCAAGTCCACCCTGGGACTGCTGTGAGACCCTCAGAAGGTGGCAGACAGCAAGATGCACGAAGGAATGGCCCCACCAGCAGGAGGTGATGATGCCCCAAAGAAGGGCTCCAGGGTCCTAGGGTAGCAATTCCTGGAGCAGATGGGCCTGAGCCCCTCCTTAAAGGAGAGAGGGACCTCAGAAGGGGCCTGTGCGATGATCTGCTGGTCCCCTGAAATCCAGGGTGACATGAAGTATGAAGAAGACAGAGACTGGGTTTGTAGGTCTGAGAAGGAGGGGGCTGGCAGGGTAGGCCAAGCAGAAGGACCCAGTAGGAGAGGACATTTGGGTGGAAGTGCGTAAGGTCAGATCCGAGGGGCTCCCGGCCACTGGTGGATGGGTCACCACTAGGAGAAGACCTGGGGATTGGGAGGTTGGGTTTGATTTCCCGCCAGCACCTCTCTGTGGTGTGGGACCCTTAATGAGTACTCCAGCTGCCTGACAGTTGATTTCCTTGCTGTGAAGAAAGAAACTGGAATGTCCCAAATGGAGAAAATCAGATGACACCTAGGCTAGACTGGGCAGGAGATGGAGGAGAGAGGGGAAAGGGGAGTGGGGGAGGGGAGGCAGGATTGCAATTAAAAACAGCCAAATTCAGTTTGTCTTGCAGCCCCTGGCCTGTGGACTCTGAAGGAGGCCAGATAGACTCCCACCCCAGTTACAATGCTGCTCCCAGTACCCTTGTTGTATTGTCCCTTGGAGTGGCTCATAGGATATACCAAGGCCACATATATGGCCAGGATGGCACCTCCCATCCTCCCCACTCTGCAGTGGCTGCCACTATCCTACCCCACTATATAGATAAAGAAACCAGTGTCGCTGAACTGCCCTCCTGCTCCCTGTGACTCATTTCTTCCACCTTGGGGAATCCCTGGGAAAGGAAGTAGTAGAAACTTCCAGGACAAGATGTTGACAGAATGCCAGCAGACCTCCCCCCCACCACCCCTAGAAAGACCCGTTTATGAGAATGTCTCACGTCTATAGGGTATGTGTACAGGGACCTTTTATTGGGCTATTGAGAGGAGAGATCAAAGCAGTGGCAGGAAGATTAATACACTAGGCTGTGGACTGAGAGGTGGGCTCTGAACGGAGCAGGCTGTGTCACAGGGTGGGTTGCCTGTGCAGCAGTGTCCTGGGTACCAGACAGCTGAGCCTCAGGACAGGTCTTAGGGAATCCTCAAAGGCCAGCATACCACTGAGTCCATCCCAAATCATGCCTCCCTTTGTGTGTGTGTGTGTGTGGGGGGGTGATATGCCTGGGGCCCTCTGCAATGGGGAGACAGGTCCAGAAGATTCTCCTCTACTACATCAAAGCATCAGGATGGGATCCTGTTGGAGAGGTTTATGAGGTTTGTTCTTCCGTGGTACTCACTCTGTTCTCCAGTTAACTACTGGCTCATTGGCAGGTCACTGGTAACCAGTACATGTTACATGTGTGTCTAGCCCCAGTTCCAGGGTTCTCAGCAGACATGGCCCATTGATCACAGGATGCTTTCCCATCAAGCTTTGCGGGGCCTTGAGTCTTGCAGCTATTCTCCAGGAAGCTTCGGAGAGCTAGCAAGAGTCGGCGCCCAATGTGAAGAGAGCCATTTTGTGACCTGAAGTTTGGTTTTTGTTTTTTTTTTTTTTTTTTTTTTTGTTGTTGTTGTTGTTGTTTTGGTTTTTCGAGACAGGGTTTCTCTGTGTAGTCCTGGCTGTCCTGGAACTCACTCTGTAGACCAGGCTGGCCTCGAACTCAGAAATCCGCCTGCTTCTGCCTCCCAAGTGCTGGGATTAAAGGCGTGCGCCACCACCGCCCGGCTTGGTTTTGTTTTAAATAGCAAGTTTAGTAGGATGCATTAAGTCAGGGAGAGCTCTCACCGTCTGTGTGCAGAGACTTCTCAGGTAACTCCAGGCAGAATGAAGGCTCACCGGGTAGCTAGCCCATGCAGGAGGTAGCAAGAAGTGAAAGTGTCAGAACAAAGGCCTGTTGCTCACTCCCAGGAAGATGTCTTTCCCTCTTACTCCACATCCTTCTAGATTCTTCTCAGTGTCCTCTGGAGAGATCTCTGAAGCCATGAGAACTCCCTTTCCTCTCTCATTTGCCCCAGGGGCACTTCCTGGATGGGCCTAAAATGACATTTAGTGCAGAGAAAGAAAAAGCAGACATAGCACATAGTGCTGGCTTCCCTGTCCAATGGTGGCAGACATTACTAATCACTCAATGATTAGCTTTCCCTGAGTCTGGTCGGACCTATCAGTCCTTCTCCAATCCAGGACACCAGGCTATATCCCCAGCCCATTGAAGCCAATACACAAGGAAAAATCTACCGACCAACTGTGACTTAGCCCCAGCCACGTGGGCCAAGTGTCCCCCTCTGCATAACCTTTAAATGCCCTGTCTCTCCATTTGTCCACACAACCTAGTAAGAGGGCCAGAGACTCATTTGTCTCCAGGCTTGTTATTGACCATGGTCTGGGACTTTGGAAGTGGTAGGCAGATTTCACCAACCAATTGATTAAAGATCACGTGTGTGTGTGCACATGTATGTGTATGCAGGTTTATACATATATGGAAATAAGAGGGCAACCTGTTATTCCTCAGGTGTGTGTGTGTGTGTGTGTATGTGTATTGGGTGTGTCACAGGATCTCTCACTGGCTTGGAAGTCAGCCAAGTTAGGCTAGGCTGACTGGCTACTGATCCCCAGGGATCCTCCTGCCTCAGCCTCCGCCTCCACCTCCACCGGGATTACAAACACACACTCCCACACCCAGTCCCTGTGTCTGATCTCAGGTCCTCGTGCTTACAACAACACTTTAGCACCTGAGCTCTCCCCACTGAGATTCCGTGTCTTGCTAGAAGCTGGGGAAAATGTTCCAGCCAACTGAGGCTCGCATACTTCCAGCCCAGCCGTGGCTTAGCATTTGCTCCCACAGTGTCCTGGGAGAGGGACTTCATAGTAGTCAGCCGAGGGTACCGTTTTTTTTTTGGGGGGGGGGCATGCCTGACCCTGGCTGGAGGTTGGGGATGGCTCCTCATGATCAGTTCTGCCTGCATGGGGCAGCTGGACAGCTTCACCTTTGACCCCCAGCCTCCAAGGTCAAGCGTTCCATCTACTCCTTCCCAGGCTGCTTGGCAACATTTTTCAGGGGGTGGGGGAGGGGTGCAGAATTTGGCCTCACAGGGCCCCCAGCCACTAGTTGGGTGAACCTTGGGATCCTGATTAGGAAAATACAGATGGCAGAGCCCTCTGCACGGAGATGATGGATGATCGGGTGAAATTATCCAGGCGTGCTGAATGTGTTAGCCACTGACACCCCCCTCCCCCATCAAGGGTGACTAGACAGACGACGCAGCCAATCTCTGCATTTATAGTTACATTTATTGGGACTTACTGTGGACCTGGCACTCGCTGCTCGGAGCTTAGCATCTACTGATCCCCAGAAGCTGTGCAGGAACCCCGCCTGTGTTTTCTGAGTCCGCCATTCCTTTTTCAGAGACGAGGGGAAGTTGAAAACCCACAGAGGTCAAGTGACTTGCTCAGGGTCACGTGGCTCCTGACTAGTAGTGATGAGACAGCACAGCCACTAGCATGTGCCTGCCTGCACGAAGAAGACTAGGGAGGTGTTCGGCGGCTCTGGCCCCTACAGAGGAGAGGCTGGACTGAACTGGCTTGTGTTACTGGCCATAGTGAATGGCTGCACGGGCGGGTGCTATTTCTTCCTTCTAGCCTTGGTAAGGAAAATCCTTAGGAGTGTCTTCATCTTGTCCTGACCTCAGCCGTGCTAGGCTCTTCGAGGGTGGGTTCTTACTGCTCACACCAGGAACTGCTTTATCCCAAGTGTGGGCTCACCCGATGGCTGGAGCCACATTCCCAGTTCCGATTGTCTCTCTGTCTCTCCCTGATTCTTTCTGTCTCTCTCTGTCTCTGTGTGTGTGTCTGTGTCTTTGTCTCTCTCTCTGAATATACCCTGAGCAGCTGGTCTTTCCTCAGCCAGTGAGGGGAATAAACAGGCTCCCACGGGGGAAACTGAGGCCCAGGGCTGGGGAGGGCTAGGAACACTCAGAAAGGGGCTGCTGGCAGCTGGGTTCCCTGGGCCTGCCGCTGGGCACAAAAGGAGCGGAACTGCCTGAGAGAGGCAGGCCCAGCCTCCTAGGGAACACTAGACTTCTTTCTGTCTTCTGGAGGCTATTGTGGGGTTCTGGGAAACCCCATGTGGCTGGAGTCCACTCCGGATGGGTCTCTTTAGCCCCTTCCTTTCCTGACCCAACCCCAGACTCAATGACCTCTGAGGAAGGCAGCCTGGTCTTTCTGCCTTCTCCTCCCTGTCTTCTCCCTCCTCCTGACTCTCCTTTCTCAGACTCTCCCTACCTGTCAGCCTCCTCAGACATTCTCATTTTTACCTGGTGTTTAAGCTACCACAGAGAGGCCTGGATGCCCCAACTGCAGTCCTGGGCCTCTGACAGCCCCCCACCCCCCAGAGAGTCCAATCATGGTTATCAGCTGCACTCTGGGTGTTCTCACAGAGCGGCTGCAGAGAGTCAGGCTCTGATTGGATGGCTTGTAGAGACAAGGATGCTGAAGAGAATGGGTGAAAAGGAACTCACTGGGACCTCTCTTCCCTTGCCCTCTGGAACAGTGATAAGATTCCTTGGCCTTGAAAAAGGAATGGCTACCTGGGAGGACCAAGAGTCTGCTGCCTCAAGGCCAACCCATCCCAAGTTTCACACAGAAAAGGAAAGAAGCCTTGGTTCTCATGCTTACCTTCTCCCTTCGATGAGGAGTTCACTACCTTATATTATTAGGACTTTATTCCCAGGGTTGGTCAAATCTTACTTGGAGTGGGTCCTTCATCTTGTCAGAGCTCCAGACCCATCTGCCACCACCAATTGCTAGCATGGATGACAAGCATCTAAAGTTAACCAGAGGGAGAGGGGACTTGCTCCCTTACAGAGGATGCTCCTCTGTGATCAACTGGCCTCCAGCCTCCCTCAGACCTGTTTCTATCTTCCCCCATCACTGCGCTGCCCAGCTCTGTTCCCAACTCACCTGCTCACGCCACACGTATCCTTAAAAATCACATCCTGTCACAGCTGATACAGTTTAGTCCCGTCGCCCTCAGCCCAGACATGACTCACAGACGAGTGGGTTCAAGTCCAGCTGGGCTGTGTGAACTCAAGGAAGTCGATAGACCTCTCTGTGCCTTGAGATGCACCTCTCTAGAATGGGGATGATAATCATAAGAGCATCACCTACAAGGGCTTGTCCTAGACTTAAAAATTAGGAGCCGGGGAGGCGGCTCAGTCAGTAAAGTGCTTGCCAAGAAAACATGGTTGCTCAGCAGCCGTGTTTGTTTGTCTGTTGTTGTTGTTTTGTTAAAGCCAGCCATGATGGAGTGTGTCTGTAACACCAGCCCTGGGTGACTGGAAATAGGCAGATCCCTAGAGTCTCTGCCTAGCCGCCCTAACCAAGTCAGTGAACCCCAAGTCCAACAAAAGACCTTCCATAAAAAGTAAGTTGGAAAACAATTGCGGACCCCACTAGTGTTAGCCTGTGGTCTTTTATACTCATTCACATGCACCTGTGCCTACACACACATACACACACACACACACATATACACATTCACACATACACGCATATATATATATATGCATATACACATAATCACACACATATATACATACAAATACACCTACATATACACATATACACTTGTATGTATATATTTATACATGCATATACACATGCATACTCATGTATAGACATACACTCATACATATAGACACACATGCACTCATGTACAAACATACATACATATATACACATACACATATACTCATATGTAAACATGCATACATATATATACATATACACAGTCATATGTACAAACATGCATACATATATATACATATATACAGTCATATGTACAAACATGTGCACACAAACACATTATATATATACGTACACACCCATATGTATAAACATACATGCACACACATATTTACACATACACACCCACATGTATATGCATACATACATATATACACACATGTACAAACATACATGCATACACATATATAACATACACAATCACTCACACAGAGTGAATGTGTTTTGAGACACTCCTGGTATTTGGCTAACAGATATTTTTATCTCCCTCTATCACAGACATGGATAGACATGAGCTCCAAGTCAGGCTTCCTGGGCTCTAGTCTGGCCCTCTTACTTAACCCTCTGTGCCTCAGTTTCCTGCTTGTGAAATGGGTTGTGAGATCTGCCAAACGAATGACTAGACAAGAAGTTTGCGTGGTTTCTGAGACGCATGACATGGTGCTGGCGTCCAGTCATCTCCAGTGCCCTCACCTGGCCGGCTGCCTCAGCTCGGGTGTCACCTCCCTGTGACGAGCCACGTGGTCTGTGATTAGCTCACTCTTCTCAACTACAGACACGATAACAATGGGGTTGTGGATAGTTTGTGTCACTCTGTATCGGCGCCCCGGGCCCGCCTCTGGGTCCACTTGATTCTGACTATTCTACAAAGAACATAGATGCACCCCAGTCCCTTCCTGCATGGGGAAGGGAGAAAAGAGCGGTCATGAAAAGCAGTCTCAGCTCCCCATATCCAGGACCGTTGTCCCTGGACCTGCCCCTCAGTGGCCTGGCTTCATCTCTCTGGGTCCCTGAGGTGCTGCACACCCATGTCAAGACAATCCACAGACAACTCACAGCCAGTTGTAGGACCTATGTTGCTCCTTGATTCCCCAGAGGCAGCAGGCGGACCTTGGGTTAGCTAGACGGAAGGACTTCCCTATATCAAGTCTGGAATGCTCTCACACACAGGTACAAGGCAGCTAGCTCCCTTTCCTGAGCTTAGGAAGAGGCTGCCACCAGCACCCAGAGACCTTTGCGCCTAGCCTCCCAGCCCTGGAGTCCGTCATCCGTGATCGGGCACCCAGCTCTTACACGGCCTGGAGGGAGGAAGACAATTCTTTGAGCTCCTTGTGCGCTCCCCCCCCCCACCCCCCAGTTCTAGAGTGGCCTGGGCGAGTCTGTTTGGGGTTGAGTGGGTGTGTGGGTGTCTGAGTTTCCTCTGCTTTGATTTCACCCAGCTAGCAGATCGGCTGTAGCCCCAGGGCTTGCAGCGGCTCATGGGCCTCTCCCTTTCTAGACCCTTCTCTATGCCCCTCCCCCACCATCTTTTGGGCCTCTCCCTCCCAAGCCCTCTTCTGTTTCCCACTCCCACCCCGTGCTGTTCTGGGACTGGGCTACACAGCTGGCTTTGGGCTGCTGGTTTGAACCTCTGCTCTTCACTGTGGGTACTGCCCGGGTCCAGCCCAGGCCTAGCCCAAAGCCACAGGGACCAGGTCCGGAAGAGAGATGCCTAACTGGGTCTTGTCCACCGCCATTTTCTCTTCTGATACCCAGAGTTAACAGGAGGGCCACAGGCAGGGCATCATCTTCCTCTTCTTTTCCCCAGGAGGAGAGGGCCATGGCAAGCCCAGGACAACTCAGTACGCACCCCGTCAGTACCCATGGGTGGTATGGGTATACTAGCCCCTATGTGACAGGCAGGAGAGGCAGACCCATGTCAGCTCAGGACAGGTGCTCACACCACACCTGCTGAGTAGTAACTAGGCTCCCCCCAAGGCCAGTGTCTCCTCTTGTCTGGTGTCCTTTCTGCCATCCCGTTGATGCAGCAGATAATTAAGGCCACTTTATGGCTGAGTGTATTGAAGCCCAGATGTTTTATTTGTTGCTGAGAACTGTTAATGAGGAAGTTGGGGTGGGATGCACAAGCCGGGCCCCACCACCTCACCTCACACTCCTATCCACACCACAAAGCCCCACAGAGAATAGATTATTCACTGGAGTCTGTGCCCGCTCCAGGTAGTCCCAAGGGCTGGTAGGAGCCATACGATTATTTATCAAAATTAATTATTATGTGACATTTTTCTTCTAAAATGCTTATCACTATGGGTAGTGTAGATTGCTTAATATGGGTCGTTAAAAAAAATTCAGCCAAGTGATGGTAGTGAATACCTTTAATCCAAACACTTAGGTGACAGAGGCAAGGGATCTCCATTAGTTTGAGACTAACCTGGTCTAGAGTAAGTTCCAGGATGGCCAAAGCTACACAGAGAAACCCTGTCTCAAAAAAAAAAAAAAAAAAAAAAAAAACTAACTAAATAAATATGTACATAAATAAGTAAGCAAATAAATAAATCTTTTTGAGAGATGACCTGTAACTTGCTTTATAGGTTAGCCTTGAAATCACAAAGACAGCTTGGTTCTGTCTCCATCACCAAGCCTGGTCTCAAATATTTTTGAAATAGGGTTTCATGTAGCCCAGGTTATCTTCAGACTTGGTATGTAGCTGAGAATGATCTTGAACTTCTGATCCTATTGCCTTCTGAGTATTTGGGTTAGAGGCGTGGACCACTGTACCCAGTTTATTGCCTCCTGGAAATTTAACCCAAGGTTCTGTACGTGCCTGTTATATGCACATGTTCCATGGAACCGTGTACGTGTTAGTATTTTGCAAACAAAGCTATACCCCACCCACTTTGTTTTGTTGTTTTGTTGACATCTTGTGGGGGACAGTCTCATCTTGTAGCCCAGGCTAGCCTCCAAGTTGCAGTGATCCTCCTGCCTCTACCTTCTGTGTGCTAGAATTATAGACATACGCCTACTGCACCTGGCTTTTTAATTTTTCTTTCTAGCACAGAGGATGTCAACCACTACCTCATGCATACCCCAGGCAAACACTTCATGCCACAGAGCTACAGCCTAGCACAGGAAGGTGTCTTTCTCGGCTGCTGGTGATCATCCCTGATGCTTGTTCTTTTGCTGCCCTGTTTACCTCGGCACCTGGGCAGTTGACAGGAGGTGACGTCTTATTTTGTAGCCTCCGCCTGAGGGCAGACACTGGAGTGACAGTCACACTGGGCCCCTGGCCTCACTCCCCTCTGTTGCCATCTGGACTCATGTGTAACAGATGCATGGATTGGGCAGGCGCCTGGTCCCTTTAAAGGTCCTGAGCTAGGACACTGGGAGTGGGAGTGACTGGCCCCTAAACCCAAGCTGGGGCTCTAGGGAAGCAAGTGGCTGCCTGGCATCTTCCCTTTGATACTGACACCGGTGTTTTAATAGCTGTTGTGACCCATCAGGCCGGTGATGTTTCAGCGCTGGCCACACAGGGCATTCCAGGAGGCCCTGGCTACCAGCCAGGAGAGCAGAAGGGCCCCCTCTGTGTAGAGTGCCGGAGTCCACCCCCACAACTAGGACTGCAGAGTGCCCCACCCACCTCCAGCCTTAGTCTGGAGTCTCTCACTAGGGCCTCCAACTCTGATACCAAGAGGCCAGAGCTAGGAAGTTAAGCAACCAATGCTGGCCACTTGGAGGGTGTGCCTTGGTGACCTGGGTCACTCATTCCCATCTGAGAGGGGTTGGCAGGCACACAGCACCTGACTGAGTGAGTCACAGCCCACCGCAACAGGGCCTGAGTCAAGCTTACTGTGAAGTCTGATTTGTAAATAGCCGGGGGTTACTGAATGTCAGGAACTGGGCGCACGGTGATGAAGAACACAGAGCACATGGTTCCTCTTCCTGTAGAATTTACCTTCTGTTGGCAAAGGGGAGGCAATAAAGGAGAGAGGAAAATATAAAGGAGAAAATGAAGTAGGGAAGGGGACAGGAAGCAAGGAGGGTCTCATCAGGAGCACGCCCAGTGGACAACTAGAAAAAGAACATTCTAGAAAGGGAGCAATCACTAGTGCAAAGTCCCTGGGGTAGGGGAAAGCCTGGAGAGATCGTGGCTCTAGCAATGGTTGAGAATGGGGCTGCTGGGCCCAGGTTGGATCTAGGGTGTGGGCAGAAGGTTACCAAGGTCACTGAGGTCCAGTTGTGTCTGGAGCCGGCGGTGGCACTGGGGCTGGGGAAAGGGCTCTGATGCTCCATGTCTACAAGTCAGGATGGAGGTGTTTGCTGGCTGAGTGAGGCAGGGGGAGAAACTGAGCTGGCTCTGAGGGACATGTATGAGAGGGACAGGCTGCAGGCTGGGGGCTTGGTCTTGGGACCCTCTTCCAAGATGTCAAAGAGTCACTTGTCAGAAAAGCAGCTGGTCATACACCCCTGAGGAAGGTCCAGGCTAGAGATGGGGGTATGGGACTGTCTATGATCGTTAGAGTTGTTTAAATAAGAATAGATCCCATAGGCTCAAATATTGGAATGCTTAGTCACCAGAGACTGGAACTATTTGAAAGGATTAGAAGGATTAGGAGGTGTGGCCTTATTGGAGGAAGTGTTTCTGGGGGTGAGCTTTGAGATTTCAAAAACTCATGCCAAGCCCAGGTGCTCCCTCTCTCTTCCCCCCTCTCTCTCCCACCTTCTCTCCTCCTCCCCGCCCCCAAAATCAGGATGTAACTCTCAGTTACTTCTCCAGCACCATGCCTGCTTGCTACCATGCTTTCTTTGATGATAATGAATTAACCTTCTGAAACTCAAGCCCCCCTCCCAGTGAAATTACTTTATTAGAGTTGCTTTGGCCATAGTGTCTCTTCACAGCAATAACACTGGCTAAGGCATCCATCGATAGACAATATTGAAGGTCTTAGACCAGGCAAGGTCTTGGAGAGCCAATGTGTAGAGGACAAAGGTCAGGCCCTCGACCATGGATGGCCCTATGGCATTCGGCATTTAGGTAGTGAGTAGACAAGATGGGACTGGCAAAAGAGAAAGAGAGGGACTGGCCAGAGTGGAAGAATGGGGATGTACAAAGTGTGGCTTCCTGGGAGCCAAGTGCAGAAAGTATACAGAGGAGAAGTGTGTAAATACTGCCCCAGGTCAGGAGGACAAGGACTGACCACCAGACTCAGCGTCCCAGAGGGCTGGTCAGCCACTGGAGGGAAAGCCTCTACCAGGTGGGGAGGGGTGGAAGGTAGCCATCTGTACTGGCTGGTTTCCTGTGTCAATTTGACACAAGTTAGAGTCATCAGAGAAGAAGGAGCCTCAGGTGAGGACATGCCTTCATGAGATCCAGCTGTAAGGCATTTTCTCAATTAGTAATCAATGGTGGAGACCTCTTGTGGGTGGGGCCATCCCTGGGCTGGTGGTCCTGGGTTCTATAAGAAAGCAAGCTGAGCAAGCCAGGAAGAGCAAGCCAGTAAACAGCATCCCTCCATGGCCTCTCCATCAGCTCTTGCCTCTGGGTCTCTGCTTCCATTCCTGCCCCTGGGTTCCACCTTGAGTTTCTGCCCTGACTTCCTTCCCTTCATGATGACAAGTAAAGTAAAAGCTTTCCTCTCCAAGTTGCCTTCAGTCAAGATGTTGACCACAATACAAAGCAAACCAGGACAGACACTGTTACCAGGACAGACATTGTTGCCAGGTTCGTGGGACAGGAGTTTGAAACTTGGAGCTGGAAAAGCTGTTGAATACTTGAGCTCAGCGATCTGTTCTGTGCGGGGAGTTTGGAGGGCTGTTCTGTGTGGTGGTGTTGGGGGCTGTTCTGCGGGAGGGGAGTTTGGAGGGCTGTTCTGTGTGGGGTTGTTGGGGGCTGTTCTGTGGGGGGGGAGTTTGGAGGGCTGTTCTGTGTGGGGTTGTTGGGGGCTGTTCTGTGGGGGGGAGTTTGGAGAGCTGTTCTATGTGGGGTTGTTGGGGGCTGTTCTGTGTGGGGTAGTTTGGAGGGCTGTTCTGTGTGGGGTTGTTGGGGGCTGTTCTGTGGAGGGAGGGGCACAGAAGAGATGATGATGCCAGTGTGGACAGTGGAGGCCAGTTTGGGAAGTTTCAGAGGGAAGTGTGTGAGTTCTTCAAAGACCCTGTGTCGGTGCTGTTCCTGTGATACTTTGGACTGAGCATCTCTCTTTGGTGTCTGGTCAGCTGTGATTAAAGCACCACTAAGGTGAAACCTTTATCTCGTGGAGACAATAGAAGCTCTTTAGCTAGAGCTGAGAAAGTAGCAGTCATTAAGAAGAGCCAGCATTGTCTTTGGGGACTGTCCAGAGGGGGCCAAGGCTGCACTTCATCCTGGCAGCCAAACTTGGGTGAACGCATTAGAGTCACCCGCGTATGGCTGCCCTTGGCAACATGGGAGCTTCTGGATTCACAGAGCCAAGCATTGCATCTAAGGCTGACTACTAGCAGAGGCCAGAAGAGGCCATTGGTGAAGGTGCAGCCTCAGTTGTAGCGGAGACCCTAGGATTGAAGGGGTTATAGGGGACCCCAGGCCATTGGTAAAGGTGCAGCCTGTGGAGATGCCAGGGCCATGGGATGACCGCCAAGGACAGAAGCAGCTGTAGTGTTGAGCGGGTGTAAGTCTATGGAATTCACTGTGTGTTCTGTGAATGGCAGAGCTGGAGAAATGGAGCCTCCAGAGGGGCCTCAATCATTCCCTGTGCTACTCAGGCCAACCTCCTAGCAAGGTATGGTGGTTTAAATAGGAATGGTCCCATAGACTCATATGAATATGAATGAATATGAATGCCTGGCCCATTATTGGTGTGGCCTTTAGGAGGTGTGGCCTTGTTGGAGGAAGTATGTCATTGGGTAGACAGGCTTTGAGAATACACACACACACACACACACACACACACATGTTCAAGCTATGCTCAGTGTGGCACACAGTCTTCTTCTTAAAAATTATTTAATACCAACCCCGGGGTTTCTACCCCGCCGTAGCTCACTAAGTTCCAGGTAAAAGACACACACCTGTATGTTGTTAGAATCTACCTTCCTATTGATAACCCCGAGTTATTATTTACTGCTTTATCTGGGCTGTTCTTGACTCCTAACCAATGATGGCTTGTCCTCCCTCCTTCTGTCTTCTTTCCTCATGGTTCTTTTCCAACCCCAAGCCTGGGAAACCTCAACCCCATCTATGTCTCTTCTGCCCAGCTATTAGCTGTTGACATATTTTTTTGCCATCAGAATTAACTTGGGGCCATGGTCACAGGGGCTACTTACAGACTCCAGGTCTTGGGGGCCGTACTTAGCATGACAATAGCTAGCAAAAGACCAAACCTCAACAATCTGTAAGCCAGCCCCAATGAAATGTTTGCCCTTTTAAGAGCTGCCTTCATTGTGGCATCTTTTCACAGCAATGGAAACCTTAAGGCACAAGGCTCCCTTAAGAGCCCCAGGTAAAGCACACAGCACACTCCCCTCCTCAGAGGGGGCACACACATACTGACCTCCAGAAGCAGTCTACCATGTGCGCAGCCATTTTGCACAAACATGTTTCACTGTTGTCATGCACACGCAACTTCTTGGGGTTTGAGGTATCCCATCTCTTGGGGCCTTCCTGATTGAGTCTGTGATTCCAAAGTATGATGCAAGAGGTTTGATGAAGAGGGGTTTTTTAGGGCTGTTCTGCGCCCCCAGCCCACCATCACCCACCCTTGTCCTCTTGCCTAGGCTAGCCTTGTGGGGATGAGTAGAACAGAAGGCTTTGTCCCTGCACAGGTACCCAGCTGGAGGAGGAAAACAGTAGCCAGGAGTTAAGGAACATGTGCCATCAAGTCACCATAGGAGACTAGTTTATAGGGCCCTAGGCAGAGCCTGCTGTAGATATCAGACACTACAATGACCATGAGAAGCCTTATCCTGTATCTTGTCTTCTATGTGAGGATCGTTTGAGAGCTCTTCGAAGACTATCAGGACTGTTCATGTGGACCATGGAGGACCATGAGCTGCCAGGCTTTTTCCCCTTGACCCCTGACCCCTGACCCTCGCACCCTTGGTTGGCCCCTCCCCCCATGCACTTCCGTTCATGCTGGATTTTCAAGGCTGTAGCTTTATGAGCTCCTGATGATTGTTCTTTGTCTTTTTGTGCAGAAATGGAAGTTCTACTCACGCAGGCGCCGGGAGGCCCCGAAGATGCCTCCAGGATGTAACTGCCCACCAGGTAAGGAGCCCTGCAAATGATTGAGGTCACACCGGCGATCTTGGCCAGGTACCACCTCTCAGAAGTCCTCCTTGTATTACTGCCCAGCTAGGCTACCACCTCTCATTTGGTTACTTTCCATCTTCTCGTGCATGCGGCTGCTTGTCTTTCATCCTTCCCTCCATCCCTCCTTTCTTCCATTCCTCTCCCCCTCCACCCATTCATACACCATCTACCATTCATTAATCTCGGCCCACACCCATTCATTAATTCCTCTGCACACCCGGCAGTCTCTGAAGTGATTACGTTGAAAGTGATATGGTTTGGTGGATGTCACCACGTTCTGAAATTCATGACAGAGGCCGAGGGAAAATCAGCCCAGCAAATATGGGACCTCATCATAGCACACCACTGTGGTATCTTCAGTTCCTTAAGGCACCATAAGTATACAAGAATATCTGTCGGATGGATGGATGGATGGCCCTGTGGTGCTGAACGTATAGCCTGGATTCAAATTCTGCTTTGGCTATTTTCTGATCTTGCATGAGTAGATCTGGGATGCCACGGAGCCTTGTTATACAGTCTACTCCTCAACTGTCTCCCTCTGTGTTCAAAGCTGGGCACAGAGTGCCTGGTCAGTGCAGACTTCATATTTGGTGTTGGGTTCAAGTGCACTGTCACCCGTGAAAAACATTGGTATGTGTGTGTACGAAAGACTCCTCAGGCTTCTGACCATGTTCATTAAGCTAATGACAGATGGTGAATTGTCACTGTTTGCTTGAGTAACTGGACTCAGCTATAACCCTTTGAAGGAACAGAAAGAAAAAGATTTTAGAGCGACAGAGAGACGTACTTACATAATTGCTAGAGGCCTTGCCCTGTTCAGGATCTCCTAGTGCATACTGAAGCTTCTTAGGTAACTATGGAGGGCAAATGGCCCTTGGAAAGGCTGCCTCTGAGCTCCGGGGAAGGTCCTCCCCTGGCTTCAGAACCCCCTAGAAACCCTCCACAGGTTCCGTGAGCCAAGGAAGACAGTCGGGCAGATGTGTGTTATTCGACTTTTTCCTTGCTGTGACCAAATGCCTCTCAAGAAGCACTTTAAGGGACAAAGGGCTTGTTTTGCCTCACAGTAGGAAGAAGTACAGTCTATCATGATGGGCAAGGCTCGATCACAGACTCAGTCCCTGTCTGTGGCAGCAGTGACTGCTTGGTCACATCTCAGCAGAGCGGAGAGGGAGCAAAGTTAGTTCTCAACTTGCTTTTTTGTCTTTTCCTTCTTTTAGTCATTCTAGTCTGTGGGATGAAGCCCAGGGAGGGTCTGCCCTCATCAGCTGAGCCTCTGGAAATGCCTTCACAGATACACCCAGAGATTCCCACTCCCCTACCTTCATGATTCTAAACCCACTAGACAGTGATAACTAGCCAGCCTGCTACACACACACGTGCAGTGGAGGTTCATGGCGGCCAGGTGTGAATGGGCTGGTGCGCTATCCAGATGTGAGGCTGTCATAAGGGTCACTGGTCCCATCACAAGCTACTTGCCTGGATTAATTAAAAAGGTGTCCAGAGCCCTAGGAAGCCAGCTCTTCTCTCTGGGCTCAAGAGATTGGGCCCTGAAGTCCAAGAAAGCTTTCTGCTAGATGCATGTGCTGCCAAGGTTAACAAGCTGAGGCACCAGTAATGGTGGGGTGATAGGCTCTGGACAGGTTTCTGGGGATACACAAGTTCTGTGTGACTGTGTCTGTTGTCTTAGACAGGAGTGGACCTGTGGAAGACAGGTTTGAATTCTGTCTCTGCCATTTGCCAGCTGAGTAGACCCCTTCAGAGTTGTGATCTTTTCTGCACCTCATTTGCTTTGTTTGAAACAAGGATAAAGGCCACCCGACAAATATGTGGGAGAGATCAATGGGCTTGTTATCTGACTTGTTATCTTTGCCATGAAGCATCATCATCACCACCACCACCACCACCACCATCATCATCATCATTTATTTCCCCAGCTGTCTCTTGTCTGTCAATGATATACCAAAATTCTTTTCTAAACTGCCATATCCTGGCATTGGGGGCAGTGTTGGCTGCATGTTCAAGGCCATGGTAGTCACCTGCCCCTGCTGACTAGGGAAAGCAAAGGCATCCCACCCATAGTGAAAGAATTTCCTTGATAGGAACCTCACACCTCCTCTACCTAACAGCCATTCCTGTCACTATCCCCAGGTGAGCACCTACTGTGTGCAGACAGTATGCACTTCATATGGGGGGGTAACTTCTCTCAAGACGCTAAAACAATGGCTGGGAATGTAGAGTACTTGCCTAGCATGCATGAAGCCCTGGCTTCCATTCCTACTGTATATGTATGTGTATGTGTATGTATGAGTATGAACAATATAATATAATATATATATATATATATATATATATATATATTCCTAGCATATATTCCTACCTGATTTATATATATATATACACACATACGTACATACATATATATGTGTACATATATATACATACACATCCATATATATATATATATATACACACATATATATATATATATATATTATATATATATAATCTATCCAGTGTGATGGCTTTTTTTCTATAATTCTAGCACTGGATCAGGGGTTCAAGGCCATCCCCTGCTTCATAGTGAGTCAGAGAGGCTAGCCTGAGACTCATGACATGAGACCCTCTTGTGAAGAACAAAACAGAACTCATGGTCAAAAGAGGAATTGAGCATTCAAGATTCTTGCAAGTCCTCAGATGGGTCAGGAAAGCCCTCCCTGACCCCTACCTGTGCTTGAGTCCTTCAGTTTAGGTCACTGTCTCGGGGTCAGAGTTTACAAATCTCTCCATAGCTCCTGATTGTATATTGTAATTGTAAAATAGACAAACAGAAAGGATTACACACTATTCTCCTACTGGCACTTAATATTGTCCCTGTATACAGTAGGTGCTCAATGGTTATTCATAAACAAGTGGTTTATTAATCATATTAATTTAATCATTTATTAATCTTTCCCATAGTTCACCCACCATTAATATACTTCACATGTGTTACTCTGCACTATACCTCTAGGCTTACCTGCCCTAAAATTCTCTCTGTTGGTCACAGCAAGTAAACAACACTTTCTTTCTGCCTACAGTGGCTAATGGATCAGATCCTACAGCTCCAAACCCATGCCTGCCCCTTTTGGCTTTTTGGTTAAGAGAATCCAAAGCTGGAGTCCTGCGTTGGGTGTGCTCTTCCCTGTGGCAGCCCTGGGTCCCTGGGCAGCATCCAGAAGGCTCAGGACTCACAATCGAGGGCAGAAAACCTGCCTCCTTCCCTTCCTACACTGACCTTGCCAGCATCCTCCTGAGATCCTCCCTGCCCCAAAATAGCTCTCCCCCAGCATCCTGCCACAGACACTGTTTGCCAGGGCAGTGATGGGCTCACAGGCTCAGGGCAGGATGCCAGAGGTCAAGCCTGAGGGAGGAGGGCCAGAAGCTGAGAAATGGGTGTGGACCCTTTGCAAAGCACACTGAGTAGCGGGGAGGGTCCTGAGAACAGATATACATACCCTGGAATTTCCTAGACCACTTGAAGCCAGTACAAAGACCAGGGAAATTCATACATTCTCTGTCTTACTAACAAATAAGAAATGGGACAATATAGGCTCCGGCTGGCAAGGAAACAGCTCCTTCAGGAGCGCTGTCGTTGTTGTGCTGGGGCTGGGTGGGGCTGGAGACAGGAGTGCCGCTGTGGGACCCATCTCCTCTGCCTTAGACTGGTCTCTTAGCAGACTGGGAGGATAGAGCCATGAATATCACTCTGGAAGGTTCAGGCAGCAACAGTGGGAATGCAGGGTGATGTAGTTCTTGCCAGCCCCAGTACAGGCACATGCATAGAAGAGGGGTGGAAGGGGAGAAGAAAAGATGATTTGGCCAGGCCAGTGGATGGGGCCACAGCCACCACCGAGAGGTTCAGACATTCTGTGAGGAACACTGTGAGGTACCGAAGAGCTCTGAGAGGTCTGGAACACAGGGCAAATGTCACCTAGGAGGTGACCTTTGCAGTTTACCATAGAGAACGAAGAAAGCAAGCTAGAGGGTACACACAGTAAGGCTACAGGCTCACCTGCTGCCATGACCAAAGTCTAAGTAAAGGGACTTCAAGGGTAAATGCCTTTCACTGAGTGTGTCACAGGAACATGGTGCAGGGCAGGGAGGTGGCTCTGCTGTCTGTGTCCTGTCATTTTTTCTCTGAAGTATGCCAGGTTCTTGGGCTTTTGCCAGCATGAAGGGAGGGGGGGATGGCTGGGGAGTAGATGGTCGGAAGTTGAGGAAGAGCCATGCTCCAATCTTGTTCACCTACCTCTGGCAAGACCTTAGTAATGGGATAGCACAGAAAGCCAGACTTCTACTAGGCAGTTTATGTACAGACAAGCCTTTTAAACACCATGCCTTTACTGTCAGCGCTGGGGAGGCAGAAGTAGGAGGATCAGGGGTTCAAGACCAGCCCTTGTCTCAAAAAGGCAATAAGTAAATCTGTATTTCCATGAAGGTAGGAGAGACAACACTGAAGATCCACCAACAGATCACAGGATGTTGTAGGGAACACACAGAACAAAAGCTTCGAGGAGAAGGGGGAGTTAGGTACATCTGGAGCGGACCAGCAGTTTAAGGAACTTGGAGCCCTGAGTGGTGATAGGAAGCAGATGAGCAGGGATGGGGTAGAAAGAGAGCTGCAAAGAGGCAGGCTCTGTCCGGATACTGTTTATGTGGGGGGTGATTGACAGCTTGTTACTCACTTTCCTTCTCTGATGAGACAGAAGCAGCTTAACAGTGGAGAGTTTTGGTTTGTCTCACAGTTCAGGATTACACAGTCCCTCAGGGTGGGGAAAGCCTGGCAGCTAAAGAGGTTTGGTGGCACCAGGAATGGGAGTGACTGCCTGTTCACATGGCATTGGCCCAAACATGGAGAGAGCAGAAGTATCAAAATGGGCTGTAATACCCAAGGCCCACTCCCTACTAAATCACTTCCTTTAGATAGGTCCACGTCCTGAAGGTTTCACAACCTCCCCAAACATCATCATTTGCTGGCGACCAAGTGTTTAAACACTGGGGACACTTCACATCCAAACCAGAGCCAGTGCTGGATCATCTTGCATCCAGAGTAGCAGAACGTGTGGTAATCACTTAATGTCTGCTTAGCAGAAGATGTGGTAATCGCTTAGTAATGTCTGCTGTGGGTGCAGAAATGGTGACTAGCTGCATCTTGCTCTCAGGCTGTGCTTTCCCACAGAGCATGAATGTAGCATCAGGGAAGGTTTGGGGAGGAAGGATGTGGTCCAGTCCAATGTGTACTTCAGAACAATAAGTTGTTGTGCTGTGGATGATGCCTCCAAGGCAGGAACAGCCCCTTCCAGCACCAAAACTTGTGATCCTAGGAATAGGACTTTGTCTTCTCATGACCCCTTATTTGTGCCTGGCTCGGGAAAGTGCGCCTCCACCACCACCCCAGCCTTGGTTATTTTCCATGGGTGGTGACAGCTGCTGCCACACACCCTAAACCTTTTCTTTGGCCAGGCCTACCCTGTTTGTTTTCTGGCTCCCGATTGTTACCCCAAACAGCCAAAATGGGTAGAGCCTGTGGCCAGGGCTTTGGTCTCAACTAGGTTCCTGTCACCACCTCTGAGTGGCAGCAGAGCAAATCCACAGCCAAGGGCCCTCTCTTCAAGGCTTTTATTTCAGTTTTAGCTTAACCAAGAAATGGTAGACTAGAGACCAGAGGATCTTCTGGCACGATTGCAAAAGATGAGTGTAGAGTGGGCGGTTGTACCAGGGAGATCATTCAAACTAGAGAGGTGCTATCTTCCGGAAGCTCCAAAACTCTGCTGAGCCTGCAAATAATTGCCAGGTTACTCTGAGTCATCTTAGGTCCTGAAGCGATTCCCCTGAGCTCAGCTAGTAAGGAACACTACTAGTGCTTGCTGACACCATTGATATTCAAACTTGCCCTGCTTCTGCAGCAGCCTGAAGGTTGTGGCTGCCCTGCACTCATAACCCAGTGCTACGCCTGCTTTCTGTCTCTACCCTGAGCTCTGCCAGCCTCCTGCTATTCCTCTGTTCTATCAGTAAACCTGGGCTGAAACTGCTGGACCCTGCATCTCCCCTGCATCGCCCTGCCTTCTGCCTGCCGCCTTCTGCTTCTTCTCTTACGTCTACCCTGCTGTGCTCTTCAGTCCTCCCATCCTGCAGTATCACCCCTTCCATCCATCATCTCCCACCTCAGCCCTGTCCCTTACTTCTTCTGTGTGATCATGTTGAATACCTGGTGCATGTTCAGTTAAGTGTCTCTAACACGAATCATAAACAGACCCAGAGGCCCACGCCTGCTGTGGTTTCTCCTAGGCTACAGTCACTAGCTCGTTAGCTGTCTGATGTGAGCGCTATAGAGGTTTGAGAGCAATATCAGCATGGGGATGATAAAGTGGGAGCCCTTTTGATGGGTTCCCAGCCTGGGAGATGCTCTGCCAGCCAATCAATCATGCTGGCGGCCTCCTCAGCACTGCACAGCCATGCCTCATAGGCTATTCTTCTACAGGGGATGCACAGCTTCAGTCAGCATCTTCCCCCACATCAGGTCTCCCCCAAATTCTGCAAGTTACCCAATATTTAAGCAGGTTTTAACAAATGTACATGTGCGCATGCGCACCCCCCTCACGCACGTGCCTGTACGTGAATGCACGTGTGCGCATGCGCACCCATACTTGCAGGCACGTGCGTGTACATGAATGCATGCGCCGTGATGTGGAAGTCACAGGGCAATTTGCAGAGATCAGTTCTCGCCTTCTACCACATGGGTCTCGGGGTTCCAGACTCGGGTAATCAGTCTTGATCACGGCCCTTACCTGCTGAGCCATTTTGCTGAACTTAGGACAGCTCTTGGAGGACGTCTTTCCCTCCTCACATCCCATCAGTCACAAGTGCCACTGAAGGATAGCCTGGTGACCCACGGCTATAATTCTGTAGCATTGGCACTCAGGGAGAATTGCTGCAAGTTGGAGACCATTCCAGGCTGATGGTGAGTTCTAAGCTACTGAGTGAGACAGTACCTCAAAGAAAAAAAGAACCATTGGTTCCATTGTTGATCTTTCCCTATCCACATGCACCGCTTTGTCCAGACTATGCCACTATGTGACACCTCATGTACTGCAGGAACCTACTACCTGCCACTCCCCCACCCACATCACACAGAAGCCAGATGGTGTTTTTAAGGTTAACGCGCAGCTCTCGCTAACCCAGACTTCAGCATCCCACGTGACCCTTAGGATAGCGACAAATATCCGCAGTATCCTTAACCCTTGTCCTTCATGCATTCCCAGCAAGCCCCTGGGGACATTTGTATTCCTGATGACCTGACCACTCTTGAGAGTGGTGAGGCTGTGGAGCCCTGGCCACCTGGAACAGGGATGCCGGGCCTCAGAGATGACCAGCCCAGAAAGCAGGTGCAAAGTTAAGATGTTTCCTTATGTCAGTCCCAGCCCTATGGACCCTGAGGAGGTTGGCTTTTAGTGTGGAAAGGGCTCTGTGCTACAGAAGCCCTCGAGTAGCATCTCCTGTCCCGCTCATAGAGAGGAAGGTCAGCGTGGGAGAGCCCCAGCAGCCCACAGCTTTTGAGTGCCTAGCTGCAAGAGTGCAATGTCTGCTCTTTTCCCCTCTGTTCTTGGCCTATTTTAAGGCCTCTGGGGGAATCCGCTGAGGCTCATTTCATCACCATTTCTTCCTGAAAGCATTTCCAGATTCCCTAAACGGTACTGATACTGTGTTTCTCCTAGATCACTTCTGATAATGTCCACCTGGGTGGTTGTAGAGATTTGTAAGGAAATAAAAATTACAAAATAGAAAGTACTAGGGAAAAAAGCCCAGAAAGCTTGTTCCAGATCCTGAAGGACTCAGGTAGCTTTCTGTCTCTGGACCTTGGCGCGTGCGTGCATTCCTGCGCGCGTGTGTGTGTGTGTGTGTGTGTGTGTGTGTGTGTGTGTGAAGAGTGGATGATGGTGAGCCCTAACTTGTCAGCATTTGGTGAAGGGAAGGCGTGCCTGGCTCCCCTCCTAGGCATGACCTGGAGAAGTACGCATGTGTATGACAGCAGCTCTCTACCAAGTCTCTGAAGAGAAAAGTGCGCATGCGTGGGAGAGGAAACGCTTGCTAGGCCCCACCGTGCCTGCTGCAAGGTAAAGGACAGGAGAGAGGGCAGCTATGATCTGACAAGAGAGTGTCCAGAGATGTCAGAGTATTACAGTGTAACACTGGCATCAAAGAGATGGCATCTACAGAGAATATGAGTCAGCTGGACCTATATCCAATCCGTTCCAGGGATGGATCTTATGATACAATATAAAATAAATGGCAGGAGGGGGCTTACAATAGTAGGTATTTATATAAAGTCAGAAACTGCACAGTGTACATAGGTGTATGTCATAAATGTGTAACTATTTCATGTAACCCAGTGTTGTGACTTAACACCTGGAATCTTAGCGAGTGGAAGGCAGAAACAGGATTACAAATTAGGATCTTCTGGGTCACAGAGTGATTTTTAAAGCTAGCCTGTACAATTTGGGGAGACCCAGTCTCAAAAAAATAATAAATAAATGTGTATCATGATAAGTCTCAGACTCTGGCAAAGGGGGGACATGGTAGGAACTGAAGACCCCAGGAACTCAGTGTTTAGAAGACTGTTTAGCTGGGTGCTAAATATTCCAGAGCTCTTACCTAAGTATTTTCTTATTTTTCTATTTAAATTGTACAATTCCCTGGCTGTGGTGGCCCACGCTTTTAATCCCAGCACTTGGGAAGCAGAGGCAGGCGGATTTCTGATTTTGAGGCCAGCCTAGTCTACAGAGTGAGTTCCAGGACAGCCATGGCTATACAGAGAAACCCTGTCTCGAAAAATAAAACAAAAAATTGTACAATTTGACATTTTTTTAGTATAGTTGCAGAGTTCTGTCTTTATCTTTGCAACCAATTTTAGGACATTCTTATCACCATGAAAAGAAGCCTTTTTGTTCAGTCCTTCATCATTCTTCCCCCCTCCCCCCTCAGCTCTCCTTACCTGTGCCTCCTTCCTGCCACTGTGGATTTGATGTAATATTTTTTCAAGGTTTAGCCACATTGTAGCCAATGTCAGGACTTCCCTTGCATGGTTTTTAAGTCTCTTTGGTTAGCTGAAATATTTCAAGATAAAACATTGATTATCCAAGGGTTGACTAGAGAATATTACTGGATTAGTGGATATTATTAATAATTACTCCCTTGGGATCCTCTAACAAGCATGATATGTGTGTCCATCTTGGGGCTTGGGTTCTGTTTCCACCTTGGGCTGGTGACGCCAGGGGACAAATTGGGCCTGGGTTCAGCAGACCCCCAACATGGGCCCCCTTCTGCCCCACCCATCTTCTTCTGCTCAGGATTACTACCTCTAAGGTTCTGAATTCTGTACCATCCTCCAGGCACAGCTGGTGCCTCTGCCTCCTGGATTGCTTATAGATGCCTTTCAGTGGTGCTTTGAACCCACGTGAGGGAACAGCCAGCCAGTCTCCCAGCACAGTGTGGTCCTTGATGTCTGTGAGCGTCAGTCTCCATTGTCGAGACAAAGATACCGAGACCTGCCAGTAGCCTAGGATGCAGTAGTCAATGAGTGCAAGGGCCTGCTTGAGTGTCTTTGGCTGGCCCATCATATGAGAGGATGGTCCTGTGAGTGCTATGCTGTCTATAGAATGTTGCTTGCCTGGCAGTGGCAATGGGTAGCAATGGGAGTGAGGGCTCATACCTCCAACACCATGCATTCCAATCTCAGAACCCCAGTTCTACTCCCTCTTAGTCCTGGGGCTGTGAGTGAGTCCATCTCCAGACTTCATGAAAATGGGAGAATGTGACAGTACAGAACCTTTGGGGTTGCCGGTGTCAGCATGGAGCCTGACAGATACTGGACTCTGAATAATTGTTGCTCTCAACAGTGGTGGCAATGTCTGATGATGATGATGATGAAGAGGAAGAGGAGGAGGGGGAGGAAGAAGGAGGAAGAAGAGGAGGAGGAAGAAGAAATTAATTAGCATGATGGTGAGGCTGATGGTGGTAGGAGTTCAAAGAAGCTTCCGGTAACACGGAGCCACAAGGAGAAGATACAGCCTTTGTCCACTTGCATCCAGCCACACGGGGTCCTGTGAGGCAGGGTTACCTTTATCACAGAATTGAGTGGAAAAACAGGGTCTAGGCTGCCCAAGCGGCTGCCAGCTCACTCCTTTCTCCTTCTCTGTACCTTTGGAGGCGAGATCATTTAGAAGGCACCGTCCGAGAGCTAGAGCATGCGAGATGTCTGCTGCTCTCCAGGATGGGATAGTGGCATTTGCCGTGGCATGAGGCACCCTTGTTGGAGTCTCGGTTCCATGACTCTAGCTCCCCAATCCTGGAAAATCTACTTTCCTCTCTGAGCTTCCATCCTTTGCATATTAATATGCTCTGACTGACAGTTCCTGACCAGCTGTGCTGTGCACATGAGCAGTATTAGGGAGAGGAGACTCAGCTACATCCCAGCTATTAGTAGAAGATAGACTGTAGGTTGCCATGGGAAACAAAGAAAGGATCCTGTGCTAATGAGTAAGGGTACCAGTTGACACCTCCATCGGAGTTCACTGATGCTGATTAGCTAGGCTGGGGGCTTTGAGGTCCTGGCCTATGAAGAAAGACCCCCCCTTTTCTTTACCCTCCAGCTACAACATGACCTGGGGGCCTCTGGAGGACAGGGTATCCTCAGAGGCCATCTCCCTACCCTTCTTCCTGAAGACCTACTATTCACACAGAGGCCATGGGCCAAGTTCTCAACAGCAATTTGTTAGGATGGGTGTGATGGTGTTTTTGTAGAACCCCTTTGTCTTAGAACATCTGAGAGTCACAGGGACCAGTTTGACAGCTCGCTGTGGGTGAGCTCACAAGTGAGTCTCTTTGTTCATTGAGCTCCTACCTGGAGAGATCAGTGGGGGAAATGCCTGGAGAACAGAAAAGCCATTTTGTCCCACAACTGAGGAAGGACCAGCACCTGTTAGGAATCCACAGGTGTGTGTCACATTTACCTGCTGGGAGCCTTAGACCCTGCAGTGTGAGGGCAGAAATTATAGCCAATGCAGCATGAGTTCCTTCCTGCCACCCACGCACCCAAACCCATCAGGACACTACAGGAGTGCATGGCTGGACTCGACCTGCCTATGTACTCTTGGAGCTCTAAGCTGGCTGCGAGCAACCTGTGAGCAGCACTGGCAAATTACCCAGGCCAGTCTGTGGAGACAGAGTGGATCCAGGATATGCTCGATGCTTCTGTAGCAGACACCCAGATAGTCAGTCCTTCTTGTGCTCAACAGGGTTTAGCAGGTACAAATCAGAGGCAGAGATAGGCCCTTTTAAGTGTGGAGAGGTGATTTGGACGTCTGCATACCATGTGCATGCCTGTCTGCTGCTCACAGAGGAGAAAAGGCACCATTGGATCCCCTGGAACAAGAGTTAAAGCTATCCGTGAGCTGCCATATAGGTGCCGGGAACCAAACCTGGCTTCTATGGAACTGCAGCCAATGTCTGCCCTTAACTGCTGAGCCATCTCTCTAGTCCCTCTTGCAAGGGGATCAGGAAAAACCTCCAGGAAGAAGCAACAGTTGAAGCAAGCCTTGAAAGACAAGACAGATTGCAGTCATATGGGGCTGGGGTACCGCACAGTGGTGGAGTATGTGGCCCGGACCACACAGACATATTGGATGTTGGAAGAGACAGGCTGTGGAGGGAATTGGAGACCATCTTGGGAAGTGACTGTCATTTGGTTGGCAGTGGGATCCAGAGGACGTCTCTGAGGAGGGATGAGACATGGCCCAGTTGTAACTATAGAAAAGAGCAAGAATGAGAAGAAGCAATATGAGCAGCCAGCAAGAGGCTACGAAAGAAGATGAGCCTGGTGGTACATGCCTGGAATCCTAGCACTCAGGAGGTGGAGGCAGGGCATCAGGAGACATCTTGAATCAAATAGGAAGCTTGGGGCCAGCCTCAGCTACATAAGACTGTCTCAAAAACAAAACAAGACTCTGAGGGTCCCACCAGAAGAAGATCTGGCATATGGGAGAGATGACAAGATGGTGAGGGGACTTCAGAGAGAGAACTGGCAGGCGTTGGTCACCTGTTAGGTGTGGGCGAGGAAGCCTGAGTAGCCATGATTCTTGTGGTATCTATTTAACTATGACTACTTCCTACTTCTTGCTCTAAACACACCACTGATTCTATTCTAGTCCATCACCCTGTGATGTAGGCTATGCAAAGCTGAAAAAACTGAGGCCCAGCGTCACAAGTTATGAGATGACCCAAGTGCGTAGCTAAACTCGGAACCAGGCTGAGGCCCATAACACAGCATGGAAGCACCTTTGCCCTCAGGGGAGAGGGAATAGAATGGGGGAGCCAGAGAGGGAGGTTATGGGGCTGGATTTGGAGCAAGCTGGAGGTCAGGGTTAGGGAATGCAGCAAGCACAGGTAGAGATGCTGGGGGTCATGGGGGGCAGATGTTCCGGGAGAGAAAATGGTCTAAAGCAGCTGTCAGCTGAGGACCCACAGCCTCACTCAGTGTGGGCTTCATTTCTCGTTTACGTTCCTGTTCGCGAAGCCATTCACAAGCAGGGGTCCAGGGCCATGTCTATCCGCAGAAGTTATGGCACTCACACCAGGTTGCAGAAGCAAGAAGCTCCCCGCTATGACTCAGCGGAGAGCACCTTGTTGGTCATGGCCAGCTCTGCCCCTACAGGGTCCCCAGGGAAGGCTCCCACAGTGACACTAAAGGAACTCTCTCTGGGTCCAGGGGCCTCCTATGCTCAGGAGATTACAAGGGACCACAGGCAGGGTGCATCTAGCACATTGGCATAGCTCCCAACTCTGCTCAGCTTCCCTCATTGTCCCCACTTCCAGTCAGAGTCCCTGCTGACCTCTGACCTCAGCTGCTCCCACTTCCTTCAGTCATCCCGGCATCTTTGTGGCCTCTGCTGGTGGCTAGTGTGCACCTTGCCAGCTCATTACACCCTCTTATCTTTCTGAGGTCGTGACTCTCACTAGAATCTTTGTCTCCACGAAGACCACCTTAAACCCCAGTTGGGAGGGAGGAAAGTCTAGTCTGGCACTCACTATAGCATGCCCAGTGGGTATAAGCAGATGTCAGCTACCTACTTAGTATCTTATCACAAGCTGGCATCAGGGAGGGTCGGGGAGGGGAAGGCAGGGCCTGGATGTCCTGGAGGCAGCATGTGCAAGCAGACTGGCTGTGTGTACTCCAGAGTTGCACCCTGATGTGGAAGAGGGCCTCATAGCTGCACATCCTGGTGGTGGTCCAGGGAACTGTGTCCTTTCTGGTTAATTGAGGCTTCACTGTCTGGTACCCAGCAACACCTCTTTTCTTATTTCTCCTTCACCAAACTAGAATCAGAGCAAGAGAACTGACTTTGGGAGATCCACTAAATTCTAGAACAATGCTTGCCCTCAACCTTCCCAGTGCTGTGACCCTTGAATACAGTCCCTCATGCTGTGCTGACCCCCAAACATAAAATTATTTCGTTGCTACTTTATAACTGTAATTTTGCTACGGTTATGTATCATAATGTAAGCATCTGTGTTTTCTGATAGTCTTAGGCGACCCCTCTGAAAAGGTCATTCAACTCTGAAGGGGTTATGGTGCATAGATGAGAATCTGTTATGGAAGAATCCAGCTCCCAGCCTTGTCTGGCTCAGTGTAACTTGCTAGGTCCTCCCCCCAGTTTGGTTGGGGAAGGATCAGGGGCTACCCAAACTGCTCATTAGGAGATGGGAGTGATGACAGAGTAATGCTGCCTTCATTCTGGCTCCAAATAGCCCTTCTGGCCAGTATGGAGGAGGGACCCTCCCCCCCAAGTCCCACAGGGATCCACAGAGCACAAGCCTCTTCACAGATGTGGACTTCTGACTGTGAACACCAGGTGGGCATCAGAGGTCATCTCAGGCAGGACAGGACCATGATAAGGCCTTTCTTCAAAGGATGTCTTACAGGAAGCCCCAAATGTATAGCAGGAACAGGTAAGAGCAGACCCCTGGTTAGGATGGGACTAGGAGCTCCCTGTGTGCATCTGTGCACGGCTCTAGGGTGCAGGGAATGTAATACAGAGCTCACAGGTGCCATCCACATTTGCATTTGACAGGAATTGGTGGCCAGGTAAGGGAAGGGACTCCCACCCAGTGGCCAGACAGGGACAGAAGTGTGTGTTAATCTGACAAGGCTTTCCACCAAGTCTTGTCCCAGAAATGGCCAGAGACAGTGTGAGAGTCTCATGGTGGCAGGAACTGGATGAAAAATGGAGACAATTCAGTAGCTGGGGTCAGCCAGCACCACAGGCCCTGGATGGTTCCTAGGGCTAAGCCAGGCTATTGGTTCCAGGCTCCTCTGTCCCCTGGATGTCTGTTTTTCCTGATGGGTGACACCTTGGGTAAAGACACTACTACATCCCTGAAGCCAGTTGGCCTCAGAAACTACCACCTACCCAGCAACTATTTCTAGGAGTGAAGTCCTAGCCAGCCATCTCTCCTGTTACTGTCCGTCAATCCTCTGTCTCATCTGCTGGGGTTCAGGGAGCAAAGCAGGTCCCTGGATAGACACTATTTGGCCTTGACTCTGACCCTTTCTTCACTCCCACCCCTGTGGCTGGGCCTGGGGTGCTAGGAGCATGTGTCTATAGAAAGACTCAGAGAGCAAATGAAGTCAATAGACATCTGGGGAGAGAGCCAGGTGTGCGTGTGTGTGTGTGTGTGTGTGTGTGTGTGAGAGAGAGAGAGAGAGAGAGAGAGAGAGAGAGAGAGAGAGAGAGAGCGCAAGCGAGCAGAGGTATCATTCCACAAGTACTGTCTACTGTGTGAGTTTTCTTTTCCTTTCCTTTCCTTTCCTTTCCTTTCCTTTCCTTTCCTTTCCTTTCCTTTCCTTTTCTCAGAGACAGAATCTCTCACTAAGACTTGAGGCTCCCTGACTATGCTGATGGGCTGAGGAGTCACCACGCCCAGCTTTTAATATGGGTGTGATCAAACTCAGGACCTTGTGCTTGTGTGGCAAGTATATATTACCAACCAAGCCCCAGGAACCAGATTTTATTCTAAGGCAGCTCAGGCTGGGGCCTTGGGAGTGGAGGTGGGGGCGGGGCTGTGTTACTCAGAGCATCTGGGAGCCCTCAAACATCCCTGGGATTTGATGAGTCACTTTTTCAGTCTTGGAAAACTTACACTCTCCTGGTCCTTCTGTATCCAGCTCCTGCAGAGAGCTGAGGCCCTGGGAGTTGGTTTCCCCTTCACTCATAGTGTCCTGGGCAGGGAGGCATCTGCCCCTTTCTGGCCATCCAAGCGGCCTCTCCTCTGTCTCAGGGTCCTCTGGAACCAATAGTATCTACAGCTTGCTGCCTTCCCTATCATACTCTGTCAGAACTGGACAGTTCTGGATTGGATCTGGTAGGAACTAAACCCAGGCAAGAAATGAGGGGCTTTATCAAGGTTGTCCTACTATGGATAAGTAAGTTAGTCTCAGCTTTCTCATCTGTTAAATGGGGGTAGGAAGTCAGCCTGGAACATGGGTGGTACCTGGTAAATGGTACTGAGTGATGCTGATCCCCAGCTCAGTCTTCTGTCCTTACTCCTGCCTTTCTTTCTGTGCTTTTGACAATACCTTGGCTCTGGGGACACTGACCTTCCAGAACATTCTATTTGGGCAAGAGAGCCTCTTAGCTGCCAGTTGGTTGTAGTAAAGACAGCTGTATGCAGAGCCTGTTGACCACAGAACAGGGTGTTCACAAGGATGGGGCCTTGGTAAAGGCTTTAGGTCTACACCGTGAGACATGGCTAAGCCTGGATCTCATCAGCACCATGTGACCTCTGGTTCCTGGAGCTAGCCATGGGGGCTCCGTCAGCTTCAGCCAGTAGCTTTGAGAGGCAAGTCAGTTCACAAGGGCTAAGCACCTTTGAAAGACCTAAACTGGATTGCGGCAAATGGGCCAGCTGTTATTTACAGGGTGATGGACAAGACCTGACCCGTGCCTAATAGAAACCCGTCCCAACTGGGCCTCTGAGCAGTGTCCACCGGAAATGTCTCACCAATTATATCCTGTAGTCTGTGCGTGGCAGCTGTGGTGCTTTGAGAGCTCTGGCCGCAGCAGCAGCCCTGCAGCAGGTGACACTTCATTTAGTCACTGGGCAAAAATCTGTCGACACCTGCCACGAGGAGACTTTAGGCACCAGGGTTCTGAGCACCAGCTCAATGAGCACAGCTTTCCCTGTTGGAGCCGCCATCCGTCTAGCAGGAGAGACAGACAAAATAAGCAAGCAAGAAAGAAGAGGGGGTGGGGCTGGGAATAGAGCTCCTTTGGCAGAAGGCTTGCTGTCCATACATGGAGTCCTGGGTTTGATACCCAGCATCACATAGACAGACTCTGGCAGTACGTGCTTATAATTCCAGCACTTGGGAGGCAGAGGCAAGCGGGTCAGAAATCCAAGGTCATCCTCAGCTGCATAACTATGAAGTCAGCCTAGGCTATATGAGATTTTTTTTTTTTTTTTCGGGAGGTGGGGAACTAAATGGAAGGGGAAGAGGGAGGGAGGGGATGGGAGAGCAGAGAAAAATACCACTGACTATCTGGGGAAAATACCAGCCAAGGGGATTCCTTTTAAGGTCTTCATGTCTTCCCCCTAGTTTTGTTGGAATACAGTTGGCTGATAAACATTGTATATATTTAAGTTTGCACCTGGATCAAAGCGGAAACTCCAGCAGGGTGTCTTGGGGCATAGTGTTATTCATGTTGGGCAGTGTTCAGGGAAATCCACAAGAAGGGGGCATTTGAACTGACAAGTGAGCCCGTTACTCCAAGAGTTAACAGATGTTCTTAGGCTGTGAGAAGTTCCTGCGGGGAGTGGGATGTGCAGTGAGCCACTGTGAAGGTCAAATATGTCAGATAACTGAATCCAAGCACGGTATCTGGAAGTTTTGGGTCAGCAGAAACAGCTCACGTAAAAACCCTGAGGTAGGAATTAGCTTCGCATGTCTGAAGAAGGAAAGAAAGGTTTGGGGAGATGAATAGTGGGGATGAGGGGTTCTAGGGGCCCTCAGAGGTGGTAGGGCCAGCCCTACGACCATGGTCAGTGGAGATCCGGTCTGTGGAGTTTGGAAATGTCTCCTGTGAACCAGGAAAGCCCTGTAAAGTTTTAAGAGGAGACAAGGGACACGGAGACACCCACAGACTCTTGATTCTGATTCTTGTTCCTTTAACATGGGTGGAGTGGACAACAAGCAGAGTGGGGAGAAAAGTCCCACGGGTGGGCGATGAGGGAGACTCAAGAAGTAGTGGTTTCAGGTGGCACTGGCAGACCTTGTAGAGTGTTCGCTGTGCAGTGAAACAGAAAAATAGACTGCAGCCTTCAGACTTGCACCCTCGAGTGAGCGGGGTTAAGTGGAGATAGAGCGTCAGGGAGTGGAGCATGAGGGAGCATGGCTAAGAAACTATCTCACCTGTAGAAGCAGGTTTCCAGGCAGGGATGAAACTGCACCCTGGTTGGATATGAAGGTGCAGGAGCAGCATAGAAGTGGCTGGTGTCTTCCAGGTCTGGCAGGCTGTGTCCCCTGCTGTGGGATCCTTTTGTGAGAGGAAGTAGTCAGTGGCTGAACACTTTGGTTCACTTCCAGGTCATCAGCACATGCTGGCTTAGGTTCATAAGATCAGGCCAGGGAGAAAGTGCCGGCTGCTTGTCTGCATTCCCAGGGGCATTTGTTATGTGGAGGGCTGGAGGGGCTGGCCTGAGATCCCCTTCCCATCCTGGCAGAGAGCAGGCTGCCCTTCCTCCTCCAGCCAACCCCTAGATACTAGGATGAGGCCACCTTTGAAACTTGAGCGAGGTGAGTTTGGGACAAACTGGAGGAAGCTTTGCTTCTCCCGGGTGTCTCTGCAGTGCTTACAAGACCCTGGTGAGGGAACAGATTGAGGGACCCTGGAGTGGCCCTGAGAGGAAAGCTGGGATTTCTGTGACCTTTCAGTTGACGTCAAGGAGGAAAATCAGTCTCCTGGGGCCTCTGTTGGCAGTGAGGAGGGAACCTTCATATCCGAGCCCAGCCTGGGCTCCCAGACCCCAGGCGCCAGAGCTGGAAGGGACCCAGACTGCCCTAGGAAGTATTCTCTTCCATCGCCCCTCTACTGAAACCCCACAGTGGCACCCGGGCTTCTAATCCAGGCCATGGCAGCCCCATCGGGCCCTATCTTGCTGACCTGGCTACCCCCCAGCCATTGTAGGACTAAGACAACTGGCCTCCACCCCTGAGGTGTCTGTACCCACTCTTTGATGCTCCAGGTACATCTCTTCTTCGCTTTTGCCTGCAAGCTCTGTTCACCCTTCAGATGGGGCCTTAGTTGAACTTAGTTGAAACGTCTTAGGCGGTAGCCCTTACCTCTCAGTCCGGAGCCTCTTCCCCAGCTTTAGGTCACATGACACTCACTGTTAGAAACTTCCAGAGTACCCCTGAGCACAGCCTTACCCGGCTGTACCGAGGGAGCATGCTTCCTGCTGGACAGTGACAAGACAGTACAGAGACTTCTCTAGCACCCGGCCTAGTGTAAGCCTCTCCAAGTTCAAGGTTAAATCAGGCCTAGAGAATGGCTTACCTTTGACCCAGTCCCAGTGGCATCTTTTCTTTCCCTCGTGTGAGCATTCAACAACACCTGTCTTGGTGCACCTTTGACTTGGTGTTTGGAACTTCTAGGAGAATAGGACACAATCTTTTCCCTCTCAGGACTTAACTTAGTAAGGAGGGGATCCTCTATCCATGGCTCCAGAGAATGTAAGATCACAGTGCTGACAAGCACCGTGAGAGAACATGTGTGCTGTCACAAGAAGCTAAGAAGGAAAAAAACAAGCAAAAATACACAAAACAAACAAAATACACACAAATACACACAAACAAAAAAAGCAACAAAACGAACAAACAAAAAACCTCAGAGAGAGGTCCTGGAAGGCTTCTCTGAGGAAGTGGCCCTCAATCAGAGAGCTGAGATGGAAATAGCAGTTGGCCAGGCAAAGGGAATAGGAAACACAATGTTTCAAAGATCCTGAGGCTGGAAAGATGGTAGCGAAAATGAGGGTCAGAAAGCGGCTCGGTGGCTGGAGCAGGGAACTTGGGAACAGTGGACGGCAGCAGCTGGAACACGTGGAACTTTGTTCTCAGAATCATAGGGAGCCACTGAGGGATAATAAACAGGGCCATGACCTGACTACATTGGTGTGAAAGTTGAGACTAGTTTCTGTTCTGTGCAGGGACCAGACCCCAAGCCATCTGATGCTTAGCCCCTGTAGGGTACTGGCGCCCTGGATCTGTTACACTGGATCTCTGCCCCTGAAGGACTGATCCATCCCTAACCTGATCTGCTCATGCGCATGGGACATTCTGACCTGACTATCCTACATGCACGCACTCACGCACGCATGCACGTACTGGAAGATAGGGGCAGAATTTGAATGCTGTTCTGCTCTGCTTCATAGGTTGACAACCTCTCTTTACTCAGGGAAGGCTGTGGGTGTCCAAACAAACCCCAGAACTCATTGTGCAAGACCCCAGCATTCAGGGACCACCCCCTTTGAAAGTAGAGAGCTAGGCTCCCCGCCATGCTTGTTGGGCCCTGCCGTATGGGGTGGGACAGGGTTCATTGGACCTTGCTGGGACTCCATGGCAGAAGTGATGGCAGAAAAGTGTTCCTCGGATCCATGTGGGTGGAACCTGGTGCCAAGACCCAGCCAAATTAAATCCTCATAGCAATGCAGTAAACCAACCGTTGATGCTCTCCTGCAGCTAAGCCTAGGATCAAAGGCTCTTGGGGAGAAACAGTGGCTCCTAGGATGTCCATGTTGGAAGGTGTTGTCTCCTCCAGCCCCCACTGTCACAGCAGAATGGGAGTCTAGGAGGGTCCAAAGAACCAGTACCTTCCCACCGATCATATGGTTAGTATTTGACTGCCTGCCCATACTGCATGAAGATACTTATGGCAATTCATTCTCTATCTGCTCTGTATATCAACTCTAGGTGAGAAAGGACACTGGGACTTGAGGGGTAGGTCAAAACCAGACACGCTTAGACTAGTGACTTTCTAGTTTCTTGAGGCATGGAGTCTTCATCTGCACTGAAATATCCCCTACCAATGATTGCCATGAACTATCCACAATAAATAATAGCCACAGTGATAGCCACTATGGCTATTTATTGATTTGGGACTGAGTCTCATCACATAACCCAGGCTGCTCTTGAACTCAAGATGCTCCTGTCTCAGTCTCCCTAACTCTGGAACTATGGGTATGTGCCACCCGCTAATGTAACCAACAGGAGTCTCACTAGATGGGTGTGGAGAAGTACACATGCAGTCTCACTTCAGGCTTCCCACAAAGGCTAGCCAGCAGCATCCCACATGTGTGCAGAGGCCAGGTGTAAGTGTGGTGAGCCTCCACCCTCAGTCTCTCTGTGCAGCATGGGGTATCCAGTGGAAGATACCCATGGTTTCTCCCGAGGGGTGCCCCCAGATTCCCAGGGCTCCTCTCTTAGAGAATGCCATGTAGAGCAGACTTCAGGCTCTGTCTGCAGGCCCCTGGCTGACTTCTGTAGCTTGTGGGTCACAGGAGAAATCATGAATGGCAGTCAACTCCAGGTTGGAAGGATGTGCTGTTTGCAGAAGCAGCTTTGGGTCCCTCTGAGCTATCATACACTTCCTGTCTCTGGTTCCTCAGTCCACTATCAGTGTTTGGAGCCAGGGATAACATCTCCGGTTTCTACCACTTCCCTGGGCCCACTCAGTCAATCCCCATAGACCCAGTGTCCTGGGCTCCAATGTCCTGTGACACTCATCTCTTTTCTTCAGGATTAACACACTTCCAATTCAAGGAGTGCTGTCTCCACCCCCACCTTGATAAGTTAAATCCCTCACCCTGTAGGCCTAGCTCATAGTAGGTCTTAAGTGTATAGTATGCATCTCTGCGGAGGTGACTGGCTCTTGAGCCTGGGGACATGTCTTATTCAAAGCAAGGCAACCTGAGTAGAGAGAGTAATACATCTCCCTCCCAAGACCATCAGAGATTTGAACTGAGAGATGGGGTAAGATGGGGTCCTCACAGGCCAGGGGAGAAGGGGACATGGGGTGAAAGAGTCCTGTGCCTCCTTGGATAAGACCACACCCTCCTGTGGGACTTAGTTCCCTTTGTGTTGCGTGTTCCAGGGGACCCCTGAGGCCTCTGCTTATGTTGATTGTCCTGAGTTGAGAGTTCTGGGTGTCTGTGACAGCCAGGCCACATCCCACTGGCATCTAGGTCCTCTGCAGGACACCTCACAGTTGTCCATATTTCCTTTTAAACCTTCCTACTCGCTAGAGATCGGTGCTGTGGGGCTTTCTTGTGTCTCCCTCCTCAGGTGTCTTTGAGGCCTCTGTATCTCTCCCCAGGGCCTTAAGTCTTGGGGTTTTCAGAACACCATTTGCCTCCTACCCCCTCTTCACAGTGAACCCATTGCCCCTTCTTCCCCAACTAGGGACTCCCATTTCTCCATGGAGATGGATATTTTTCAGTTTTGCGTCACAACCTGCTGGCTTGTGAAATCGATTTGATGACTTGTGATCAGCATTTAAAAAAAAAAATTATTAGGATGAAGAAAAGTGAAGTCTCAAATCTTGGATGCATTGTGTGTCAGAAGGACACGACGCACGTCCCTGGGGATGTGTCCCAGCTGGATGTTCTTATGCTGATAGCTAACATCTGGAAATTCATAAACTTAAGAGTCACAATCTCCTTGATCTGTGTTTGGAGCTTAGGTTTCTTCCTTGCATTGTGGATCTAGGGGGTCTAGTTGTCCACCCCCTGTCCCCCCCCAACCCCATCAGGATGGCTACAGAGGCTACAATTACTAGGTTGCAGAGAAAATATATTGTGTTCCTCTTAAGCCAGCTCCTTGTATGTCCCCAGTTTCAGGACAGTCAGACATCACTTGCTGTCTAACATAGCATCTCCAGAAACATCCTAAATCTTCCTTCCTCTTGCCCTGCCTCCAACTCTGCCAGGCTCTGCCCACCACATTCCCCCTTCCCCTTTCTACTACAACCCCCCTGCTGTCCTCTACCCACCTCCCTCCTAACCCCTTCCACCCTCATCCACTCCATCCACCCCCTCCACTGTGTCACTGCTACTCCAGCACCCCCACTAGGCAAACCAGACAAACTTTCCATACTGTGAAGCCCTCCTTCTCCCTGTGTTGGACTCTGAGGACCTACTACATACTCCCAAGTCTCCTTTCCCAGCCTGCCGCCCACCTCCTCCCACCTCCTCCCAAGGAAGCAGCAATCAGGTTCCTGACACCACACTTGCTCTTAAACCATGACCCACCCGATGTTCTTAAAACTACAGGTGCATAGCCTCCAGGTTGCCGCCCCCCACCCCGGCACTCTAAGCCTGTGCCTTGAACCCCGCATTCAGCCAATCATTGAGAGCAGTTATGCTCACTGGGTTCCAAAAGCGGCTGCACGCCTTGTGTATGCCGTTTGAGTGTGTCTCTGTTCTCTTCTCTTTTCTCCCACTAGACAGGGATTTGAGGACAGGGACAGTGCTGCTGTTTCCCCAAGTCCCAGGGTAGGATGAATGAACCATCCCTGGACCTGATATGGCCCGCATCCCCCCCCCCCCCCCCAGCCCTTGATGGAAATAACCTTGCAGGAAGGCTCTTGGCATGGTATGTGGTCTCTCTAGGTAGCTGTGTAGGTCTCCCAGGATCAGAGAGAGACCCAGATGAAGAGCTGCCCAGTCCTGGAGGACAAGGAGGCCAGCGGCTCCAACCCTGGAGCCTGATTGAGGGAGGGGTCTGATGGGCCTGGAGGGGGGGTCGGGGATAGCATCCCGGTTTCTGATCAACAGGAAGGGCCTCTTCCTCTAGGATCACTTTTCAGCCAGCTGCTTGGACAGAACCTGAGCTGGGGTTAGGCATGGGGGAGGAGTGGCAACACAAGCCTATGGGGGCAGCCATGTTGCAACCTACAGCCTCGGCCAGCCACACTTACACACCTTTCTTGTTGCACGCCCAATGCCTGGGAAGGCCAGCGGAGGGAGTGAGCTTCACTATTCTGATGGCACCCTCCTGTCCCCCTCCCCCGGCTCTCTCTCCCCTTCTGCTCTCCCCACACTCAGGGACATTCGATCCTTCCTTTGATGGACAGCCAAGAAAAGACTTCTTCCACATCCTAAATTTGTTAGCACCCGCTAATCGTCTTAACCTTCCTCCCTTCTGCGCTCCCAACTGGCGCCTCCTTAAAGATACAGGACGCTGTTCAATTCTCAGTAGGAGTCCCTGGAGAGGCCTAAGCACCCCACCCCCACTCCCAGAGTGAGGGAGCTGGGCACAGAATTTTTCCTCAGGAGGTTCCTCTGTGCAGTGTCCTGGTGGACCCCAATGTGAAGGCATTGGGGGCGGGGAGTGCGGGTGCAGAGAGGGAGGGTAGAGGCTGCAGAAACAGCTTGGCTGTTCAGAGGTCCCAGCTTTACCTGCTGTCATCCTTAGGTGGGGCCACCCAAGATGCTTGAAGAATGCTGAAGGCAGCCTGAGGTACCATGCAAAGAATTCTCCAGTTCTGACGCTCCTTGTAACCTTTGCCATTTCCCCAGTTTCTCAGTGCCCTTGCCTGTAGGATCTGTGCCCTCCTCTGCTCCTCCTCCTCCCTTCTCCTATCCTCTCTGTCATCCCCATCCTCTTCTCCCTCCTCCTCTACCTCCTCTTCCCCTTCCTCCTTTCTTTCTCTCCTCTCTTCTTCTCCCTCCTCCCTTCTCCTATCTTCTGTCATCCTCATCTCCCTCCTCCCTTTCCTCCTCCCCCACCTCTTCCTTACAGCCATCCTCTACTGAACGCCTTAAAGTATTCAAGGCACATGCATAGGCTTAGGCAGGACCCCAGTTCCCCCAAAACCCTTAGAGAAAGGATTTCTTGACCCAGGTTGCACTAAGGACAAAAGCAAGGCCCAGAAGGGTGGGGGACTTGTCTGTGTATATAAGTTCAGCCCTAAGAGCCAGGCCGGGACTAAGAGCAGGCCCAGCTCTGCGCCATCCATCCTTTCTCCAAAACAGCTCACAATTCTGTCACTAGCAGTGGTCTGTTAAATGATGCCTCCTTGAAAGCATCATGTTCGGGGGCACAGATACATGGCAGCCCCACCTCCACCCCTGACACGGTTGTGTTTCTTTCCTTCTATCTTCTTTCTGCATGTGCCTCTGCCCGCCCCCCTCCACCCCTCTTCTGTTCTTTCTCTCCTCCCTCCTCCCAGGCAAGGATGCTCTGTGGCCTCCAGCCCTTGTCCTGTCCCTAAGCCTCCCAATAAATAACAGGTCTCTGTCGAGGACTGGGCTCTGCAGGATCTCAGCTTGAGAAGACAGGCGCTTGCAGGCTGAAGCATCAGGAGCCCTGGGAGGTGGGGACCTGGCCCCTCCTGGGTAGCAGAAAAGGAAGCTTTACTCACTGCCCATTTCCTCTTCTCATCTGTGACTGACAAAAACATGGCAGGCAAGAAACCTAAAGGGAGTTCATGAGCTTCCCAACACCAAGGTCCCTAAGGTAGGTTGGGACTGACTTCAGGGAGGAAGTAAAGAGTTCCCGACCAGGGTCA
Source organism: Arvicanthis niloticus (assembly GCF_011762505.2). Taxonomy (NCBI): domain Eukaryota; kingdom Metazoa; phylum Chordata; class Mammalia; order Rodentia; family Muridae; genus Arvicanthis; species Arvicanthis niloticus. The sequence continues at coordinate 27,425,848 of NC_047677.1, read as the reverse complement.
CTCTTAAGAGGGCTGGACCCTAGCCCAGAGGAGCTTGGGACCCTGTGTGCTTGGAATATGGGCAGGAAGTAACCCTTTTGCCCCCAGCTCTGCCCTCGCTTGTCTTTCAGCAGTGCCTGGGCACCTGTGTCTGACCAGAGGCTCTCTTGATCGGCTGCTCAAGAACGGAGTTAGCAAAGCAAAGCAGACACTGGAAGGTTCTGGAGAAGAAAGTGGGGTACAGCCAGAGATTTCCTGGAAGCGGGGATGTCATGGAGGTAGTGCAGCCGAGGTTGCTGATGGGTAAAGCTGGAGGCTTGACACAAGGCTCACACTCACTCTGCTTCAGACAGCCTGGACCCCGAAAGTTGTCCCCTGACCACCACATTCAGGTACTTACTCATACACACAAATACATAAACAAGTCAGTGAAATTTAAAAAGAAAAAAATAGCTTGAACTCTCAACAGTCTGTATACTATAGCGCTCACAGGGATAGATTCCTGACCCCTAAGCCAATGGAAATCATGGCTAGGCCTAGCTCCTCTCTTGGTCCGTTAGGATGGACAAAGTGCCCTCCCCTGCAATCCCCTGCTCACCCCTCACAATGTCCCAGTCACCAGCCTGGTCTTTAGGAAGCCTTGGGATGCCACCTCTGTCACTCCATGTCATCCCATCCCCTCCCTCATCATGGATACCTGTGTTTAGGGACCAGCTAAGTACTCTTCTGCTCTGCCTTTCAGAAGGCTGTGGTTTTCTTCTCTCTTAATAGCAAGATTCCATTTTTATTTATTTTTACGACATGAAAAGGACATTCTCTCGCTCTTGTGTGCTCTCTCTCTCTCTTTCTCTCTCTCTTCCTCCCTCCCTCTCTCTCCCTCTTTTGATCTTGGCACAGCGCCCCACCCCCTACCCCTATCTGCTCAGCATTCTGACCCTAGTAGCCAAGAAAGCCAACTTTCTTCAGAAGCCAACTTGTGTTGTGTCAAGGATGATGTTACCTGTAGTCTTCCCACAGTCCCTCAACCTGTCACCAGGGAGGCTGGCTGCAGCAATCCCTGAGGGACCCCATCTGCAGGAATGTCAATGATTCAGACAGACTTCCAGGCTCCTTGCTCTGGGTGAACTGCCTGGCTGATTTAGCTTCCTTTCAACATGGGTTCTACCCCAGTGCCTTCTGGGACAGTGGTGCTCTCACAACTAGCTCCTGTGTAAGGTCAGAGGTCAGGAAAGTAGGTGGGTTGGCTCTTATGATGCTTTACTAACCGCTCTCCCCATTAGCTGGAGGGGTGGTAATTATAACACACATTAGCATCCGCTGTTAGCCCAGTAGCTGGGCCACATCTGGGATGAGCTCAGTGGATGAGCTGGAGGAAGCTGTTCTGTCGGACCGTGGCTATCTGAAAGGCTGTCTACCTTTCCTAGAGTGTTTGCCCAATACAGTGCCCTGGATTTAGACTTTAGTCCCTAGCATTATATAAACCGGACATCATGGTACATGCCATTAATCCCAGCATTCAGGAGGCAGAGGCTGAGAAGTTCAAGGTCATCCATAGACACAAAGCAAGTTTAAGACCAGCCTAGGCTACATGATACCCTGGCTCAAGGACAACAATAAGATACCAACCTTTCTTAAAGCAGATCTACAGTAATCCATGAACTCTTAGCCTGGAGCTCTATGGGAGCTCTGACTATGCAATCTAAGGTAGTGCCTACTACAAGCAGCAGCGTCTGAATCAACAAGCCATGAGTTTGAATCCCAGTTGTGCCATATAAGAGTTTCAGGAAGTCTTGCTCTGTCTCCAGTGGGACAGGTGGGAATATGGCTACATCTCCTAAGGACCTCATGAGAGACTTAGGAATGCATGTGTCAACTTCCCAGCATAGGGGTGCCACGCCATGAATGTATTCTCTACTCCATGGAGCTGGTCAAACATGGGGCCTTTGGAGTCTCTCTAGTAGTGAGCCCCATTTGGAGGAAGCTGCAGTTGGGAAACTCTGCCTGTCAAGCCAGGGCAGGACTTGACTTGATGTGATTCATGTTTGCTGACTCCTGAACTGTCACTAACTATTAAGAGGACTGGGTTCTGATCTTCTTGATGCTGGGAGCCTGACTGCCTGCTGTCTGCAATGCCTTTTTGAAGGCAGGGGAGGAAAATAGGTAGGCCTAGGCAATTAGAGAGGTTAAGTGACCTCAGCTGGTGCCCTGTGACAAAATTTTTTCCCTGGGGAGATGGAACACACACTCACCCAAGAAAGGGAACCCGTGACAGGCCGAAGTATGAATACCAGCAGAGTCCAGCTTGGTGAACCAGTGAGTTTTATTGAGGTGACTTGCAGGACTACAGGTCAGGGGTTACTTATAGGAGCAGAAATGACTCAAAGACACCTGGGAAACCTGGAGTACACTGTATAGCTTGTAGGCAGCTCTGTGGGTTGGAGAAAGTCCTTTCTAGGTACCTCAGGTGGTCTAAACCTCTACCAGACAGCACAGCTGGCTTCTGCTTCTTCCAGGCAGCTGGTCTGATCTTAAGAGTCTTTGCAACTTTGATTGGGAGTTATCTTTGCAGCTCAGCTTCCTTTAGCATGAGAGGGACTTTCAGCTTTTATTTCTTATTCTGGCAAGGAGGGGCCTAATGAATCTGGTCAGTTTCAGGGACTTCCTGAAGCTTGTTTGATTGTTTAACTTGTGCTTAAGGAGCATCCCTGTAGAATGGAATGTTTCAATCTCAGAGGAAACTGTTACACAGTAGCTCTGACTAGCCTGACTGCTGGTCAATAGGCCAGACTGCTCTGACTTACACTGTAGCCTACTCTGACCTACCCCATTTTAGAAACATCAGGATGGGGAAGGAAGTTGAACCTGCTGCCCTGTTGCGGCCCTTTCCACTCCACGCTTGGCTGCCACTGTTTTCTGGCCCAAGCTGCCGCTCCGGTCTGCCGGTCAGGGTGGAGAGAGAGAGAGAGAGAGAGAGAGAGAGAGAGAGAGAGAGAGAGAGAGAGAGAGAGAGGATAAAGGGGAAGAGATGCAAAGAATGGAGACAAGACAGAGGTTCTGATCAAGTCTGGTTTATTGAAGGGAAATCTGGGGTATTTATACGCTTTTGCCACGTGCCTTGTAGGCATGTGGATACCATGTGCCTTGCAGGTGTTGATATGACGTAAGCCTTACAGGTGTGGATACCACGTGCACCTTATAGGCATGTATGGCGTGGATAGCACGTGGACAGCACGTGAACTGCATGCCTTGCAGGCGTGGCTACCACGTGTGCCTTACAGGCATGTATGGCATGGATAGCACGTGGATAGCACGTGAACCGCATGCCTTGCAGCTGGGGGCAGTAAACAGCAAAACAAAATATGTGGGATATCAGTGTGTGCTTCAGCTGTTGTAGGCTGTTGAAAAACAAGTCTCATGTCAGGGTATATGGCTCAAGATGGCTGCAAAGCTGATAGCCGCCTTCTGCTAAAAGTCGGCTCCCAACACTGCCCAAACCTGTCAGGCCTAGCTCCTGGACAGTGAGAGCTGCTAGGCCCAAGGGGAACACGGACAGCAGTCACCATTGCCAAACTGATGCTGTGTCAGGGCTGTGCTAGGTCTGGTGCGGCTCACCCTGTTTATTGTGCTTTCCCATCCCCTAGGGCAGACAGCTCACAGAGACCATCCAGCCTCTTCCTGTGCGCACAGCTCTCACGCTTCCATACTCCAGAGCTGTCCAGATGCAAAGTTTGTGGGAAGGAATGCCTGAGCAAAGCAGAGGGTCAGGTGTAGGAGCCCCTTCATGGGAATTGACCCAGGGTACCACACCCTACTGTCCTTGTCACTCATCTCCTCGGAGCAGCATCTTCTCTTAATCATAGTCAGTGTGACAGGAGGGGAAGCCACCAGAGTGGCTTTGTTCTTCTGGATGTTATGATACCATGATCCTCATGTCTTGTATGTAATCCAGGTCCTTGTCATCCAGGCCTCCTAGGTAGTCATGAGGGACGCATGCATGTGAAGATGTATTTGCCTTGGGAAAAAAAAGAAAAGTGAACTGATCTCATAGTATCTCTGAACATCCAGGGTCAGGAGAAATTGTAGACATAGTGGCAACAGGGTGTGGGACTAGGAGTAATACGATTTCACAGAATGCCTTTAATGTCTTCAAAGAGCCATTTTAACAATGAATAAATGTCAGAAAACAAACAACATGCTGGCAGGCTCCGGTGGAAGATGCAGATTCTGTTCTTTTCAGCTCAGATGGACCCTGTTACTTGGCTCCTCAGTCACTCCAGAAATCCACACCCAACATGCTATGGTGAGGTCACACAGCTAGCCTTACCACCGATGTCCAGTCCTTGCCTACCTTGCTTCATGTGCCGCCTCGTCCATTCATCTCCCTGTCTCTTCTTCCACAAGCGTAAGCCCCTCTCAGTTCAAAGACAATCACATGTACTGGCCATCAGACCCTGGACAGAAAGAATTTCTGCACCTTCAAATGTGAACTTTTGTGCTAAGACTCTCTAGTCGGGTATGGCTGCTTTGGTTGATTAGTTATGACTGCCCAAATTGCAGTTGATGAAATTGATTGCTTATGTCTGCATGGGACCTATTTTAGGTTCTAGTGGGTTGTACTCAGGATTTGCTATTCCTGAGTAGACTTGACATGAAAAGTTGGGCTCCTCTCAATGGCTACCACACAGCTGTCCTGGCTCTGAGGAAGGATAGGCTCTTGTTTCTCTGAGCAATGTGCTGGCATGGAATAAGGATGATCTTTGCAGTTACCTAGGCTCAGGCATAAATCTCAGCTATTTCTTCTATGGTGTCTGGGTGTTTCATTTGTAAGTTAAAATACTCGATAAGTTGTACCTCTAAGGTCAGAAATGGATAATGGAAAGAGTCTTGCCTCCTGTAGCACACAAAGCAGATGGTATCCTGGCTACTTGTGAGGCTCAGAAGGTTTGCTGGGACCTTTGGGGGGGAGATGGGGAAGTCTTAAGTTTTTGTCCTAGTCAGGGTTTTATTGCTTAGAAGAGATATCATGCCCACAGCAACTGTTATAAAAGACAACATTTAATTGGGGCTGGCTTAATTTTCATTGGTTTAGTCTGTTATCATCATGGCAGGAAGCATGGCAGCATGTAGGCAGACATGGTGCTGGAGGGGCCAAGGGTTCTCCGTCTTGATCCGAAAGCAGCAGGAGACTCTTCGGCAGGCTGCCAAGAGGAGACAAGATTCCACACTGGGCAGAGCTTGGGCATAGGAGATCTCAAAGCCCGCCCGCACCATGACAGACTTCCTTCAACAAGGCCATACCTATTCCAACAAGACCACACCTCCAAATAGCACCATTCCCTATGGGCCAAGCATTCAGACACATGAGTCTATGAGAGCCATTCCTGTTCAAGCCTCCATAGTGAGGGTTGTTGTTTTTAGGTCTCCCTGTGCAGAGTTCTATGTATGTACTTTGACTATGGTCTTGTGGGCACATTACACAGCTGCTTGAAATGTAGTTAACTGAGAGACAAAGTCAAGAGTATTTTCTCTTGAGTAGCAAGCAGCTCAGCTACCATGAGCAAGGCCCTGAGTTTGAACCCCAGCACCACAAATAACTGGCCTAGTGGCACATACCTATAATTCAGCATTCGGGAGGTAGAAGCGGGAGGATCAGAAGTTCAAGGTCATCCTCAGCTACATAGAGAGTTCAAAGCCAGTCTAGGCCATGAGCAGGGTCAAAGAAGAAGAAGGAGAAGAAAGAAAAGAAATGAAGCTAAATATTTAAAAAAAAAAAAAAAAAAATCTACGGGTTGGAAAGATGGCTCAGTGGTTAAGAACACTGACTGCTCTGCCAGAGGTCCTGAGTTCAAGTCCCAGCAATCACATGGTGTCTCACAGTCGTCTTTAATGGGGTCTGATGTCCTAAATAAATAAATCTTTAGAAAGGAAGGAAGGAAGGAAGGAAGGAAGGAAGGAAGGAAGGAAGGAAGGAAGAAAATCTACAAGTTCAAGGCCAGCCTAAGTTCAAAGCCAGCTCTGGCAATTTAGTGAGACCCTGTCCCAACCTTTAAAAGTAGAAATTAAAGAAAAGGCAGGGGAGGAGGGATCTAGGGGTAGAGCTCAGGGGTAGAGCACTCGCCAAGCAAGCATGCAAACCCCTGAGTTCAGTTCCCAGTCCTGCAACAACAAAGGCACAGCCCACAGGAGGCCGAAGTCCTCACTAAGAACTGGTCTCACTGTTCCTGCCACTGCTCTGCGCAGTCCTTGCCCTTCAAGCCAGAGCCTCGCTTGGCAGTGTCATCTTCAGCTCTGACTCTCTGTGCCAGGTAGAAGGAAGCAGCCCTGGTGCTGTGGTACCCAAGGAAAGTGCTAACGATTGCTTTCGTGTGCATATTCATATTCTCATTCTCTCTCTCTCTCTCTCTCTCTCTCTCTCTCTCTCTCACACACACACACACACACACACACACACACACACCACATCGTTCTTCACAGATGCGTGGTTGAGGTGGAGGCAGAGAACCTAGCATCCATCCTTCCCTCTGTTTATCATTCACATACTCGGGGTGCACTGGCTGAACACACTCACTACTCCAGGCCAGCAACTCTGGTCCATGCAATTAAAACGAGTGGGTGTTAGAGGGCCACAGTGAACATGTGTGAGGAATTAGCACCCCACTGACCAGATGGGTCACAAGGCTCTGTTGGGCTTGCAGAAAGGTTTTCAGGTTTTGCTGACTCGGCACCAACATCTCGAAACCAGAACTTTGTACGGAACATCTAAGTTTTCGCTTTCTTGGGTGTTTTCAAAATCGGGGGCTAACAGCTGCAGCTAAGGGGTTGTCAGGCCCAGTCCATCTTGGGCAGGCAGACAAGCCCCTGGCACTTGGCTCTAGGCTTCTCTGCTCCTAGTCACACTAGGATGTCCTTTGCATTTCTGTCTGCTGCCTGCTAGGCTCCTCATTTCTCTAGGGCGTGCAGTCCTTAATTTTCAACTCTTCCTGGTTTGATGAGCGAAGCCTGTGGCCCCCACAGATCTCACACCCTAGTAGAGAGTTCTATGAAGAAAAAAAATGCAAAGAGATAAGAGAATAACAAAAAAAATTTTTTTATATATTATGGGATTGTGGTAGATCGGAATTCACAGCCTGGAGGAGGTGTGGTCTGCCGTGCACACACAGTGTTTGCCAGAGAACCGGCTGTCCCTGTGGGTCATGGAAAGGGGACCCTGGCTTGCATAACTGCTTACTTCCTGGGAAGGACCCGAGGTGAGGTGGGGGATGGGGCAGGAAGCCACTCTCCTTGAGAAGACCTCCGCAGGTCATATGGGAGGATCCTGCTGCTCCTGGGAGATTCAGTCAAGAGTGACTGGTTCAAGTTCGGAGACCCTGGGATTCCAGATTCTTATCAAAATAAAGCTGAGTTGAGCTGACTGAGTCCACGCTGCAAAGCTCGCCCTGGTTAATTCTCATCTTCCTTACACAGCCCATCCCCCTGTCCGACTTGACGTCCCCATCTGTGTGTGGCCATCAGCCCCTCTGCCCCGTGGGGTGGGGTGGGGTTATGCCCGGAAACTGTTCAGCCTGAGAACAATGCCTGCCCTTGGACTGAGTCTGCAGAATCCTGCCTTAATCTCTACAACCCGTGAGACCTGCGCAAGATTCCATCACTTGGGATTTTACACTCTTGACCCCAGCCTGGAAGTGGGGGGGGCCCAAGGAAGCAAGAAGGACATACACAGCGTGTCCCACTGTCCAGAGCCGGAGACACCCATCAGTCCTTTCGGTTATAACCCGACTCACCCAGCCTGGCCCATCCTGCCTGCTTATCTCCCTGCCTGCTGTGCTTGCAGTTCCAGAGTTTCAGCATCTCCTCAGAGAGGCAGTTCACAGGGTGGTCAGCAGCTGGACCAGCCTGCCCCACCCTAGCTTGAGGCCCCAGCAGGAAACATCTCTCTGTGCTGCAGAGCCTCCCCCCCCACCCCCCACCCCCACCCCCGTGTAAAATGAGCCACCGCTGGCATCCGCCTATGACAATGTTCGTAAAACATCACATACAGTGGCCTCTATGTGAGAAGAACTTTCTAAGTGTGCCACATGCTTCTGAAATTGGATGTCACTTTGTCATGCCTCCTGCAACCATCACAGCTGCCGTAAACCCATTTACCGCATACTTGACTTTAAACCGGACACCGCGAGGGCGCTTTGCTTACAGGCTCTCATTTGCTCCTCCAAATCCAACAGGGTAGATGCTAGCACTCAAACTCAGAGAGGTTAAGTAATTTGCCCAAGGTCACACAGCTAGTTATAACAAGGCCAAATTTTTCATTTGTTCTGGACACTTTGCATGTGACTCTTTGTAAGTAGCCGACGCTCATGATCTTGGCATGTCCTTCTTTCTCTTAGACCCCCTATCTCCTTTCCTCTGTGTTCCAAGCTTGTATTAAAACATCACCAACAAAATTTCCAGGTATGGGCCAGTGTGGTGGATCAGTGGGTAAAGGCACTTGCCGCCAAAGACTGGAGACCTCAGTTTGACCCCCAGAAACCACAGAAGAGTATGAAAACTGACTACAGAGGGATTCTCTGACTGCCACTCTGACTGACACATACCCACATGGACACCCACAATCGAGATAAACTGAAACAGCAAATCCCCAACTCTCCTTTAGGGTAGGGTAAACTTTTCAGAAACAAATCCTGGTCTGGCCCCTGACCTCTTGAGAAAGCCCTGGGAACTCCTCGGGCCTCTGAGGGTGGCAGGCGGAGCTGCCTAGACCCTTCGCTGCGAACAGAACAATGGGAGACCACATGTACTCTTGGGGTGGCGATCGCTCTTCCTGGATGGGTTCGATTTGGGTGGGGTAGCATCCTCAACTCAGTGGGGAACAAAGATGATAGTGACTGGAAGATGGCCCAGAAACAATGCCATAGATTCCTCAAAGGGACTTGAAAAAAATGTACTGCAGGTCCCCCCTGCAACTGGCTCAAGTTCTCCTTGATGTCTAAGTCTTGATTCTTCGTTTGCTTTGACAGCTGAAGAAATATATACAGGGGTCAGGAGGGCAGACTCCATAGAGGATTCCAGATGCTGGCTCTGCCACTTGACAGCTGTGCAGCTTTGAACGAATTACTTCTCTGTCCTGAAAAAGACTCATCTGCAAAATGGGGCAATAGAGGTGCCAAACCCTGCTCAGTTGGCTGGCTGGAGACACACCGTGGCCTCCGTGACCCATTCTGCCCCGTGTGAGCTGTAGTGGCATTACCTTAGGGCAGGGCTGTGAGGAGCAGAAAGAACAATGCAGAAAGGGTAATGAGACAAAAGATGGGAAAGGTGCACTCGTCAGATACAATCATTAAAAAGCCTATTTTGGGGCAGGCAAGATGGATGGGCCAGTAAAGGTGCTTGCTGCCCAGCCTGGCCTAAATCAACCCTCAGTCTGTGTCTCTCTCCTCTTCCTCTCTCCTGCACCCTCTCCCCCTCTCTCATCGGATTGGCCCTTTGAAGCCTGTCAGAGACTAGGCAAGGCCCTATACCAGGTCTGACGCCTGTGACAACCTGCAGCCACTTCTGAGAGCCTCAGGGCTGCTTTTCCTAGGGTGCAGGAAAAACCTGCAGAGGTGGCAGTAGGGTCCTCTACTTCTGCTGTGGGCCCCCGCAGATCTCCCTCCAGCATGCAGTCTTGACAAGAGTGTGTGGCCCCAGGCGTTTGCCCCAGCTGTTTCCTAGCAAGGTCTGGGGTTGCACTGGGGGTTGCAGAGCTATGTGGGTAGCGGAGGACCGGCTGGCTGGGGTAAAGCTGAAGTTCTGTTCAGAAAGAGGAAGGGAGGACTGCAGGGGAGGCAGAGGAGGCCCAGGAGGGAGTCCCACACACCCCACTCTTCCTCCCAGTTACTTCCCAGAGTCTCCAAGCCTTCACCAAACAAGCCTGGGAAGCAACTGTGAACAGAGAGGGGGCAGTTTCTGCACCAAAGGGCGGGGCAGCCGACTGCTGAACAGTCAGCATCCTGCCAGACAGGGAGTTCACTTCCATGGGCTCTACAGGAAAGTGGTCACTGAAATTGCTCTCGGGGGACGATGGGTGGCAGCAGTTCAGCTGTGGTCTTGGGAACAAAGCTATTGAATGACTTCCGGGGCCGGGGCAGGACTGGGTCTGAGGCTTCTCTCTGGCCTTCACACTTTTGTTGCTCATATCCCCAAGTCTGCCTTTTTTTTCTTTTTAAGATGGGATCTCTGGAAACAGGATGGTATCTGAAGTGTAAATGAAAGATCTAATAAAAAAAAAAAAAAAAAAAGATGGGATCTCACCGGTTCCAAGTTGGCTTGGAACTTCCTGTGTGGCTGAGAAGGACGGTCCTAAGGGCACAGGTCTGGGAGCACGGTGATCAGTTCGTGCAATGTTGGGGATAAGACACCTCGGGCCTTCTGTGTGCCAGGGAAGCAGTGTGCCAACTGAACTTTATCCCAGGCTGCCCTCTGCCAGTCTGCACGGCTAGGCTGGAAAAGGAGGAAAAGTTAATGCAAGATTATCCCACATGTGGTGCAAGGCATGCTGGGAAGCTTTTCTGCTGCCCAACAAAACTAGAGCTAGGCCTCCTTGGGAAGTCAAGAGAGAGCTCTCATCCCTGTATCTGACCCCTGGGTGACTCAAGTGCCATGCCAGTCCCTGCAGATCGACAGTAGAAAGAGCCTTGTCTAGGCTCATCAACAGACAGTCACAGTGGCTGATGTCTTAGTCTGTGTTTAATTGCTGTGACAAGACACCATGACCAAGGCAACTCTTGTGAAAGAAAGCACTTAACTGGGCCTGGCTTACAGTTTCAGAGGTTTAGTCCATCATCCTCATGGTAAGGAGCATGGCAGCAGGCAGGCAGACACGGTAGCTGAGAGTCGGAGCTACATCCCTAGCAGCAGGAAGAGAGAGCACTGGGGCCTGGCTTAGGCTCTTGAAATCTCAAAGGTGGTGGCACACGCCTTTAATCCCAGCACTTGGGAGGCAGAGGCAGGCAGATTTCTGAATTCAAGGCCAGCCTGGTCTACAGAGTGAGTTCCAGGATAGCCAGGACTACACAGAGAAACCCTGTCTCGAAAAAACAGAAACAACAAAAAAAAGAAATCTCAAAGCCCACCCCCCAGTGACACACTTTCTCCAGCAAGGCCACACCCACCCCAAAAGCCACACCTCCTAATCCTTCCAAGTAGTGCCATTCCCTGGTGGCCAAGCATTCAAATAGATGAGCCTATGGGGGCCATTCTTTTTTTTGGGGGGGGGGTGGGTTTTGGGTTTTGGGTTTTGGGTTTTGGGTTTTGGGTTTTGGAGACAGAGTTTCTCTATATAGCCTTGGCTGTCCTGGAACTCACTCTGTAGACCAGGCTGGCCTCAAACTCAGAAATCCACCTGCCTCTGCCTCCCAAGTGCTGGGATCAAAGGCGTGCGCCACCACTGCCTGGCGAGGGGCCATTCTTATTCATCCCAGCGGAGCTGATTAGAGATGTCTACTATGAGTACAAGAATGTATGTTTCAAGAATTCCTTCTCCCGGGAGACATAATACCTCCCCTGCCCTCATGAGGTCCCAGAGACAAGTATGATTCCATGAAAGATCTTTCTGCCCTAGTGTGTTTATTGGTCTCACATACAGAGCATGGTAAAGGGATACTGGAAGGAACTTGAAATGACCCCAAAGCAGCCACATGGAAAAGTCTTTACCCAGCATGAATGGCAGCTTTCCCCTAGCTACATAGATGGGAGGTCCCTTCCCATAACCTTCTCCAGCCTGTATATCAGCACCCAAGGCTGTCGGCAATGAGGACAGAACTGCATACCAATGACTAAAAGGAGCAGCTAGCATCTGAGGTGAGAAGCAGTGACTGACATCCTCATCACCTCCTAGGAGGGGACATTGACAATCAGGGCACTTGGCTATGAGGAGCATATGCCATAGGCAGTCTGAGGAAGACGGTGGCCATTTTGCTCAGAGGGCTTCCTTCCATTCTGCAATAGAGGTGCGTGGGGGTAGGAGAGGGGTGGGAGACAGACACTGCACCTGCTGTCCATGTCTCCCAGGCCCCTGGTGTTCCCTTTCACCTGGACCGTCTGGAAATGTTTGTGCCTGAAGAGATCATGACAGATGTGAGCTGTGGTGCACTAAGATGTTTAACAACTGGTTTGTGGGGGTGGAAGGATGCTTTGTCACGTTTACCAATTTCTATAGAGTAAACTCGTTCTGAGGCCAGTTTTCAGCTGTCAACGCATGTGGTTATAAAGTGCCAAGCTAAGGAGAGCGTGCATGTGGGTGGGCTCACGGGAAACCTAATGTGCTGATTTGAACAGGTGTTGGATTTTCTAAAGCCTCCTGCCACTCCCCTAGAGCTCTTCCAGGTCTGAGGGGTTCCAAAGTAGGGTTCAGGCTCCTTCTCCATCTGTGAACATTTGGCCACAGCCAGAGGTTTGTTCATCCATAGACTGGGGTTTACTGTGTCAGACATAAAGCATGGTTTGCCCAGTGTGTTCCTAGGGCAACTGATTCACATGCTTTAACCAGAAATTGACCTCAGTCCTTCCTAACAAGGTCCCCATGGTGTCTCTAGACATGGCCAACTGTCCCTGGAAAGTAAAGACACCCCCAGTTGAGATGGCCCAGCTCTGCAGACAGAGTAGGACATATTATAAATAATTTAAGGTCTCTGGAGAGTCTGGGGTACCCAGTGTCTGTCCTGGTAGAGAGGGGCAGGCAGTGGGAGCAGGAAACAGGATTCAGATTTTAGTTTCTTGGCGCCCAACAGTCAAGCAGGCTCAGAACATGGCTTGGGTAACCTTGAATTCAGAACACTGTGACTCTGTACTAGCTCTGCCCAGGACCAGGACCAGATCTGGAGAGGGCAGACCCTTCCACCCTTAAGGACCTCCTGATTCCAGCATGGAAAACACAAGATTCATAGAGGCCAGGTTGAAAGCCAGGCTAGGCAATATAGAGTTAAAGCTTAAAAAGTAAGACTCCCTAAGATTTTGTATGCCTTTAAACCCAGCACTCTCGAGGCAGAAGCAGGTGGATCTCCAAGCTAGAGGCTAGCCTGCTCTATAGAGAAAGGTCCAGGACAGCCAGGGCTACATGGAAAGACCCTGTCTTAAAAGAAGAACAAAAACAAAAGGAGCCTAGGTGCTGTCTAAGGTGTCTAAGGTGACAAGTCACCATTGCCTTCAGTGGCTGGCTTTGAATGCAGCCCAAGTTTCTCCCAACATCATGAGACTTTTATTTCAGCTTAAGTGTTTCGTAACTTGATTGCCTAGTGCTCCCTTCTAATGATGTCAACATTGTGATGTGCTCTCAGGGGAGTAAACAAAAGGTTTGGAGGCTCAGATACCACCTCAGTGAAAAGGTCTAAGCCTGCCACTCCCACCCGAGGCTTGCCCTAAGCGTGGATGTGATGTCACAGAAGTCTAATTAGTGCTATGCCTTGTGCACCCTGTGTAATGTTGATTAGAATAATTAGTGATTTGGTGAATGAATGAAGGGCCCTGAGAACTTGCTAAGTGTTGATGGAATGAATGAATGAATAAATGAATGTCTTTTCCTACCACAGGCATCTTCCCAAGCTCCTCCCGGTCCAAGGCTCTTTGGATCTTCCCCAGCTTTCTCACATCGTATACTTTAACTTCTCAGCAAGAGGGAAGGAGCTATTCATCTCTAAGTCAGTCAGCAGAGATTAGCATCAGGCATCTAGATAACACATAGGTCTGGGTCTTGTTGCTGTTTTTGTTTAATGCAATTTTCCCTCCAAGGGCCTGTCTGTGTGTTCTTCATCTTTATATAGCCATAGCCTGGTAAGAATTTATGGAAAAAAGGCCACTCAGAATTCTGGCTGCCCCAGGTTTCTTCACAGGGTCTGGTTCTGCTTGTCTATTTAGAAGAGGCAAGACTGCCTTGTTCAAAGAAGCCCAGGTGACAGGTGACAAATATGAGGAGCACTGTCTTAGGTTTCTACTCTGGATGTCTGCTGTGGACCATCCCTGAGCGTCCTGTTACAGGCCACTCCATCCTTCCTGGGTGACCTAGAACAATCTACATCATTCTCCCATCAGTGTACTGTCCTCATGGCCTGCAGTAGGCACAGGTGCCTTCTTCCTTCTTCAGATGGAGTGAGTGGATAGTCGATCACAGAGTCCTCACCCAACCTCCTAGGCCCTTTTGTCCCTAGTCTGTCTAAAGTGGAGTTGATGACCCTTTGAAGTAGCTGTCCTCTGAGTTCCTGGATGGAGACATGGCCCAGTCGTGAGTCACGTGACAGACTGAGCACAGACACGCGACATGGCAGCCCTAGCACACTTTGCAAAAGGATCAGCTGCCCATGCACTGTTCAATGAGGACAGCCCCAGTCAGGGGCTCTGCTGTAAAATCCAGGGGTCCCCACTGCAGGCCTGGGCAGTGGTAGGGGGCAGGAGGTAGGAGGGCAACTGTTAGATTCTCCCTTGACTTTCCAGAAGGATCCATCGGAATGATGGCAATCTTCCCCACTGACAGAAAAGTGTTTGTCGAGAACAAAGCCTCATCTGTCAGCTTTTCTGAGTCTATTCCACGCCAGTTCTCTCCAGCCACTGTACGCATCCCAGAAATCAAACTCAGGTTATCAGCATTTACCCACTGAGCCACCCTATCCTCCCACGAAGTGCTAGTTACTTTCCTTGGTGCTGTGACAAGAACCCTGAGCTAGCAACCTCAGGAAGGAAAAACTTGATTTTGGCTCACGGTTTTGGGTCATCATTCATTGGGGGGGGGGGGGGGGGGCAGACATGGCAGCAAGAGTTTCCTGTCAGTGGTAACACGGTGTCTGTGATCGGGATGCGGAAGCAGAGGATGAATCCTGAAACCTTCTCCTAGACATGCTCGGAGAGGTGTGTCTCCTAGGTGATTCTAGATTCTGTCAGTACTAACCCCGCCCCCCAAGGTCCCCATTCTCTTACCACACAGCAGCACCTTAGGGGCTTCCCCCTCACTCAAGTCCCTGTGAGTGACAGGTTGGGAGATGGTGAGAGCTTGGCAAAGCAGGGTCCCCTGGGAGCTGTAGAGAAGCCCTACAGAGAGCTAGCTACAGGTGGCCCTGCAGGAGGTTAAGCGCAATCTACTTGAGAGGTACATCATGGAGATGAGTCAGAGGCATTCCTGGTTTACTAGTACCAGGCAAGGTCCCCCACCAGAGCTTGTCACCCTGTATCATGAGGGGCATCCTCCAATCTTGTGAACTGGGAGTCAGGGCCCTGTCAGACCTGATAGGCTCAGCATAGCTGCCCTCCATATGGCCAAACCATCGGAAAATTCCCAGAGCTCTCTTCTGTCATTGTTGAATACTTGTCCCCCAACTGGGAGATGCAGACTACCCAGGCAGTCTATGTTTTTTGAGATAGTTGCAGGTTCTGGATGACATTCCCCTGTCCCTCGGCCTGATAGGTCCCAGATGCTCTCCTTCCCTGACCCACACTGCCCCCAGCCTGATCTGGAACCCTGCCATCTGGCACAGGGTTTCCCAGCCTGCCACTAAACTTTTTTTTGTTGTTGTTGTTGTTTTGTTTTGTTCACTGGAACATGATGGCTTGACAGAAGCCAGCATGAGATGGGCTGGTTCTTCCTGGATGGGGACCAGAACATAAAATGATACTGGTAGAGGAGAGAAGAGACAAGAACATGGCTTTGGGGTCATAGGAACTGGGGGGTCGGGGGGGGGAGAACATCAGGCAACCATCTTGGCAGAACATGAAAGACAACAAAGTAGCTTCTAAGCTGATATGGTCAGGTCAGCAGGGGCTGAGGGAACACACAGCTGGGCCCCCTCCCCTTGGGGCTGTGGGGCTTCTACAGAAATTCTACAGAAATGCCATTTAGACTGCCTCCCTTTTCTGCCCTCTTGGCTCCCACCTTCATGCTGCTTGGACTTGTTACTAATGAGACAGGGCTGTTGAAGTCCCAGTGCAGGAGGAGGGAAAGTGGACGGGGGAGGGGGGCGGGGAGTCCCGTGGAAACAGAGAAGTGGGAGTCAGGAAAGCAGCAGTGGGCGGCAGACTCAGGAGGGCAAGACATCTGACTCAATGCCTAACAGAAACCAGGCCAGGCTGATAGACATCAGGCTGGGAGGGGGGAGCTGGAGTGCCCCCACCCCATCCCCCTTGTTCCTTCTGCCAGTTTTTCCATTGCATGTCCTGGGAAAGCCTGCAGGAGTAGTGAGCAGGCAACACTGTCCACCCCTTTCTCCAACACCTCCTCTGGCCTCTCCAAAATGCTGGCAAGTCCCCAAGAATGCAATTTGACAGGCAGGAAGGTAAGGGGTGGCAACCAGTTAGACCCCTCTCAGGGCTTGGCCTGGGGTCCAGACCCCTGCGTTTCTCATCCAATAATAAAAATACGGAGAGAAAATAAAGAGGAAGTGGATTACGCCGGCAAGAGAGAGAGCCAGGAAAAGACAAACTTTGAAGACCAGATGGAGACCTCTTTGCCAGAAAAATTCTTGGATGTTGTTTCTAAGGTGACCTCCCCACCCCCTCCCTCTGGCAGCAGTGACACTGACCAGCCCTTTTCTCTCTCTTTCAGGACCTCCTGTAAGTACAGGCTGCAGCTGGTCCCCGTGTGTGCGCCTCAAAGGCCTGTGTCGTCTCTGGTAACAGGGCCCTGGGTGGAGAGCTGACAGCCAGCCCCCTGCTGTCCTCCAGGGGAGTACCTCTACACTCAATCAAGGATGCCCTGAGGGATGTCTGTCTGTCTGTCTGTCCATCATGTCATTCTAGAAGGCTGGCTTGCCCCTTATTGGCCTGGCTATTTTGTCTCCCCTCCCCCCCCAAATACACACACACACACACACACACACACACACACACACCACCACCACCACCACCACCACCACAAAAACAACAGTCAAAGACATGACTGAGATCAGAAAGAGGAAAGATCACCCTGCTAGGTTCTACCTTCCTACCCCAATGTCTTTGTCCCATACAGAAAGCAGGTCAGGGCACAGGTCCAAGCTGGGGAGACTCAGCAATGCCATCCACACCCCTGCGTGGGCAGCTCCATTCTGGCCTGGCCCCAAGGGGGCAGCTGAGGCTGGTGGTGGCAATGGCACTAGAGGCCACATGTCCTGCTTTCTGGGCCTTAGTCCCAGGGTGGGCAGGGAGCTGGACCTTTTCCAGTCCTGGAAAAGAACCCAAGGAAACACCTCCCTAAGGTAAAGGACCCAACCCCAGAATCACATGCTCTTTGAGGGACAGCATTTGATAGTTCTACAAAAGACACGAGGATACTGGGGGGACCTGGGGACTGGCTCTGAAAGGGCCCAGCCCCTTCACATCAGATCTTTCTCAAGGTTACTGAAATCTACCCTACCTCCCCATTTTCACCCTCCCTCCTGAGTTACTAGGAGGTTGCTTTGGGGCTGTGAGGACCCAGAGGAAGCCGGAAGAAGAGAGTCTCCTGCTTGTGAAAGCAGTGCACCTGACTCTTAAAGAGACAGTTATTTAATATTCTGTGGTTACCCTGAAGTTCCAACCCCTACCCCCCAAGAATCCTGCCACCGCCTCATCTGGTAGGACTTGGATAGCAGAGCAGCCAGGGAGGAAGGTCATTGTCATGGTAACATCATGGGGACATCAAATGGCTATTTCTGTCACCCATCTTCCAAAATAAGTGGCATTGCCTGTGGATATGGCTGAGTTGGTAGTGGGCTCACCTAGCATTCACGGAGCTCTGGGTTCAATCCCCGAGTCAACTCCAGCACTTTGGAAGTGGAAGGGACAGGAAGATCCAGAATTCAAGGTCGCCCTCAGCAACACGGGGTTCAAGGCCAGCCTGGAGCTACCTAAGACTTTGTCTTTTTTTTTTTTTTTTTAAAGGAACTATGACAGGCCACCTGTTGGAATGGGGCCATGTGTCCACTTTTTGAAGGCAAAAATCCATACCTGCCCTATCCTGAGGACACTCCAGAGGTGTTGTTAACTCTGTATCCCTCAACAGAACTTTAGCATGTGTCTTAGTCAGGGTTTTATTGCTGTGACAAACCACCAGGACCAGAACGCACGCTGGGGAGGAACAGGCTTACATTTACAGATCACAGGCCGTCACTGGAGGAAGTCGGGACAGGAACTCACACAGGGCAGGAACCTGGAGGCAGGAGCTGATGCAGAGGCCATGGAGGGGTGCTGCTTACTGGCTTGCTCCCCCTGGCTTGCTCAGCCTGCTTTCTTATAGAACCCAGGACCATTTTCTTATACAGCCCAGGGATGGCCCCACCCACAATGAGCTGGGCTTCCCCCATTAATCACTAATTGAGAAAATGCCTTATAGCTGGATCTCATGGAGGCGTTTCCTCATCTGAGGCTCCTCCCTCGCTGATGACTCAGCCAGTGCAGCATCCTGAGAATCGGGCCAGTTTGCCTGTTCCCAGCCAGAGTAGTTCTCTTTGCTTTCTGTAAAGTAAGGATGTTGGTGGCCAGAGGTGAGGGCTGGACAGAAGACCATCTGCTGCCCTGTGGGCAGTCTCTCAGGGGCTAGCTCCATATTCCAGTGGGAATACCCAGGTTCCTGTGGCCACAGGGTTGTCACTCACTGTGGAGGATACATGGATGTGGTAGAAGGAATCAGCAAAGAGGAGCGGATTGTCCTTTCCCACTGTCCCCACCCTAGTGTCTGCCCCGCCCTCCCCACCCATTCCCATCATTTGAGTTATAAGAACACACAACACCCTCTGGTTGTTTTGTGTTTGTTTGTTTAACTCTGTGATTCTCGTTGATTAATTTATTCATTTATTTCTATCCTACCTCATTTTGGGGGAAAGGGATTTAAAGCTATGTCCTAGTTAAGTTTTTGTCAATTTGACACAAGCTAGGGTCATCTGGGAAGAGGCTCCTCTGTTGAAAAAAATACCTCCATCAGCTTGACCTGTAGGCAGGTTATTGCCTTGGTTAGTGGTTGGCGTGGGAGAGAACCCAGCCCACTGTGGGCGGTGCTACCCGTGGACAGGAGACAAACCGAGCAAGCCAGTCGGCAGTGCCCTCCTGTGGCCTCTGCCTCAGTTCCTACCTTGAGTTCCTGCCCTGATTTCATGATGGACTGAGATCTCCATGTGTAAGCAAATAAACCCTCTCCACTTGGTCACGTGTTCACGACAGCAACAGAAAGCAAACCAGCACAAAGTAGGTATGGATATAGGAGTGAGAAATAGAACAGAGGAGGTAGAAAAACAGACTGGCTCCCCCTGTTGGTTGGAGCGAAAAATGCAAAACTCAGTCTACAGTTAGGTAGGCAAGCATTGGCAAGTTCAGTGAAGCAAGTTCAGTGAGGCAAGTTCAGTGAAGCATGGCTCTTCCTGGTCCTGTGCCCCTCCCCGCCCGCCCCCCAACTTGTTCCCTTCTAATAGTGGCTCATACCAGTGTACGCTTAGCACTTGCTGTATCTGGGTCCCTAAGCTCAGTGCTTGTGATACACTAATTTCGTCATAAAAGACAGGTGTTACTCGGTTCCTGCTCTCCCATTTTCAAGCTGAGGAAACTGAGGCACAAGGGCACCAAGGCCTCTTACTTACCATCACCCTTACTACTCACGAAGTGCAGAGCCAAGGTTATGCACAGATAGGCTGGCTACACAGTGCTTGCCTTCTCATCCAGAAGATTCCATCTCTGCTGCTGAAACACCTCCCCATGTACCATGGCTCAGGCTCAGCTCTCTTTGTTGTAACTTAAAAAACTGTTTTCACATACTATATCTTAATCATGTTTCCCGTAATTCCTCCCAGATCCACCCCTCCTCCACCATCTACCCACACAACTTTATGTTCTTTTCTCTCTCGCTTGCTCTCAAAAACAGACGAGAAACAAAAATAAAAACAAGCAAGAAACACATACAAAAAACCCACAAAAATGAAAGTCAAACAAGCAGAAGACCCACAAGACAAAAGAGAAATGCCAGAAAAAAGCGAGACAAAACAAAAGAGCCACAAACAATGCCACTGAGTTTGTTTTGCGTGGGCCAACTACTCCTGGGCACGAGGCCTGTGCTGAAGTGTGCTTCATACAACCAGTGACGCTCCAGTGGAGAAAAACTGATTTTCCCTTTGCCACTGGGTATAATAAATATTTAAAATCCTGGTACAGGGTTTCTTCCCTGCTGTAGACCATTTATGTTCCCAGATGAAAGACACACACACACACATACACACACACACACACACACACACACACGGCCTTAATATGTCAATAAGCCTTATATTTTAATATGCCTTTATATTTTAATATGCCTTAGGCAGTACACTGGCTGGGCAGCTGCCTACCCTCCATGCTGTTAGAATCCACTTTCCTATGAACAATCCCAAATTACCACTTTTTATTTACTATCTTCCATCTGGGCTGCTCTTAACTTCAATTGGGCAGCTCTTTGGGCCCTGTTCTCTGGGCCCTTAGCCTATGGCAGCTCTTCATCTCCCTCCTGCAAGTTCTCCCATGGTGGCTTCTTCCTCTTCCCGGCCCTCCTCTCTCTCTCCAAGCCTGAGAAACCTAAGCTCCACCTATGTCTCTTCTGCCCAGCTAATGGCTGCCAGCATCTTTATTTATCCATCACAATTAACCGTGGGGGGGGGGGGCGCTGGAGGGGGGGAGGGTTCCTCAGTGTCTCACCAGTGTGCGACTCTCCTGCAGACAGTTTTGGAGGATCCAAATTAGCATTCGAACACAAGCATCATTGAGCCAACCCACTACAATTGGGTATCAATTGCAGACAGCTTCTTGGTTGGGACTCTGAGTGGGACTCTGAATCTACTTCCCTTCCCAGTTCCGGGACCCCATCTCATCTGGCTTGAGCCTGTGCAGATTCTGTGAATGTTGCCACAGTCTCAGAGAGTCTGTATACATTGGTGCTGTTTTATCTAGGAGACTGTTTCCTTGGAGTCAGCCATTACCTGTGGCTTAAGAGTCTTTGTCTCCTCTTGTGTATAGATTCCCAAGCCCTGAGGGGAAGAGTTTGATAGATGTTCCAGAGTCTCTCAGTCTATGCAAGTTGTCCAGTTGGGGGTCTCTGTGTTAGTTACAAACTCCTGCAAGAGGAAGCTTCTCTGACGTGGGCTGAGCTGATCTATGGCTATAGCTGTGTGATATTTTATTGCTGTATTCCTTTATATCAGAATAACAGTAGTAGGGTTTTGTCTCAGGCCCATGACCTATCTACTCTCAGGTTCTGGGTCACCTGAGCAGTGTCAGGTGTCCCATCTCATGGGGTGGGTCTTAAATCCAGTAAAAAAAAAAAAAAAAAAAAAAAAGTGGTTGGTTACTCCCATAGCCTTTATACCACTGTTGCTCAAGTATATCTTGCAGGCAGGGTGTTGTGGGTGTCAGGGTTTCTAGCTGGGTTGATGTTTACCTTTCTCCTCTGGTAATGTGCCTTCCAGTATTGTGAACACTAGTCAGTAGGGTGAAGAGTCTAGTTAGGAACCAGCTTGACTTCTCTGTTTTTAATGGTATAAGTAAGTGTTGTCCTCAGCAGCCGGTTCTTACCATCAGGTTGGGGAGAGCAACTGAGCCTTGGCTGCCCCTCCCCCCAGAGGCTCTTCTCTGTATAATCCAGACATTTTGATCTCTCCCTCTCTTCTCCTTCTCCTCTTCCTCCTCCTCCCTTCCCCTCCCTCTCCCCCCTCTCTCTGAGCACCCCTTCTCTCTTTCTCTTCTCCTCTCTCCCCTCTCTCCCCAAAGCAACTACCCAGCCTCAATCCTTGGGACCAGTGAACTCTCACCCAAGAGCAACTTCCCAATAAACTCTCATTTAATATAATCTAATCTGGCTTGAAATGGCTCAGTTCACCAGTGGAGAAATAACCTATCATATGGCAGCAGGCTTCCGGATGGCTTTTCAAATAGTCTTTAGTATCCCCCACCCATCCCCTTCCTATCTAATTTCCCTATTCCAGTTTTCCTTTTGCCCTCTCCGCATGACACTATATTCTGTCTCCCCTCTCTTGAGAGATCCTCGCTTCCCTGCTGGTTCCTTACAAGGTACCTAACCTCTGTGGTTATTCAGATTAAATCACACATATTGAACACGAAAAAGCTAACATCCACATATAAGAGAAATCATTCAATATTTGTCTTTGGGGGTCTGGGTTACTTTACTCAGGATGACTGTTTTTTGTTTTATCCAGTCACCTGTAAATTTGATAATTTTATTTTTCTTAACAGCTGAGCAGTAGTCCATTGTGTAAATATGCCATATATTATTTGGTGACTACACCACAGTTTCATTATCCGTTCATCAGCTGATGAACATCTAGGCTGTTTCCAATTTCTGGGTGTTATGACTAGAGCGACAGTGAGCCTGGATGAGCAAGTGTCTCTGTAGTAGGATGTCGAGCCCTTTGGGTAGATGCCCAAGAGTGGTCTCGCTGGATCTTGGAGGAGATCAATTCCCATATTCCCCAGGAACTGCCACATTGATCTCCATAGTGACTGTACAAGTCTGTACTACTACCCACAATGAATGGATGGATGTTCCCTTTACCCCACATCCTCACCAGCATAAACGGCCATTTGTTTTATTGATCATGGCCATTTTGACTGGGATAAGATGAAATCTCAAAGTAATTTTAATTTGCATTTCCCTGATGACTAATGGTGTCTAATATTTCTTTGTTTCTTAGACATTTGTGTTTCATCTTTTGAGATTTTAAAAAAAGTTTATCTATTTATTTATTTATTTATTTATTTATTTATTTAATGTATGTGAGTACATTGTCACTGTCTTCAGACACACCAGAAGAGGACATCAGATCCCATTACAGATGGTTGTGAGCTACCATGTGGTTGCTGGGACTTGAATTCAGGACCTCTGGAAGAGCAGTCAGTGAGTGCTCTTAACCACTGAGCCATCTCTCTAGCTTTTGAGATCATTTTTTTTAAAGTGGGTTGTTTCCTGATGTTTAGGTTGTTTTGTTTGTTTTTAGTTCTTTATATATTTCAGACAGTAGCCCTCTATCAGGTATACAGTTGGTAAGGGCCTTTTCCCTACTCTAGGCTTCCCACTTTTCTCAACTGAAGGTATCCTTTGCCATATAAAAATGTATCCGCCTTATAAGGTCCTATTCATTAACTGTTGGTCTTACTCTTGTGTCAGACTCAGGGTGTCTGGTCCTATGTTAAGGTCCTAGATGCATTTGGAGCTGAGTTTTGTGGTGGGGTGATAGGTGTGGATCTATTTGAATTCTTCTACAAGGACGTATCCAGTTTGACCAGCACCATTTGTTGAGGATACTATCTTCTTCAATGTGTATTTCTGAGATTTTTGTGAAGAATCAAGTGTCCATAGGTGTGTGAAATTGTGTCTGGATATTCAGTTCAATTCCATTGATCAACTCAATTCCATTGTCAACCTGTCTGTTTTTATGCCAGTAACATACTAGTTTTATTTCTATAGCTTTGTAATATAGTTTGAAATCTATGATAGGGATACCTCCAGCAGTTCTTTTATCGTTTGGAATTGTCTTAGCTATCCTGGGTTTTGTTGTTGTTGGTGGTGATGGTGTGGGGTGTGTTTTGGGGGGATTGTTTTAGCTATCCTGGATTTTTGGTGGTGGTGGTGGTATGTGTGTATGTGTGGACACTCACATGCATGCTTGCATGCACATATCTTTTCGTAGGAAGTAGATGGTTTGTTTGTTTTTTGCAATGTCTATATTATATTGGTATTCTGATAGGGATTGCATTAAATCTATAGATTGCTTTTGGTAGGATGGCCATTTTTACAATATTCGTTTGACTGATCCATGCAAGCTCAGCTCCTAAGAGTATCCCAGAAGTCTCTCCCTTCTTGGCATCTGTCAGTGTAGAAGCTAAGCATCCTTCTTGGGTCAGACCCATCTGAGGTCAGGGTCCAGATGTAGAAAGACACCCTCTCAGGATTTTGCAGGTTCCTAAGGGGTTTCCAGGATGTGTTGCTATGACGGAAAACATAATTGATAGAATAGTCACTGGATATTTCTATTTATTTATGCATTCACTTATTTTGTGACCGTCTTCCTCTGCAGCCCCTGTTAGCCTAGACTTCATTTTCCTCATGCCTCAGCCTCCCAAGTACCAGGATGAATCCAGGCTGATGCACGCCTAGCTGGTGTGCTTGGAGACTTTCATCTGTTAGGTTCTAGGAAGCAGGAAGGCAAGACAGCCTCCACCCCCACCCCAGTGCTGTGACTCGTCAAGGACTGGTTGGTCAAGGACTGGGTGATCTTACGAGTTCTTATGCCCCCAAGTAATTCCCACTGTCTCCCTCAGAATCCTCTGTGGGTTTTCCCCTTCTCTGCTCCCATGCTATCAGTATAGATGGAGTCTGTGCACCAGGGGCATCATAGCCAATTGCAGGCTCTGCCCTACCTGTCTTCTCTTCTGTGATGGAATAAGTAACACAGGTTCTGGCTGCCTCTCATCCCTGCCCTTTCCCAGTCAGGTCCAGTAGGCAGAAGTGGTACACAGGAGCTGAAGGGCTCAGAAATGGAGTGGGGTGGGGGAGGGAGCTGCGCTAATGAGATCCCAAGGCCTAGTGACCCTTGAGTCATGGGAGGGGACATATCAGCTTTCTGTCTCCTGTTCCTATTCCTGGGCCTGGCATATAGGAGATCCTACTTCCATGATTTTATGGATAGATGGCTGACCGAAAGGAAGCTCCCATCCCTGTTTAGTTATTAAAATAACGAGCTCCTACAGTGCAGAAGAATTCCCTGAGGTCACAGCTAACAGGGGAATGTTACCCCATTAACTGTTTATAACTCTGACCCAGAGAAATTAACTCTGGGTTAATTTCTCTCTCTGTCTCTTTGTTTCAGGGTCCCACTGGAAGACCTGGACTCCCAGTAAGTAACTCATTTCTTCTCTCTCTGCTCCCCTTTCAGTGAGCACTGATCCCAGGACCCATGGGCATTTCAAGTGCTCTCCCGCTGACCACACCCCAGTCCCCATTACCTACTCTTTCTCAGTCCATTGGCTGTCTAGGTTGAGTAGCCAGTTCTCACAGTTCTCCGCGCATGACCTTTCTCTGGAGTCTCTAATCCGTGGTTGAGCGTGAAATCACACCTGTGTCTCCACAGTAGAACACTGGAGAGTATCTGGGGTCTGTGGCTGTAGCTCTTGGCATCTCTCCTGGGGTATTGTACATGCAGACTCAGCAGCAGACCCTCCCAACATAGGAGCTGCTGTTCAGATAGCTCTGTAATGAAAGACTGGAGCAACTAGCCAGTCCTTGGGTCATTCCCAGCCTTCTTCATGGCAGATGACATTCAAACTACTTTTTCTAGTCTTCCTGTGCCTTCTAGGAAATGGTGGATTCAAAAACCTTTGTTTCTCCCCAGTAACCACAGGGACTTTGGGCAAAAGTGGGTAGAAGTCATGTGACTAGCCATCTTGTCACCTGATGACTAGTCACTTGAAGCTTTAACAGGTGCCGGGCATTCTGGGTATCCCCAGCCTTGATTTCTTGATAACTCAGAGGAAAAATAGTAATTGCTTAGAGAAGAGGGTATTCTCAGCTTCATTTTAGTGATGGGGAAAAAAGGGCTCAGCCTTAGCAGGATAAAATGCATACCCGTCTGAGTTTTAGTAGTGTATCTATCCCACCCCACTGAGCACAACAGCTTCTGTGGCCCATGACTGGCATTTATTTGAGTGCCATCTTTAAAGTCTTCTAAGACATTGTTCTGTGGGGTCCAGCTTCAATAAATAAGATGAAAATTGATTATAAATTCTGTGGGCTTTGGAGCAGGGCGTGGCTCAGGCAAGATGTTATAGCCAACTAGGGGGTTAAGATCACAGATGGTGTTTTGAGGTAGGGCACAGAGAAATCATCGAGGTAGGGTGTGGAAGAGATGCAGGAATTGAGGTGGCAGCTTTCAGGGGACACCTGTTGATACCTGTCTTCTCTTGGCTAAAGGCCACTTTGCACTGGATTCTAGAACCTTCTGAGGGTGCATTATACTTTAACTTTTGACCAGTCCAACAGCTTTTCAAATCAATGGCCAGTGACTTTTTTAGTAAAATACACATGCAAGAAGGCTCAGCCCCGAAAGCAGAGATTTTTTTTCCCAGTGCTGCACTCAGGAGAACGGTGACTGGGTCCGTGAAATCTAAGCAGGGGGATAGTCAGATGACCGAGAAGAATGTGGGCAGGTTTTTGTTTGTTTTTTTTTTTTTTCTTATAGCCTCCACCTTTAAAAGGCATTTAGGGGGCAATTCACAGAGCGGGGATGCGGCTGAGATTCCAGCTGCTGGCCTTTCCATGCTTGTCCCCAACATGAGCATTTTATGGTTAGGGCTGCAAAGAACATTACTTTCCAAGTGAAAGGAAAAATAATCCAACCAACACACACACACACACACACACAGAGAGAGAGAGAGAGAGAGAGAGAGACAGACACCCTGGAATATCATTCAGAAGCTCAAGCGTGAGTGGACAGTGAGGTTGCTGGAGCCAGGGCTGACAACAGGCATGGGCCTGGCACACCCATGATGGGAGGGGCAGATCCACTCTCTGAGGGTCTGAGCTTCCATGTGAAGGGTCGGGAGGTGACCCATGGCAGGTGCATGAGTGTTGGCTGGCCCTTTGTTAGGATCTAAAGGACGAGAAGTGTAAACATGTACATAGAACCAAGGTGCTGTGGGTTCCAGCTCTAGTCAATACCATTTTGCTTAACATTTACTAAATGCCAGGTTCTTGGCGTGAAACAGAAGCATCCCACGGGGAACTCGGCAACCTCAAAGCTCTCTTCCTGCATCTTCCATTCAATAGGCTGGTGTTCAGGGAGGACAGGGAAGCAGTCGGTGCTTACCACCAGCACTGCGCCATTCTTAGCAAAGGCACAGTGCTCTGCTCAAAGATGCCCTGGATCTTGACAATGCGAGCCTAACAGAAACTGACGGCGTTTCTCCTGCATCCCACATATGTCTTGGGACACCATTTGTTCCTTGATGCTTTTGGCCTCTTCGGGATCAGCAGATCCAGAGTCATCCCCAGGACTCCCCCCACCCCATACACATCCCAGGGGGATGTCACTGCAGCCAGGCATCACCTTACCTTCTACAGCCTGTTGTTCCCCATCCACTGCGGCTCCACCCCAGATTTTTATGATGCCTGCATGTCTATGATTACAAAAAAATATTTTCTGCTGAATGCGGAACGAGTGAAACTTTGTAAGCAGATTTCCAGAGCTAGAGGATGTAACCCTGGCTACAAAACAAAGTATCCAAATCCACATGCTGGAGCAGCCTGGGGTGGGGAGGGGGCAGGGCGGGACACCAGAGCAGGAGAGGGAGGAGCCGGGGAGCATGGGCATTACTTCCCTGGCTCTGGCAGACAGACCTCAGGCAGTCATTGGCCCTTCTGTCTTGCTCTGTGTCTTAAAGCAAGGATAATGACTCCTAGGTCCCTCCTGGCTATCACTGATGGGCCGAACAAAACAAGCCTAAGAGAGAAAGGGCCTCGGAGACAACTCCAGATTGAGATTGAGGTCCAGAATAACAACCTCCACCTACTGCAACTGTTTTCCCACAGCACTACACTTGAGTGCAGAAAACATAGGTGAAAGATGAAAGTCTGACTGGGCATTGAAGTCCTGGCTGGCCTTAGTGATGTCTCCTGGCAGGTCCATCAGTCACATCCACGTGACACTTGGTGCCACTCTAAATGTTACCCTACCTGCTCCAACAAAGCTGGCTAGCCATGTCCTCGAGTTAGGTATGCACAAGTTCGAGGGACACTCTGCCAGGTGGCAACCAGACTGACTATTTACACCTTCTTCATCAGGGGGACAAAGGTGCCATCGGGATGCCTGGGCGCGTGGTGAGTTGCCTCACATGTCCCTGCTTGGGGCGCCATCACTTGCTTCTCCAAGCTGGCTTGTCCTCCATGCATGGTGAAGTGCTGCATAGAGCTACTTCAGGAGAGCCAAGGAAGGGAAAGGGAAAACATCTTATTCCAGTCTCCAGACTAAAACACACCAGCATCTTGCAGTTCATCTGCACACACAGCTTCAGTTACTGTGGTCAGATATTTCAAAAGAGACCAACCACATCTTAAATTAAAATTTGTCATAGGTACAGATAGGAAAGACAGGTAGTACACATAGGGTCCCATACAAACCAGTGTTTCTGGCACCTACTGGGGGCTTAAGAGTGTGTTCTCCTTGGAGACACAGGAACTAAGTAAGTACTCTGTAGAAATTCACCGGATGTACAGGGGGATGGAGTAAGGCCTGAGTATCTCAAGGCATCAGCTGCCTCTGCAACCATCACCAGAGCAGCCACTGTCTCCTGTGGCTGTCCTCTATGGGTGGACACTAAACTAGAGACAATGAAGGCAAGGCTTGGTCCCAGGCAGTTCCTCCAGGTCTTCATAAGGATGAATTGCAGTTAATATTTCCTTTTGTGAAAGAGATGAGAGTGCTTGGTCGGAAGCTATGAGAAGGCTAGCTCCAGGCATTGAGTCCCTGGCACCTGGGCTGTCCTGTTAGCCTCAGGTTGAAGGGTGTCAGGGTTTGGACCAGTGGTTCTCAACCTGTGGGTCGCGACCCCCTCGTGGGTTGAATGACCTTTTCAGGGGTCACTTAAGACCCTGCACATCAGATATTTGCATCACAATTTATAATGGTAGCAAAATTATAGTTATGAAGCAGCAATGAAAGCAATTATTCGCCATCACCGCAACATGAACGGTATAAAAGTTCAGAGCATTAGGAAGGTTGAGAACCACTGGTCTAGACAGACAGAAGGCTGAGTTAGCAAAGAGCATCCGTACTTAGGATGGATATGGACATAGCGCTGCCCTCCCCGCATTACCGCTAACTTCCCACCTCCAGCATGAGCCCACCACCGTCTTTGCTAGCTTTGCCTGACCCTCACCGCTGTGCTGGCATTGGCCTTAAGCATGACTCTGACATCTGTGTATAAATCTGCGTGGCTGGAGCAAGCATGGAGTTGGGGTATGCAAAGTTCAGTTAGGCAGCACTTGCTAGTGCCGACATCTGCTGGGCAGTGAACCACAGGGCCTTCACGTCCCAGCTCATTCAGTCCTCCAGCGACTGCCTGGGCAGAGGCACGACCTCCATCCCACCCCCCAGCCCTCCAGGTGAGAAAGCCAAGGCTGGGAAGGTAAATGTCTTTCTCAAGGCTC
Organism: Arvicanthis niloticus; assembly: GCF_011762505.2. Classification (NCBI taxonomy): domain Eukaryota; kingdom Metazoa; phylum Chordata; class Mammalia; order Rodentia; family Muridae; genus Arvicanthis; species Arvicanthis niloticus. The sequence goes on along the minus strand of NC_047677.1, from coordinate 27,396,723 downwards.
CCCACTAGGAAATGAGTAGGCAGACACTTGGGCACAGGAAACCAGGCTGCAAACTTGTATCCTTGACCCCGGAAGTCCACCCCTAGCATCAGAGCTGAAAGTAGGAGCTGACCTTAAACGGATGCCTCAGAGGCCTAGAGTTTGGTCCAAGAGCTACGTGCAACCTGTGAGTTGTGAGGCCACCTGTGTGGTGCTGGAGGGTGGTGGTGGCGTGTTTCACACTAGTTGATGTCATTTTGCCCAACAGTTACCAGATTGGCATAGGCTTTCTCTAAGTGGTATCTCACAGGCACCTCAGCAACCTCAAGGCTCTTGTCCCCTGCCCTCATCTGCCCCTCCATACACACACTCAGCAAGGCTTGGTACCCAGGGAAACTAGTCAGTACACACAGCCAGCAGTGTGCCAGTCTTCAGTAAGACCTAACAGAGTGTGGGAGTCCTGATCCCCTCCACAGAGTCTCCACACTGATTCCATACGAGGACACTGGGCACTTTGCCTCCCGTATCTGCTCCATCAGTCTACCCGTTAGACCCTGGGTCTGTATATGTTGTCACTGGGTCCCACCCAGAGATTGCAACGTTACCTTAACCATCCTTCCTGGAGCCATCCTTTTGAATGCACTTAAGTCTTTGCTATTGCCTTAATGATCCCGTTTAGTGGGCAAAATCTACCCAGGAAGAGGGTGGAGTTGCTTTTGTACCCAAGCCAACTGGCCCTCCGACCTTGCTCCCTAGGTGACTGTTGGGAGCTTTTCCCTGCTGGGTGCAGCAGCTGGCCTGCAGGAAGTTCTGCTGAGTGCAAAATGTACTTCCGGCTCCTCCTTCCTGCCCTCCCCCATCAGAGCTTCCTGTGTGGTGGCAACCAGGATAGGTAGGGGGGCCACCGGAAGCCTCCCACCTCCTGTGTAGAGCTCTGCTCCAGCCACTTTGGAACTTCTCACTTTTGGTGCTATTTTAAACTTGGGATGGCCCATTTGGCTGCTCACTAGGGAGCCTGGCATAAGCCACTTGATAAGGATTGTAGTGTTCAATGACCAGGTGTGAAATTCCTGAGTCATTCCCATACATCACCAGAGGTGGCGCCACTGGCCTGTTGGGAGCTGCATAGAGTGAGGCTGCCTACCACTGGCCACCGTACTGATAAAGGATCCAGCTTTCTTCGTACTCTTGACTTATCCAGCATCCTTGCATCTCCCACCTCCTACCACCTCTGCCCCCTTTTTTTTATTTCATAGTTCTGGTGACTCAGTGTAAGAGTTTGAGCATAGGAGGCAAGCATCCTACCCCTGACTTTGGTCCTCAGCCCTCTTTAGACTTTATCTTTGAGACAGGATCTCACTGAGTTGTCCCTAGCTGGCCTTGAACTCAGCCTCTAGCTCAGACAGGCCTTGAACTTGTATCCTTCCTGCTTCAGTCTCCCAAGCCGCTGGGATTACATGCCTGAGCCATCCAAGCCCAGTAACCTCTTTCCGGTTGTCCCGTGTCATCCTGTGTCATGTCCCCCAATCGGCCTCCCCCGCCCCATGCCTCAAGCTTTCTCTCTACCAGGAATGGGTACCCTTAATGGTTCCAGTCTCACCTCATTTCACAAGTCTCTGTACTTGGGACATAGAGGGACCTTCAGAGCTCCTGGGGTTCATGATCACTGACCTTGGGGACTTCTTTCCAACCCCACCCATGGCCCTTTGGATGTGGCTACTCAGGAAGATTTTTCTAACTGAGTTAGGAATCTCCCTCCCTCTCTTCTTCCCTCCCTCCCTTCCTTCCTCTCTTCTTCCCTTCCCCTCCCCTCACACACGCACCACTTGGACAGGGTCCCTTGTTTCTCTCCTAATGATGGAGAACAGCTGGCGGTGCTTGCTGGCCGAGATGGTTGTCGCGTGTCTGCATCCCTGTCTTGTGCTGTGTTTCTTATTTCACAGTGATTTCTTTTGTTCAGTTGCTGTGCCATTAACATGGATCCTTGTGTCTGTGTCTGTCTCTCATCCTCTTTTTTCTCTCCCTGTCTCTCTTTTCCCTGTGCCCTGTGTTTCACGGGGCTGCCTGCCCAGGGTGTCAAAGGTCAACCAGGCGAGAAGGTGAGTCTTTGCTGCCCCCTCCACCTTTAAACCAGCCTTCTCTCTCTCTCTGGGAGGCTTTTAAGCTAACATTCTCTGAGCCCTGGGATGGAGCCCTGGGATTCCTAGACAAGGCCTCAGCTGTCCCAGCTCAGTAAGTCTGTCCTCCTTACCTTAACCGCATGCAAAGGGCCCCACCGCTCTGATTCCTAGTTGTGGGCTGTCACCCACTCCCATGAAAAAGAAACTGGCTTATCACTGCTATGTAGCTGGGACTACCTAGGGGGAAGCCCAGAGTCACAGAGAGGTCTCTCTACCCTGTCTGGGAAGCCAGAAGCCAGGTTGGGGGAGGAGACATCCTGAAAGAGCAACCTGGTGAGTTCTGGAGATTTCAGAGCCTATCCAATCAGAAGAGAAAGTATGGGGTTTGTCTGGAGTCCCCAGTAGTAACATGAGCAGGTTCCTAGTCCTCAGCTTTTCTTCCCTCCTCAAAGACACTGGCCATGTCAGTGTTGTCACTGTTGTGGATTTTTTTGTTCTGCCTTTAAAAAAAAAATGGGAAAGGGTTTTGGTTTGTAACCTAGGCTAGCCTAGGAGCCATTGCGTAGCCAAAACTGACATTAAATTAACAAAGATCTTCCCACCTCTATGAGCTGAGAGCTGGAATTTTCGGCAGGAACCCCCACCCCAAAACACACACACACACACACACACACACACACACACACACACACACACACACAGAGTTACTGCCCAGATATTGCAACTGAGTATCCTGTCTTTAAAGTAGCAAATGCTGACAGTAGTGGCAGCTCCCCAGCGGTGGGCAGGCTGTGAGCATTCTTTTCTATAGGCTCAGGTAATGCTGACGGCCCTTCCTGGAAGCTTTACTGTTCCTCTGTGCATTAGGCCCAGAGAAGGAAAGTCACATGGGCATGGTCACACAGAAGGTGGCAGAGCTGGAGAGGAGCCCTGAGTGCCAAGGCTGAAACTACTGATCATAGGACAGGGCGATTTTCCAAGTGGATATTTGTCCCATCCTATAGGGTGAGACACATCACTTTCCTCAGACCACACGTGATTTTAAGCACCCAAGTCTTATCCCATGAAATTTCCATATGATAGGAATGTTTTCCCTGCCATAGTTTAAGAAATGAACAAAGAAATTAGTAAGCTTGTCCCAACTCATGCAGTTGCTAAGGAGCAGGGTTTCCCTTCAAAGTATCCATTTGCCTTCAGCCATGTCTACTTCACAGTGCTACAGTTACTAGTTCCAGATTACAGCTACCTGTATATGAGGCAGGACATTTTGAAGGACTGCAGACATTCCAAGCTCCAGCTCTCTCGGGCAGGCTGTGTGAGCTCAGAAAGCTGCCATGACTTTAACTCAGGGCCCTGGGCTTTTTCATTCCCTGCCTGCCTGCCTGCCTCTGCCCCAGATTCTTACACATCCACACCCTTCACTTATCCAGCTGGCTCAGCCACCTGTTATAGCCCCCAGGGCTTCCAGCCAACTAGCTCCAGGCCATGCTATATGGGCGCAGCATAGGCTCAGCCTTCATCCTTTTGGAGCGTTCCTTAGGGCATCCAAGAGTATCCGCCTTTGGCCTCAAGGCTGCTGGCCCCATATAGCCAGGATGTTGTATGTCCTGATCATTCATTCATTCGTAAGGCGAGCTGCCAGGTGAACTGGCTGGAATGTCACTACTGAGCCTGCCTTTCCTTGCTTCTCAATGTCATGGATGCTGCTCTCTTGGACTTCCAAAGCCCACTGTCCTTTCCCGTCTGCAACTCTTCTCAGCTCCCCTGTGATGTTCCAATGACTGTCTTTGTGTTCCCCACTTCCTGCTGATCTCTGGCCTCCCTTTGGTCTATGGGGGTTGGCATCCCTCTTCCTGACTGCCAGCTCCCCCACCCCCTTTTACATCAGTCCACCCCCCTCTATCTACCCTTCCACACATTCTCTGTCTCCCCACAGGGTGCCCCTGGAGATGCGGGGATGTCCATCATCGGGCCTCGAGGCCCCCCTGTAAGTTGCTGATGTTATGGGGCTGGAGGGGGCGGGTATAGAGGTTGGAAGAGTTAATGAAAAGAGCTTTGGGGGAATAAGGGTGAGCCTTGGCAGGGGCCTCTGGGTGTGGCCATCCCATGTCCTGTGGTCATTCTTGTTGGTTCTCAGCATTGCTGTTGATGTTAAGAATTGGGCTGACTAAATAGACCTAAATTATTGCCTCCCCCGCGGGCTCCAGAACCTAGCCTTTAGCCACAAAGCTCCGGCAGCTGGGAGGCAGGAAGGTGGTTGCTTCTGTTTACAAGAGGGAAAAGTGCCGCCTGCTTTGAGCAAGCACCCCGGCTTTTCTTTGGAACTAATCTTGGCCTCCCGAAACCAGGAGCAGATGGCAAAGTCCAGGTTCACTGACCCCAGCACCCACTCCTGGTTCTGGTGAAGCCCCAACCCACCCTCCCCATCCTCACTGTCAGTACCAGGTCCTCTGAGTTACCTAGCACACCTCCTGACTTCCCTCTGGCTTGCTTCCTTAGGGACTGCCTGGGATGTGGGTGATGGATCCAGCAAGATAGTGCAGCTTTGCATAGGAGGACAAGTGGGGTCCCCAGGTACCTGGTCACACAGCTTCAGTGAAGCCAGTGCCAGCAAGGGAGCTAGAATTATTCAGCATAGCCTAGCTGGTCTCTCCCCATAGAGGAGAAGGGGTTTGGACAGGCTCCTGTGTGGCCGTGGACCTCTCTTGTTCTGATGAGGACTATGTGGAACCTGTCACAGGGAGCACAGTGAAACAGTGGGATGCTGGGAGAGTGTAGTAAGGTATCATCTACATCGGTGGCTCTCAACCTTCCTAACGCTGCGACCCTTTAATACAGTTCCTCATGCTGGGCTGACCCCCCAACCATAACATTAATTCCGTTGTTACTTGATAACTGCAGTTTTGCTACTGTTATGAAGAGTAATGTGAATATATGATATGCAAGATACCTATATGTGACCCCCAAGAGTTCGCAACCCACCGGTTGAGAATAGTTGGCGTAGAGGACCAGGAGGTCACGGTGACAGGCACTAACTACATGCTAGGCCTCCAGCACAGGCAGGAGGTGTCCTCCCCCAACTCCAGAGCACATCATAGGAGGAACCTGGGACTCTCATGACTGTTTTGATTACCAGGCTCTTAAGTGAGAAGTGCAATTTTGTCCCAGTAGCCCCTTTCAACTTGAAGTATCACAGTATATAAAGGGTATATACATCTTTAGGGGGAGATGATGGTCCTTGTTGGTGTCTCCAATGATTCATGACACTTGGTGTCCTCGCCATGCCCAGAGTCCTCTGACATTGGCCACTGATCATCAGGCATATGGTCAAACCACCCTAGCTGAGTGACACCAAGCTACCCCTCAGTTGCCCCTGCTGCCGCAGCCTGGTGGGAGTGGGAGATAGACAAAAGGTCTGCTTGACACGGTAAGAGCTGAGGTCAAGTAGGCAAGCCCTCCGTGGCAGCCAGACACGTCTTCTGTAGCAGCCGGACACACGGGAATGTGTAGCCTGGCTGAGAATAAACATTGCTCACCAGAGCCAGCCTTGTTGTCCTCAAGGGCCACCTGCCCACCACTCTTCTGGAGCCTGATCAATAGTCCAAGCAACAGGGGCCATCCAGGTACCTGGAGAAGGATAACTCCCATTCCAGTGGCACAGGGCGTTGGGACCCAGTGTCTGGGTGTCCTCATGGGAGCCCCATGAAGCAGAGTGGGAGGCTGGACCCCCAAGGGGCACTAGGCAGGTCATGGCTAAACAAGGGATACCTGCATGTCGAGCTGCCCCGCCCCCAGCTGCTCTTCAGAGACTGATAGGAGGAATCTGAACTCCCTCCCTTCAGGTAGCTACACCTGCTGAGTGTGTCAGGAACCTAGAGCCTGCCAGGCACAAGGGAGATGATAGAAACCTGACTGTTTGCCCTCCAGGCTCACGATGGCAATCTCATTGGCCCTGACAGTACAGATAATGGGTGCTGTGACAAGGAGTAGTGGGGACATGGGGGAAGGGAACCACTGGGCTCAGACCATGTTCGGATGGAGAGGCTGCAGGAAGAAGGGATAACTGGCCTGCTTTCAAGGTTGGAGCCCACCCAAGAAAGGAGGATGGGGGTGGGGTGCCAAGCTCCTTAATTGGGAGAAGCACCTGGAAAGGACTGGACCAGAAAGAAAGGGTAAGGCTGGAAAGGCCAGGGAGGGCTTTGTGTGATGGACTCGACAAGATATCCAGAACCGTATCCCTAGGTGTGCAGGCCTTAGGGTTGTGTTGAGTCGATGAGGGACATAAGGATGTGCAGCTTAGGGAGAGGCTGCCCCCTGTGCTCAGCCAGGAGCACATTGAAGGGACGTGACTGGTGGGTGCTCTTTAAATGCCCAGGGCCACAAAATATACGTTACTGTGTTCATGTTAGCACATGCATGCACACATGCATGTGTGTGTGTAGGTGTGTATACGAGTGCAAGTATGCAGGTGTGCGTGTGTGTGTGTGTGTGTTTGTGTGCATGCACACCATTTGGAGGTGACCACGGGTGAGTTTTGGTGACGATAAAGATAAACTTTAGAAGAGAGAAGTCATCATAGACACCCCACACTCGTGAGTCACATAGTACATGGCGGTGCCCTGCCCAGGAGGAGGAGCAGGTGCTGCCAGGGGAGGGAGGTGCCTTAGAACAAGATGAATTTCAGAAATGGGTGGATGAAGTTTATTTTCCCTTTTCATATATAGATCCTTTATCCATCAATGTAATGTGTGTCTCATCCTGGTGAACGCTAGTGGGTTGTCCATCAAATACTGAACTTCATTCAGGAAAGAAGTAAGTTCATGACTAAAGGACAGGGCAGTGGAGACAAACAGCTAGATCAGGAGAGAAGGACCAGGAACAAAGCCAGGGGCCGTGGGAAGATGGTTTGTGAGAATAAGCTTCATTTAAGAGTAGAAAGAAAACCAGGTAGCGGTGGTACACGCCTTTAATCCCAGCACTCAAGAGGCAGAGGCAGTCAGATCTCTGGGTTTGAGGGGTTTGAGGCCAGCCTGGTCTACAGAGCCAGTTTGAGGATAGTCAGGGCTACATGAAGAAACCCTGTCTGGAAAGACATAAACAAAGAGAAAATAATAGAAAAAGAAAGGTGGATTGTTCTGGAATGGGACAGGGCCTGTGGGAAAAGGTAAATGGAAGGTTTGATTCTATGTAGTGTGTGTGTGTGTGTGTGTGTGTGTGTGTGTGTGTGTGTGTGTGCGCACACGTGTGCACGCATATATCGTGTGAAGATCAGAAGACAACTTCATGGAATCCACTCTCCCTTCCACCTTTACGCGGATTCCAGGGATCTAATTCAGGCAATCAGTTGCATGCCGCGAGGGCTTTACCCACTGAGCTACCTCCCCTGCCCTCGATTTTTTTCCTGATCCTGAATCTATCCATCCACTCTATCAAGACAGATTGTCAGTGAATAAGATACTAGGTGTAATCTGGGAGTGGTCGTGTGCACTTAGGAGATAGAGACAGGCAGTTCAGGAGTTCAAGGCCAGCCCCAGCTATATAGTTGATTCCAGGCAACTTGAGCCACTTAAGACCCTGTCTCCAAAATCCAAACCAAAACAAAAGGAAAGAATAGCAACAGAAGACTAAGGTGTCAAAGGCGAAGCCACAAATAGTGGGAGTAGACTACGAGCAAGTGTTTTATCACTCCCGGTGAGAAGGCCCCTTTGAACATGGCAGGAAACCCAGAAGCCACAGGGAAAGTTTCTCTGTATAATAAACATGACCATCCTAGGTGAGTGAAAACACTATGAACCCTTCAAAGACAAAGGGTGAGTTGTGTGCCCTCTGCAGGGGACCGGATCAGAAAGGATAACCTAACAGAGAATAGGAAAAGCCAGACATTGCCTACCATCCCAGCTACTCAGAGGCTGAGGAAGGAGGACCACTGGAACTCAGCACGAGTTCAGGGCTAGCCTGAACAACATAGATCCTGTCTCAAATGTATTTGCCTGTTTATAATCTTTACATAACGCACTGTTACATAAATAATACATAATACTAGGATAGCATATTAAATATACGCCATAATAATATGTTACCTCGAACAGCCAGCTCCCCAGCTGGAATCGGCTTGACCAGTGAGCACTGGGAGAGGCCATAAGCTCAGCATAAATTGAGATGTAAATTACAGTCCAGTTTCAAGACTCCGCAACTGCCTTCTCCCCAACCTCTCCAGGAAGCAGAGTCCCATTTCCTTGTGGTCGATGACAACATCCCCCTAACCCCATCCCCATCCCTCCAGTCTTGAAAAAGCCCTGGTTAGTCCTGGACTTGGCCCTGGCTTGGAAGGATGCACCCTGCTTACCGGAGCAGGCACTGTAATTAGTGGACCATGTGATTATCTTAGCCACGTAAATATCAGCTGAGATGGCTATGAAGATGCTTCTTGGAACCGTTCTCTCCTGACCTCTTCCCTGGGCCTCTCCATGTCCAGAACAGTTACAGAAAAGTTTACATTGGGAGGTTTCAGAGATTACATTGCAATGGTTTCCGGGTTTCTCCTTAGGCCTATTCTTAGCACCACTTACCCTTGAGAGGAGAGAGGCCAGAGCCCTCTGACATTTGAGTGGTGTCTCCGAGCTTTTGCCTTTGGATACTTGCCACGAGTCCATCCTGAGCCTGCAGCTGACTTTAGGCAGTTTCCCTGTGGACCAGCACCCTACCCTCACATGGCAAAAGGTCCCATACCACCCGGCCAAAAGGGTGACATGGTTTCTGTGCTGAGCTTTCTGGATACTTCCATCCACAGGTCCAGAAAGGATCCAGTGAGCCTAGAAATATGTCAGGGTCACAGCACGTGAGTCAAGAGAAATTGTCCCCTGAACGGGACCTTGTTCCTGACCTTAACTAAGATGTCCAGGGATCCCAAGACACCCTGGGGAAATGACTCAGAGAGTAAAAGCAAACAGTGAGCCCCTGAGTTCAGGTCTCCAGCACGCACATTTAAAACCAGGTCTCTGACCACAGCACCGAAGATGGAGACAGGAAGATCCCCGGAAGTCACTGGCTAGCCCAGCCAAATCAGTGAGCTCTGGGTTCAGCAAAGAGATACTCTGTTCTTAAAACTTACAAGAAGAACAATGGAATAAGCATTTGGCATTGGACTCTGGCTTCTAGGTTTATACCTACATATACATGGGCACACACACATGAACATGTACACTCCTGCATACAATACATACAAGCAATCTAGCTGGTTTCTGGTACCTCCTCTGGTCATCTTAATTGAACACACACCCAGTAGTGGAGTTTCTCTTTCAAGGGGCATTACAAGCATAACTGACGGTAGTTCCCTAGCCTGATGAGATTACATAGTTATTCCCATTCCAGGGATGTGGAAGCTGAGGAGTGGGTATGGGGAGTTTGGACAATGGCTTAATGTCACACAGTTATTGATGAAGGCAGGATTAGAACTCAGCCTGCCAGACTCAACAGTCCACACTTGCAAAGAGGCTCTGTCATGTAAACTGAAGGTATCTCAAGCTGAGAGCTGACGTGTCTATCAGGAAAATTAGGTAAGCCACTATTCCTGAGCAGACAACAGAGGCATAGAAGAGACAGTAAGAGAGATAACCAGGTCTGTACAGCGATGCAGGAGAGGATGGCTTTCTCTTTGTTAAAAAATTATGGAGGTGTACTTGTGTGCCCCTTTAATTTCAGCACCTAGGAGGCTGAGGCAGGTGGATTTCTGTGAGTCTGGGGCTAGCCTGGTCTACATAGTGAGTTCTAGAACAGTCAGTTATATGGTGAGACCCTGTCTGGAAAAAAAAAAAAGCAAAAAACAAATTTTTATTACATGGTGTGTGTGTGTGTGTGTGTGTGTGTGTGTGTGTGTGAAAGTCAGATGATATTTGCAGAGGTCAGTTTTCTCCTCCCAGTGTGTGAGTCCCGGGGATCAAACTAAAGTCATCAAGCTTGGAAGTAAGGGTTTTTACCTGCTGAGCCATCTTGCTGGAGCCTTGGCTGGTTATGAGTGTCAGGGAATTCTTACTGGATCCCGAGGGGCATGATGGGGCTTTAGGCTTCTCCTCTTGTTTCCCCTTGGCCTTCGGGTTATCCTCGCAGACCTGCAGCCACAGTGTGTTGTTGCTTGGGAACCTAATTGATAGCCCCTGGGCTGTGACCAGGAAATACACTTCTAGTCTCCAACTGCCTCCCCCAGTCTGCAGTCTAAGGAAATGAACCTAGATGTCTCTCCTCCCCGCGAGACATGGGGATCCAGAGAATGCTCAGCTGCTGGGAGAAGCCCGAGGAGCAGGAGCAATCTGACCCGTTCTAGCTTGAAAACATACATGTTGGCGGTCTCGTCCTACAGACTTTGAAGCCATCCTTAGAGTGGTGGCCATGAGAAACGCCTGTAATTAAAGAAATGGACCCAGTTTTGTTCCAGGACTTCTGTGCAGTTGAGTAAACCGCTCATTGTTTTGGCAGTCCCATTGGTCTGGGGTCTATTTACATGTCAAGGCTCAGCATGCCCAAGCACAGAGGAGCATCCCAGGCCACATCTAGAAGTAGGCTCAAAGGATGCAGGCTGTTTCCATCCCTCTCTCCAGCCTGGTTCCTGCAGAAGCTCTGCTACATGTTCCCTTTCTGTCCTCTCCATCCTAGCCAGCTCACAGGTGATAACAGAGAGTCAGGGATGGGCTTGGCTCCACCCTTCCTCCCTCATCCTCTATGCTGTGTTCTTTTCAGGGCCAGCCTGGTACCAGAGGCTTCCCTGGATTCCCGGTAAGTGAAGAGAGCTTAGGTTAGCAGAGATAGGTAGGTCCTAAGCCTGGTTGGGTTAAAGTGTATCGCCAAGATAATCTGAGGCCACATTTCCCCTCCTGATTCCCAGCCACTGAGGACCAACTCTATAACCTTTCATGGGCCAGTAGCTCAGGGCTGGGATCCTGCTACAAGAAAGGACAGAGACACCCATATAGATAATAGTGGTGGCCAGGCAGGAGCTGAATGAGTGAGCTGATACATCCCATTTGATGCCAGGATACGAACATAGGCTGGTCCTAGAAAGTGAGCTGATTGACTTCTGGTCAGGCTCTGAAGAGAGGGAGGCCTGTCATGGAAGCAGTAGTACAGTGGCCACTGTGGCCACCGGAGTATCCTTTTACCCTTGCCAATGGAGCCTTCAGCTGCTTCAGTGCTGACCAACATTAACTTTCAAGAAACACTGTGGAGACAGGAGGTGGTGGCACATGCCTTTAATCCCAGCACTCAGGAGGCAGAGGCAGGTGAAGCTCTGAGTTCGAGGCCAGCCTGGTCTACAGAGGGAATTCCAGGACAGCCAGGGCTACACAGAGAAACCCTGTCTTGCAAAACAAACAACAACAGAAAGAAAGAAAGAAAGAAAGAAAGAAAGAAAGAAAGAAAGAAAGAAAGATACATACATACATACATACATACATACATACATACATACATACAACGATTAATTCTGTGCCCAGGCTGCCTCCTGGGCAGGGGTCCTGGGAAGCTTGGTTTTTGCATCCAGTCTTTGTATTTACAGGGTCCCATTGGTCTTGACGGCAGGCCGGTAAGTGGACTCTTGGGGTAAGTAGACCCTTGTGATGGGCACTGTCCCACCTCTGACCAGCTCAGTCACCTGGGGTTCCTGGTCCTCCTATACCTCAGATTATTGGAGGGTATTTCCCATAGAAAGAAAACTTTCCAGGAGGGCATTGTTAATGGGAAGGGGAAGAGGAGCTATTTGAATAAGTCATCCCTGACCCCAAGTAGGCAATCACTGTAGTCAAGCTGGGTATTCAGTGTCCAGAGCAAAAGTCACCCATAGACTTTGGTGGTTCTGAGTGGCTCCGTGAGATCAGGGGTCCAGAAGGACAAGGAGGAAGCAGGAATAGCAGAAAGGTAGACTGAACCAGGCTGTCTCAGGACCACCAAAGCGCCCAGGTATCTCCTATTCTCCTCAAAGTTGGGGTCCCCTCCACAGCTGAGGCTCCATATGCATACCTGGGTCCCCCTCTGGTCACTATACCCCTTTGGCCTTGGTGTCCTGGTCCTAGCATTCAGAGGAGTTGGAAGATGGCTGCCCCTCCAAAACTCTTGGAGTCCCCACAAATGCAGGCACTGGAGATGTAATGTACATCTCTCAACTCTTCCTCAGATAGAGGGTACCATCTCAACTGGGCACCTGGGCACCTGCCCAGCAAGCCACATGTAGGCCAGAGGCTACAGTGGTAATGTCTTCTCACCAGAAGGCCAGGTATTGCCCCCACAAGCTGTCCTGGGTATATGGAGTGGATGTAGCTGGAGTCCAGGGAGACACTGTCACCTGTGCTTGCCTTTGAAGAGCAGGTGATTACAAGTGTGGCTGGGAAGGTGAAAGGGGAAATGGTCCCACCTCTGGCTCAGCCAGCTTGAAGCTCTAAGTGAGAGGTGATCATGTGACCACGTGAGAGAGGAGAGAAGCTAACCTCAAAGATTAGAGAAGAGCATGCTGGAGCAGGCAGGGTGAGGGACTTGTTGTTTAAACAATGTACATGAAACCCTTTTCCTTCCAGGGCCACCCCGGACCTAAAGGGGAGACGGTAAGCCCCCCTACTTCCTTTCCTTCACACGATAGGTAGGGGACAGCCTTGTCTCTCCTACAAAGGGATAGAGCCTGCCTGTCACAGACAGCAGGCCCTAGATCCTCACGCCATACAGGGAGAAGTGGCAAGCTTTGTCTCTCCTGCACAGGAGACATCCAGGGTATCAGGCAAGCAAGCCTTTTCCAACAAGATGATCTAATACTCTCCAGGTTGGAGGTTGGGGGGTGTCCTAGGAGATGGTGGCCTTTTACTTTTCCACAGTGGCTTCCCCTGAGCTGTTCTCAGACTCTCCAGCCCTGCCACTGTGAGCCCACTCAGAGTGTCCTAGTTTCAAGGTAGATCCAGTTAAGTCGGAAGCAGGAGAAGGACCCTTCTCTACATTTTACCTTACTGAGGTCACACGCACAGATGCCCAGGGACCCAGAGGACTGGCACTCAGGTGGTTCCCCACAGGCCAGCATAGGCCTAACAGCTACCTCAGAAGCTCAGGCAAGGGTTCAAATTTACAGTGTGTTAGACTGGAAGTGACCAGCCTTCTGTGGCCTCACCCTGAGCGATGTGTGAACACTGCTCTTCTCTTGGCACTGGGAGGCAGAGGTGATACCCAGCCCCTTCTCCTCTGGCCCAGCAAAGGTCTGCAGAGCCTGCCCTAGAGGGGACAGCCCACACATGCTTCTGTCCTGTACATCAGCATGGGCCTCCTTACCCAGGACTTTGGAGCAGTCTCCTGAAAGCTTATCAGTCGCTGAACCCTACTCTTCCAACAGATAAGAACAACCTTGACAGAAATGCCAAGTCCCATCGTGCCTCCAGGGAGCTCAAAACATGGGTTAGGGAATCTGTCTTGGCTTCCTGTCTGTACCACAGACCTCACACAGTGTGTCTGCAGCACTGGCCTAACCCACCTATGCCCCCACCCCTTTCTGGTTCAGTGACCAGGAGAACAGGAAGCAGGCTGTGCTGGGGTCTCCTGAGACCCTAGGTGAAGTATACAAGTAAGGTCCTTCAGAGCAAAACACCCCAACACCCACGCCTCCCATGTAGAGGGGTCTTTGAGATGTCAATGACTGGAGGAAAAGGCGAGGGGACCAAGGAGCGATTGGCCACACCCACTGAGGCTTGGCATAGACGGTCATCCCATCTGGACTTAGGTCGTCATGACCTGTAGGACTTTGGGACAGTCTGAGAAGCTCCTAGAAGCCCAGGATCTACCCCCAACCCAACCAGGCATGTGTCTGTGATCTACCTACCCACTGACACCTGTTTTTTTTTCTTCTCCCGCAGGGCCTGGTGGGTCCTCGAGGACAGCCGGTTTGTAGATCCTCTTCCTTGTCCCCAGCAGGGAGGTTGGGGACCATGTGGCCCAGGAATGAGCCCTAACAGTCATTTCCTTCTCTTTGTAGGGACCTCAGGGACAAAAGGGAGAAAAGGTATGTGCCATTGAGGTACCTAGACCTGAGCCTGGGCCAAGCCTTCTGTCAGGCAGAAAGAGGTCACAGTGGCCAGAAAGGGGTCGTGGTAGGCACTTGCAGACCTGAGGCTTTGGGGTTTTTTTTTTCCCAAAAGATTTATTTATTTATTTTCTGTGTATTAGTGCTTTCTCTGTGTACATGGGTACCTGGGTGCCAGAAGAGGGCATCAGATCCCATTACAGATGGTTGTGAGCCACCATGTCATTGCTGGGAATTGAACTCAGGACCTCTGGAAGAGCAGCCAGTGCTCCTAACTGCTGAGCCATCTCTCCAGCCCCCATACCAGACCTGAGTTTTACATAAAGCCCATAGGTGCCCAGTGTGTAAGAGAAAAACGGTGACACTCCCCTCCCAAACCTGTCAGTCTTAAGTTTGGTTCCCACCTGCCGCCCAGCAGGGCCCTTCACTCTACGGTATGAACTTATGACCTCACTGGTCTGACTTTTTCCCAACCTCCTCCATATGCTGTCATTCACTTTCTGGCCAAGATTGGTAGCTTTACCCCTGGGCAGTGGTGCAGGAGCCTGGGACTGTTGGCATAGAGGAGGTATTCCCAGAGCCCTGCTAGCCATAAGCCATCATAGAGTCTGTGCCCCCCCCCCCCCAAATCAGGACTCCTCTCTAGAGCTGCTGGGTACTAACCCAGGGTTTGGGCTGACAACGGGGCTGGATATAATTCCTAGTCCTACCATCATGGTAGAGGGCCTGTTGTGGGGGGTCCTATCCCTGAACCCCATGGAGCCTCCTCTGGTCAGACCCTAGGGGGTTCCTCCTATTGCCTACTAGATACAAGGGAAGGGGGACCACTATATCTGCCTCAAGAGGGCCAAGGCAGAGCAGTGGTACCAACCAGTGAGGAGATACATGGTGTGCTATGGGTGTACAGATGCCCCCAATGAACGCCTAACACCTCTCTCCTCCTCTCTCCTCCCTAGGGTCAGTGTGGAGAGTACCCACACAGGGTAAGTGATACTTCAAGCCAAGGGTGCTCTGTGGTCCATCCTGAAGCCCAGCCACTACTAGGGTTGGAGGGTGGGAGAGTTGGGGGTTGGAGAGTTGGGGGAGGAACCTGCAACCCTGTGTAAGGCGTTGTCTGCTCTGCCCTACAGCTAACCATGACTTGGTTTCAGTACTGTGTCTGGAGGTCATTGTGTCCATTTGCAATGGCCTTGTTTGTCTGCTGAACAAGTGTCCGAGAGTCTCTTGAATGTGTGTGTCACTTTGCCCTCTGTTGGCCAGGAGGGGTGCCTGGGTCTGTGTGTGCCTCTGCCCTGTGTGTGGTGTGTGTGTGTGTGTGTGTGTGTGTGTGTGTGTGTGTGTGTGTTGTATGCGCGCGCGTGTGTGTGGTGTATGCGTGTGTCTGTGTATTCGTGTGTGTGTGTGTGTGTGTGTGTGTGCGTGTGTGTGTGTGTGTTGTATGTGTGTGTGTGAGGGGGTGGGGGGTCAGTAACGAACAATATGAGGGACTTCTGAGTTAGCCGTGGTTTCAGATGCCCCACATCTCCAGGAGGGGAGATCATCTGGTATCCTTTGGGGCAGTGTGCATTTTCCCTGTTAAGAATACAGGAAGCCTGTCTCAGCAGGAACATTATGGTGGGGGTAGGGTGTTTCTGGACTGAGATGGCTCCTCCCCGACCCCTCCTGACCCTGACTGTTCCTGGCTTCATCTAAGTAAAGGGAACTCAAGGTTCACTTGTGTACTGACAGCAGAGCTCTTGCTGGGGACAGAGAGGGACAGAGCCCTGTCCTTCCCTGTCCCTGATTCCTCCCTGAAGCCTCAGTGGAACACAGTGAAACAGTCTGTAGACCACATGTATCACGCTCAGGCCTGGGCAGCAAGTATGGAGAAGAGCATCTTAGGTGACCTTCCATCCACGGGACCTCAGTGTACCAGAAACATACAATCTGTTGTCCTGGCTGCTGCTACAATTGGGCAGGGAGATCTTAAGGGTGGAGTCTACCACAGACCCCCTCACTCTACCCCTACCCCCAACACAGAACAGGCTCAGGGTCTCTGGGAAGTTGTGGCTATTATGGCCAGCCTCTGCCCAGCCTCTCAGAACACAGAAAACTATGACAAGTCTCTGACATCTGGGTCCTTGGATCAGAGAGAGGCTATGCTAGGTTTGGTGTATAAGAGGCCTCACAGGCAGAACTGGTTTGTCAATGGGATGTGCTTCGGGGCTGCAGGACCCTGCTGTTCAGACCGGTCCAATCCCGAGACAGCACCAGAAGGCCAGCTGTGTTTATTTGAAATGATAGTCTCGCAAGATGGTTTTACTATCCAAAAGAAATACAGCATCCCCCATCCCTATCCCCTTCCCCACCCACCCAGCACAGAGACAATACAACTGCTGGAGCTTCTGCAGGGTGCCATCAAGCTTGGAGGAATGCTCAGGTTGGGGAGAGCCGGCTCTCTGCCCCTCAACCCTGCACAAGAACAGAGGAGACAGTGATAGAAGGTTCCAGAAGCATAGTCTGAGAACTGCATTCAGGCAGGGATAGAAGATGTAAATACCCAACTGGCAGGCAAGTTGACTTAGAAGAAACTGTGAGTGGGGAAGCTAGCAGGTATGCAGAGGTGGGGGGATAGATAGAAGGGTTGATAGATCTCAAAAGAGACTGGCCAGCCCCTACCTCTTGTCTAGCAGGAAAGGAAAGGGCTGGGCAATGGATGGGAAGCCCCCTGGTATCAGGCAGGGTTACTAGGAGGGCCTGTGGGCTTTCTCTTGTTCCATGTGACTTCATCTTTGCTGCCTCCCAAACCAGGAGTACCCAAGCGGCACGCTTGCAGCTCTGCGCTCCAACCCGATAATTCCCCTAAAGGTTTGTCGGTTCTCGATGGGCTCCAGCCCCTCTTGGCTGAGACGCTTCCTGGACACAGAGCTCAACACTGCACATCTCTGGGCCCCAGCATGGGAGGATGGGGCTCTGCATGGCTCAGTGTGTGGCAGCTGCCCCTAGAGGGTAGAGCAGGTATAACCTCTGGAGGACCCCCAGATGGGCTCCTCGCTGTGTTCTCAGCAGAGATGGATGGTAGTTCTTAACATCCAGCCCTCCCCCAAAGCCTCCCGTGAACTGGGGGACGGCCCTTAAACATGGGTGGTTGAGCCCAAGGTCTTCATATGGGTTCTAACCTTCAAGCCATTTCCTCAAGTTCCGCCTACCTGAATAGGAAGACAGACGGCAGCAGAAATCACCGCAAATGAAAGGCCGTTAGATAGTGTGATCAAAAGCTGCCTGTCCCCCTAGAAGTGGCTGGTCGTTCCCAAGGCATCTTTTACTGAGTGTGCCAGTCCCCAAGTGAAGCCTCAGCAGCACTTACTGTGTGCTACACCAACCACACCCTCAGCCAACCCAGCCCCGGGAGCCAGGCTTAGCCTCCCTTGACCATGGGCCTCAGATTTGCTGACATCAGCCTTTTTTTTTCCCCCACCAAAAAGGAACCCACAGGGGACCACACGCCAGCCTGGCTCCACGCACCAATTTAGCTCATTCTGTGGGCTCTCAGTGCCCAGCCCAGTAGCCGCTGTCCACCCAGCAGGCCCCGGGTGGGGCAGTGCAGTGTTGGGTGGTATATCACCCGGCCTTGAGTAGCCTGGTGTGGTTCCAGAGGTGGGCTTGGCCAGGGAGAGACCCTCTTCTGGAACTCACAGGGGCTGAGAGCCAGTCTCCAGAGCTGAGGAAGGATGCTTATAAGAGAGCCAAAGGCAGGATCAGCATTGTGGTGTCTGTCACTTGAGCTGAGGCTCAAGGGTGCCCTTCACCTAATCTATCCTACTGCCATGTTTACACTGATCTCTCCTCTTCTTCTCTTCTCTCTACTTGACCTTCTTGGTGACTTCCTGCATCGTTCTGAATACCTGCGACCTCTGGCCTTTGCCCTCTGGCCTTCCAACTCATATCTCTCCTCAGCTGTTGCCTCTCCTCAATTCAGTGCGGCTGGCTCCACCCCCAGTCATTAAAAGGCGGACCTTTCAGGTAGATACCATATGGGGCTTCCCCAGGGGCTTGGCACAAACTGGGGGTCCTGACAGGCCAGTTGGGCTATCCATATTATTAGAACCTTCTGCATCTAACAGTTATAGTAAGTTAGACTGACATCACCCGGGTGATGCCTTAAATGTGGGAATGAATACACAGCACACATCACAACATGACGCCTGACGGGCACCAACTACAGGCATTCCGACATCCATTTTGCAGGCCGACTTTAAGTCTTTCAGTGGGTCGTGAGGCAAACGCCACTGACTTTATTCTACAGACACAGAAATAAAGGCTCAGAAAGGTTCAGTACGTTGCCTGAGGTCACGGCCCATAAACAGAAGAGTGAGGATTTACACCCAGGTTCTCTATCTCTTCCCAGTGTGCCTCAGCTCTGGAAAATAAGAATAGGCACAGTGACTGTGATAAAACTGAGGCTCACAGAACGACTCCCCCAAAGTTACAGGAATGGCAAGAGGAGCCAGGTCTCTGGTGCCTACGCTCACACTCTCGGTGGGACCTTGGACACACAGCCTGCTAACTGACCATGCAGAACCTGGGTGTGAGGAAGGAGAGTGTTTGGAGAGCAGGCTTGACCCACACCCAACACAACGCCTGCTTTCCTATCTTCCTGCCTTGCTGCCTCCAAGGTGGGTTAGCCAGGAGCAGGTCCCCAGGGACAACGGGCAGCTTTGTCCCTACAGTCTGAGGTCACATGAGGCCAGGGGCTGCCTGTCTTACTTTTCATCTGCCTTCTTTGGCTCAGGTGTCTCCAGGGCCCAGGGAGCAGGGAGTGGCAGGGTCTTGAGCTACTTGCCTGTTGAGTGCCATAGCTCAGGAGCATGGATGCTCACGTACCTGACTGAATAAGACTGAAAACTCACACCAACGATCAGCTAAAAATACAGGGTCACATGGGCCACGTGCAGCCTGTTAAGTATTCGGCCCATTCCTGTGGGCTACGGATCACATTACCCACCAAATCCTCGAGAGCCTCCCAGGACTCCCAGGGCTGCTCAGGAGGCTGCTAGCTGGCCAGGCCCGCTGACTGCCGCTCATCCTGCTGCAGACAGGCCCTGCTTTTAGGGAAGCTAAGGTGGTGCTTCTAAACACGCCCACCCCACACCCCCGAGCACAGCTATCGTATAGCCCTGCGTGCACTAGCCATTCTTTGTTGGACATTTACCGAGGACTCTGCCTAATGGGTTGTAAGGGGTGGCTCAGCTGGTAAATTGCTTGTCTGACAAGCAGGAAGAGCCAAGTTTGGATCCGTAGGCACATGCTGGTAATGGAAGCCCTAGGATAGGAAAGACTGGAGAATCCCTGGGACATTCTGACCAAGCCACTTTGGCCTAACTAGTCATCTCCAGGTCCCAGAGAGAGAGAGAGAGAGAGAGAGAGAGACCGACCCTGTCTCAAAAGAAATGACGACACCCAAGACTGATGTCTGTCTTACACACATACACACGCACGCACGCACGCACGCACACACATACATACACACAAGAACCATGCATGATTAATCACATAAACTGTATACCAGCTCCCTGTGGGGCCACAGTTTTCATTTCCAGTTAGTAGAGGAAGACCCTAGAGCGGTGGTTCTCAACGCGCCTGACGCTCTGATTACTTATTAATACAGTTCCTTGTGTGGTGGTGACCCCAACCATAAGATTATTTTTACTGCTACTTCATAAATGTAATTTTGCTAGTTATGAATCGTAATACGAATAGCTGATGTGCAGATAGTCTTAGGCAGCTCCTGTGAAAGGGCCATGCAGTCCTCGTGAAAGAGTCATTCGACCCCCAAAGGGACCATGACCCCACAGGTTCAGAACCACTGCCCTAGAGGGTCATGCCAAAATTTTCTGTACTGCCCTGACCTGGTTTCCAAAGCAGAGCCAGCAGGAGTTGACCTCATGGCTGCTACAGATTCTCTGGGGAGTAAGGGTTTTATACCGCCAGCCATCACGGGACATGAGATGGCTTACCCACTTCCTATTGATAAATCTGTATTGATTGTACACATTATGCAAGATGGTCTCAGGTCAGCAGAAAGGGGAAGCTTGTGTAAGAGCGGATGTGTTTAGCAGATGGTGCTGGAGCCCACTTCCAACGTGTAAGGCGCTGGCTGACGAGCTGCTCCAGTGAGCAGTGAGCCAGATGAAGCTCGTGACCTCTGACCTAGGGTCTCATTTGATCCCCTGAAATAGATAATCAAAACCAGCAAACTCTGAGACAGGAAACAGGGACCCTGTGCTTCTGGGAGGCCCGGGGCTGAGGCGGATGATGGACTTGCTACATTAAGAGAGAGATAGAGGCAGGGTGCAGACCACCTGGGCTGAGCTCTGGCATCAGGCCAGGAACGGGGCTTGGGTGCAGGCTAGGGGTTGTCTCTCACTCACTGTCTCTGCCACTGCTGCCAGGGTCCCTGTCCTGGTGACCATGTGCCCTAGAAGGCCCACAGCTCAGTAACTCCGTGCCTTGATCCTCTTCCTGCTGCCATTAGCCGCTGCATGCATTCACCGTCAGTCACCGCAGCAGCAACATCCGATCACCGCCCCACCGCCTTCCGAGGCCTCAGCAGATGCATGGCACGGGGGCCGGGGGCGGCGGAGGGGGGGGCCACGGGGACAATGTGACTGCTGCTCCCAGATCTCCTCTCTAACGCATGTTTTCTCTAACTTCAGGGGGAACAAAGCCAGGCTGGCATCCAAGGCCCTCCAGGACCACCGGGTCCCCCAGGACCAAGTGGTCCTCTAGGACACCCAGGACTGCCAGGGCCTATAGGGCCACCTGTAAGTATCCCTCTCTCTCTTCTTCAAGATTTGCTCCCTAGAAATCTCCAGAACCCTCTAAATCTTGAATAGCAACCCAATGACAGACACATTTTGTCAAGGACCTGAACATGAGTACCCTATGCAAGAAGCTATCCATAGCACAGACTCTACTCACCTGTTGGCCCTCCCAACTCTACCAGCACACCTGCAGGGATATGTCAGTCATGGCCTCTAGGAGACAGTCTAATAAGCTACCATGTCACTGCAGAGTACTTGGGAGAAGTCTCAAGGGACTCTGGCAACTGTTCCTGGCCCTGGCATAGGAAAACGGGAGTCAAGGCAGTGAATTCTGAAAAGGTTTCAGGGGTGTGGCCTCTGATGACTGTGTCTATCAAGGTAAATGCAGGATCCATGCTACTGTGCCCAGTCAGTGGGGTCCTGCATCCTGGGTCCTGAGGATTGGCAGCCATGCTGGGGATGGGTGCCATAGACACCCCCTTCCAGTGACAGAGCAATCCCCAAGTCCCTCATCTGTAAACTGTGGTCAAGACCATGTCCTCTGCAGCTATAACAGCACAGAAAGAGTGTGCGTAGAAATAGTATGTCTGACAATCTCTCAAGTTCACGCCCAGGTCCCTGAGATGCTCTGACCTTTAGCCATTGTGAGGGGTCCCTGTGACCTGGACCACACACACCTCTACCCACCATAATCTCTGACTCGGCCTGGAGGGTTGCACTGTAGTGACAGCCTGTGTTGCTCAGAACTGGCTATGCTTAGTCCCCAAAAGGCTTATTTACAGAATTCTCCCTCCTAAGGAAAAGGTTAGTCTTGCCTCTATCAGTTGGGAGATGGGAAAGCAGAAGAACTCAAAGGAAATCAATGTAGAAAACCAAGCAAAACCAAGCTTTCAAAGTGCCAACTACTACCCTCCAACCCAGTACTTGGCTCTTACTCTCTGCATGGCAGTTAGCCGGACTTTTGTTCCTATTTTTGTTTGTTTCTTCGTAGTCTGTTTATAAAATGGACCCACAGTGTTTTTTACACCAGTTAAAACAGACTAGACCTAAGCCTCATGGTTTTCTCCAGCCCATTTTTACTGCCCAGACCTCCGCCCAAGACCGCAGGATCCAACTACCCCTGGCCTCTCCCTTGGTGCCCACACCAGCTTACCATGGCCAGCTGCTGTGGTAACCTCCAAGGAGAGGGGGCCAGCAGGCTCTTCTTCAGGGGTTCGGGGCCTTGCTGGGCAAGGTCAGCTTTCCAGCAAGGGTCTTCAATTAGGAGGTACGTGGTGGGTAAAGCCACGTTGCCAGCCCTAGGCCACTGTCCTACTTTCCAGGGGGTGAGCACAGCAGAGTTGCCCACAGTACCCACAGGTTCCGATCAGAGATGTTAGCCTGTTGTCCCCACGTGCCCTCCCTAGGTTTCAGTTACTCTCCAGGACATCCTGGAGCTATGGGGGAGGGGCTCTCTGCTCCAGCTTCCACTGTGAACATGGCTAATCTCAGCTAACCTCACCCACTCACTTGCTTTGTACTTCCACAGGGTTTACCTGGCCCTCCTGGACCAAAGGTAAGTGCTTCCCTGGGTGGGGATGGAAGTGTTCCCGGGGTGTCAGCTGAGGGGGAGCTCAGAGGGACTGAAGCAGAGCGATGGATTAAAAGTGGTCCATTTTTAAAACACCACCTCCTCTTATGAACTGTTTTGGTCCTAGTGACAACTTTTTCTCAGTTGCATTAGGTGTTCAGGCTAACCAAGCTCTGTGGTTGTTGGCATAGGAAGTACAACCATATGGAGATGTAGTGGTTGAGTGTTTGCCTAGGCCCTGGGTTTCAATCCCCAGTGATTCATAAAGTGTGACAGCTTATACCCTGTACCCAGAAAGTAGGGGCAAGAGGAACAGAAGTTCAAGGTTACTTGTAACTACATAACAAGCTAGAGGGCCAGTCTGGGCTACAGGAGACCCTGTCTTTAGTGGTGAAAATTTTTTTAAAAAAAGGAAAGCAGAAAGCACAATCTTGCCAGCCTGGGAGTTTGTGTTCTAGCTGAAAACACAAGGCAGACAGATGCCATGACATGGTCACAGTGTCTCAAAGCTGTCAACTATAGGAAAAAAAAAACCACCAAAACCTCCAAAGTGATCACTTGTAAAATTTTGCCTGGAAGCCGATGATGACAAAGACATCCTCACTTTGAAGTCAGAAACCCTGGGGACCAAAGGACATAAAGCACTGGTGGTGGCTGCCACTTTATAGATGTGAAGGCAGAGCCCTGAGGAGTGGCCACAGAGAAGACTGTTTGCTAGAACCCAAACTGGATGTCCTGGGTCTCTAACAAACTGATCCCTCCCCTCACCCTTCAGCCATCAGAACAGTATCCAGGCCCTTGGCTGGCACTGAGATCTGTCCCTGCAGAAGCTGGGTTTAGGGGCCCTCCAGAGAACAGGGGTGTCAAGGGGAGGCAGAAGGTGGTGTTACATAGCAAAGAGCACCAGCTGGTCTGGCAGGGAAAACCATTTGGCTTTTCTTCCTCCCCACCCCCCAGGGAGACCCAGGGATCCAGGGCTATCATGGCCGCAAGGTAAGCAAGAGGGGCAGGAGGGGACACTACTTCTTCCTTGGGGAACTGAGGAGGGGCCTCATTACAGGGGTGCACACAGGCCAGGGCTGGGTGGAAAGCAGTGCATGTTCACACATGTGCCAGCCATGCAAGCCTCAGTGTTTATAAAGCTGTCTGAATACTCAGGAACAAATGGGAATTGATGGGACAGGGCTTCAGCAGATTGGTGGCCCAACCCAACCTTAAGTAAAAAAAAAAAAGTTCTCTCTTATTGATCTGGATGGCTGTGTCTGGTATCTGGACCGGGTGAGCCAGAATATTGGGCTCCCTCTAACACAAGGTCCATGCTGAACCTCGGGGGGGGGGGGGATATAGACAAACCTAGTTCTGCTCTTGGACAGTTCTCAGGCCAGACAGACAAGTAGTCCTGTACAGATTGCCTTACCCGGCAAAACAAAACAAGTAACTGTTAAGTGCTACCACTACAAAGCATGCTGAAAGCAGGGTGGAAAGATAGACCCCAACTGGCAAGAGTTGGAGACGATTACTGGGGAGAAAACAGCCAAGAGCTCAACCATGTGAGTGGGCATGTGTATCAGCTAGCTAGTACTGTGTAACAAAGTATCCCAAATTGGCTGGCTTATGTTCCTGTGGATTGGTTGGTAGCCTGGTGTTCTGCAGTTCCATCTGGGTTCAGAGGAGTAGCATCTTATCATATGATAGCTAGGAGGCCAGAGATAGCCTATTCAGTCCTGTGGCTGATGCTGGCTGGTGGCTTCCCCTCTCCTGGTGCCTTTCAGCTTCCAGGAGGCTGGATGGGCTTCCCCATGGCAAGGTAGGCCCAGGTCAGCCTTCGAGGTGGGCAGGTTTAAACATAAGAGCACCCTTCCAGTGTCCTCACCTACAGCAATTCCTAAGAACCCTCTGCTCAAATGGGTCACACAGCCAAGTTACCTGCATGGGAAGAGACCTGGTTCTGACTGCTTGACTGGAGGGGAAGAAAAGCTTTGTGGACATTTTCTGTCAGTCTCTGTGGTCCTTTAGCAACTCTAGGAGGAAATGGCATCCTAGACAAGGAAACCATTTGAGCCAAGACCGGGAAGCAGTTACTACAATAGCCATGAGAGGGTAGTACTTTCGACGGCAGCAGTGCTTACTGAGTGCCAGCCGTGGGCCAAGCACTGTCCTGTAACACAACCTGAACTGTTTCCAATCCTATAACCCCTGGGGCTGCTGAAATTTGCTTCCGCCTAGCAAATGGGGAAACTGAGGCTCACCAAAGTCTCAGCTACGAGAAGTCAGAACAAGAATTCAAGTCAGGCCTGGGTCAGTCTCATGGTACCAGTGTTACATGGATCCCAGTCACTGGCTGGGAAGCTCCAGAATCTTCCAGAATGGGAAGTTCAGCAGGAAGGAAAGGTCTGGGCGGGGGCAGGGGTCTCAGAAAGAGATTCACTCAGCCAGGAGTACACACCTCACTCTCTGGGGTCTGGTGGCTGCCATTGCTGTGTGTTTTATGGGTGCCTGGTGGGGGAAGCGGTGAGACATGAGAGATCTTTAATTAGTTCTGCATAAACTGAGAAGCTTGCGCTGTGTCAGGAAGTGGAAATTATAGCCCCCGAGGTTGCTTCCATTCTCTCACCCGGACTCACAAAATTTATTGCCTCCTGATGCAGCAGCACGGTTTTCCCATTAGTAGTCAGATTGGCTTTCATGCTGTGAAGGGGAGGAGACCCTGGCAGAGGAGTCCCTGGGGTCATGGTGATGCCCTTGGCTGGGACTGTGTTGTGACGGTGGCGTCTGCCTCCGCTGCAAACGAGAAGTCCAGTACCTCAAAAACAGTTCAGGGCACTGTTGTCCCGAAGCTGGAGAGGGCCCAGCTGTGGGGTAGGGTGTCCTGATACTGGATCCCTGTGCCACGGTCATCTTCCATGTAAGAAGGTGATAGCAAGGTTCATTCGATCCAGGCATCCCTGAATTTGCAGTACCACTGAGGGAGGGGTGGCTCCTGGGGAGAAGGAGGTGGTAGGCTCAGGCACAGTACTCGCCTGACAGGAAAACAGGACTGTGCTGCTCTCCATGGTGTCCCTCCAGAAAGAGCTCCATCAGTGACTTCCTAAGGCCAGTGCCAGAGAGAGAGACAGAGAGACAGAGAGACAGAGAGAGAGAGAGAGAGAGAGTGCCATAGCACCAGAGGCCTGGAGCTACTGGCCTAGGCCAGTCTACAGGAGTTGAGGTTACAATACCTTCTTGCTCAGGGAAGCCATGGCTTCCTGGGTATAGACTGACCACTCGCACCCCCTGGAGGCCTTTTCGAGCTTTGTGAGGTGTAGTGCTTTGGCACCTCAGGCCCCATCTTTTCATCCTATGTCTAGGACAGCAGAGCCTCCTCAACTGTAGGACTCAGGGGCAGCTCGCTCAGCCCATCCCTTCCACTGAGCCTTGTATCCCTCCTCTCTTTGCTAGACCACACCTCTCTGCTCTTCTCCAGAAGTATCTTCTCATAGTTTCTGATAGTAACAGCCATAGCTGCCCCTTCGACCTCTCTGGGCCTTCACCCCTCCCAGCCACCTCCCTGGTAGCCTCAGTACCCCACATCTGTGCCTGTCCTTCTCTTCTGGTGCCCTCGTCCTATCACCTCAGTGCACCCTAGCTCACTAGCAGATAGGTCCCCTGCAAGGAGACAGACGGGTGCTTCCTTCACAGTCCTGACGTCAGACACTTGTCACTCGTATACCCAAAGTCAAGCACAGCCATGCTTCATGTCTTAGTCTAGCCAGCGCACAATGGCACCCGTCTCGCTCCATCCTTACCACAGCCGGGGCAGAGAGACCTTTATCGCCTGGGTGTTAGCGCTTAACCTAAAGTTGCATAGATGGTGTTAGCCATGCTGGAATCAGAAGGGAGGTCTCACCAGCCTGTCCAAAAGTGCCTTCTCTCTCTGTTGCTTCTCTAGGAGAGGAAGGCTGAATGCCATCCCTGCCCCATTTGTACCCATCAGTCCTCCCTCTCTCTCTTTCCCTCCTCCCACTCTGTGCTTAGTGAAGGCGCAAGGAAGAGAAGTTAATTTGGAGGAGGAATGGATATAAGTGCCAAAAGATGTTCCCCTCCCCCCTGGTGGTGGGGAGGGAGACAACCAGTGATGGTCACGCTGAGCTGAGACAGCTATGCAGCCTCCCCATTGTGGTCACAGTAAAAGGGGGGGGGGGCGTCCTTAATGTAGCAGGTGGACCTGCCATGTGAGCTCCTCTTGCTCTGTCTCCCAGGCGTGGCACATGAAGTGGAGTTTAATTTCTCAGCCTATAAAGTACAAGAAGGAGACACTCCCACCAACACCCCCACTAGCTGCATCTGGTGTCCACTTAGCCAGGCCTGCTGCTCTACTGGCTACTTGAGATCAAAGCCCAGGGTGGTTAGCACCCTTGGGCATCCTGAACCCCTGCCTAGGGGCCAACCCTCCTGCCTAGACTTTCCATGTATTTGTATCCTGGTGTGCTACCACCTGCTTGACCCAGATTTTACAGCGAGCATCTACCTAGCACAATGCAAAACAATGTCTCAAACACCACACATCACAACCTCGGGGCTCCTTCAGACCACTGTGGGTCACACACCCGATGGAGTACTAACTCTGGTTAGTACTGTGTCTGGTGCACCCCATATTATCTGCGAGGTTTTTGTTGTTGATGTTGTTTTGGTTTTTTTGTAGAGGACCACAGCCTAGGTTGTGAAGGAGGCAGAGTTCTGTGGAATGAGGAGCAATGTTGTCATGAACCTCCTGCATGCCAGGACAGAGTACCAGACACTGTCTGCCTCCCTTTCTGAGCCTAGGCTTACCTTAAGTCTATTTGGTAGTTGAGGGTGACTTCGAACATCTGTTCCTTCTGACTTCCCAAGTGCTGGCATCATAGCAGTGCACCCCCACACCCAGGTTATGTGGTGCTAGGGATTGAACCTAGCATTGTATCGTCTCCTGTTCAAGTCCCCCTCAGAAAGATTTTGTGGGGGGAGTGGCATCTCTAGCAAAGTTTGTCTCCTCCTAGCCTAGAGCTGAAAGGGGGTGACACCTGCTCTGTCTGACTCCAAAGCCTTAGTCTGAATGACTTTGCTACCTGTGTGTTAGTGTGTCTCCAAGGGAAGAACTTAGTATTCCGAAAGGCTTCCTCTTCTTTCTTCGCTGGAAAGAAATGAAGTTGTTGTTGAGATGTTCTCTTTGTGGAAAGAAAGATCACGGCTGGATTCAGACCTTGCAGGTCAGAGGATATAGGTACATGGGTACCTCATTTATGTGAACTGAGAGCATGCTTTTGCCCAGTGAAATGGGCCTCAATAGTTGAGCTGGCGCTTGCTTCTACAACAACCTATCTCGGACCTCAACTATTCCTGTCAAATCCCTGTGGCCCCGGGCCCACAGAGGGTCCAAGTGACCTGTGGCATTCCCAAGCAGCAGAGGGCACACAGCATTTTCTGTCAATGTTAGGAAGTCTCATCGAGGACATTCAGACTCCTGAAAAGGATACAGATAAAAACAGGGAGACATGAGCTCCAGATCTGTGGCCTCAAGGGGACTGGCCTCACCCCAGCCCCCACTCCATGACCTCTGGGCTCTGTTCTGCCCTCCATAGACCACAGACTAATGAGAACTGACTTCTCCTTTGGGACTGAGTACATATCAACAGATCTCAAATTTCGATTACAAGCCAGCCGCCCTTCCAAAGCCCCAAGCCTTCAATGGGGCACCGGACCCAGGAATTCCCTGGATCACTTCCTGCCAGCCTTAATTACCGGAGACCTAGGATTTCCAGGGTTCCGGTCCTTGCTTCTGGGCAGGGAAGCAGGAACTCAACCACCTTTTTCCAGGAAGGACAGACCAAGAACTCTTGCCTGGAACAAAATGTTGTGTCTCCTACCCTAGTCCCTCCAGCTTTTCCAACCCAGACCTCTCAGTCATTCAGCCAGGCAATTCCCCCCACCCCCACCCCCACCCCCATACACACACACAGAGAACAAAGATGGTGTTTCACTGACCCCTTGTAGTAAAGCCCTGGCTTCAAGTTAGGAAAACCCATTCATCTCCACAGCCTGCAGGGCCCTTTCCTTGGCTGCGGAGCTGACACTGAAGCCCCACCCCTACTCCTTCCAGACAGACCTCTTGCCAAGTCCCCGTGCAGCTTGTTCAACGAACAGTAAATCACCAATTAGGAAGCCACACCCTCCAGCCAAGCTTGTACTATCCTGTCATCTCTAGAAAGAATGGGTCCTCCCACTAAGAAACTTCAAAGGACAGGGGACCTGTTGATACTGGGGGTAGGGACACATGAAGGGGCTCTAGAAGCTGGGGCAGTCCTTCAAGGTCATTTAGTGCAGCCCCTTCCACCCATTTGTCTCCTGAGCCACAGTGACAGCGGTGTCCTTCCCCCCCACCCCTCCCCACCACCACCTGAGGCTTCTGTTCATTGTTTCCTGTCACTTGTGTTAAAGAGCCAGTATCCCCCTTCAAGGGTGGCTGACTGAAAGCCACATCCTTTGCCATCATATGCTGGACAGAGAGGCTATGACCCCTTTGGGACACTTGGAGTACCCACTTGCCCAGCCACAAGATGGTCCAGAGGAGTTGTGGAAAGCCCCTCTAGGATCCCCACTGGGAAGGCAGAGGCAGACAGGAATCACAGCCATTCTGATCGGCTTGGATAGCTGAGATCCGAGCCACAAAGCCAAGGGTGGTACCCAGCCAGCAGGGCTAAGCTGAGCACAGTTCCACCTGCGCCTTTGGAACTGAAAACCTGGAGAGGGCCATAGACGAGAAGGCCCCAGATCACACAGAGGCACGCCACAGCCTCGGTGTGGCGTTCTCCTTCACCCATGGCCACGCCAGCCCGAGAGAATGTCTTGTGTCCCGAAGGGTGCCTCACCCCCGTCCAGGAAGCAGTGCTCTCTGGCCTATCCAGAGGTCAGACAGGGGCAAGCCCCTAGGCTGGAGCTGAGTAGTGAGGCTAATGAGAGCGGAGAGAGCCCTGGTGTGGGGTCAGCCAGGCGCCCCTGCTTCCTGCCCAGCAAAAGGGCAGGAGGGCAGCAAGTCCCGAGACCAAGATCAAGTGAGGGGGGTGGGGGCAGAGATAAGGGAGCTCAGGCGCCCTACAGAGGACTCCTCCTGGTGTGTGTTTCACCTAAAGCTAAGACTCCCTACAGAGATACAGAGAGCTCTTTTTCTGGAACTATGGACAGAGCATCGCCTCTCCAGTTCTGGCTAATCTGCCTCCCAAGAGCCATGCAGGCAGCCAGGGCATGGCTGTGGGGGTGGGGGGTGGGGGGTGGGGGGGGTTGCAGGAGAATAGATCTAGGCTCAGCTCACTGTACTGCACCAACTCAGAGAGGGAAACAGTCACGCTGACGCCTAGCCCAGCTCCACACAAGGGAGACAGGAGGGAGTTCAGAGACCTTGCAGAAAGCTAAGGAACCACCACCAACAAAAACCAGGAGAGAGAGACAAACCGAAGCCTCTGAGCTGCCAGGACCTTCCAAGGTAACTTCCTTCCAACATCCCTCTGCACACACCAGGGGACTCTGTCTGGGGACTTCTAGCTGGGTCAGCGTGGTGGAGTCCAGTGGACTGTTATCAGGGGACCTGCTCTTCTCGAGATACTTGCCACCTAGGATGCTGACGTGACTTTAGGACCACTGCGGCCAAGATGGTAAAGTTCAGAGTAGGTCCTCCTGCACCCTCTGCTGGCCACAGAGCAGACCTGCCTGTGCTGGCTGGACCCCTCAGGCACCCTGAGCAGGCCAGGGTGGAAGAGGATTTACTTGGTGTCTGGACATAACGATTGGGGCCTTGTGTAGAACTCAAGTGCTTGGCTCTAGGAAGGCGAGCATGTTGTAATGTCTGTCACAGACGGGCGTGAGCATGTGTACAGATGCCGAGTGCAAAGTGGCTGAGGCAGGAGGATCCTGATCCTGTCTGGGCTACAAAGTGAGCTCACGGGTGAGCCTGCAGTGCTTGGTGAGAAGCCTGTCTCAGAATTAAAAGTAAAGGCATCTCATGAAGTTCAAGAGTTCAACAATTGCCTAGCATGCATGAAAGCC
The DNA here is from genome assembly GCF_011762505.2 of Arvicanthis niloticus. Taxonomy (NCBI): domain Eukaryota; kingdom Metazoa; phylum Chordata; class Mammalia; order Rodentia; family Muridae; genus Arvicanthis; species Arvicanthis niloticus. The sequence goes on along the minus strand of NC_047677.1, from coordinate 27,366,156 downwards.
CTGGGTTGGATCACTAGGGGTTCAGGATACAAAGTGGTCCCTGCTGGGTGGGAGACCCAGCACCGGGACATGGGGACAGTAAATCGTCTCATGGAGGTATAAATATGGCTTTGCACTAAGGAAGTGGCAGAGAGCCATGCGGAAGTGGCTAGCGTGTTTAAGAACACGGCGGTTTGTCTGCACGTGGGACCTAGGATGGAGGCAGACTTCAGAGCCCAGCATCCCCGAGTCTTTTATCTATGGGCAGCGAAGACTGTGAAGTCGGGAGCCTCATTATCTCACTGCTGTGCTGGGAGACTAGACATGGAGACTGCAGTGAGGAGGCCGAGCATAGAGGAAGAGGGTGGGAGTCACTCCAGCCTTTGTCTGGAGAAGGGACGGCAAAGTAGTCTTCTGAGATAGCAGGGAAGAGTCTGGGCATACGGAGCATACAGGTCAGGTGGGAGTCAGTGAATCTGGGCTCTGGATTACCGCCTGCAACATCATCGGCTGAGACAAGCGACTGCAGGCTGGCAGGACACTGCTGCATCTTTATACTGGGGTACTGTGTGGGGTTCAGTGCATGAGGCAAGACAATTGGAGTCTAGCCTTGACTCACATTCTCTTTGCCCCCTTTTGTCTACTGTGACAAGCGATGGTATGACTGCCTTCCCTGTGCCCCTTCCTCCTGTAGATCTAGGATTGCAGGGGAGAGGAAGACATTGAACGTTAAGATGGACAGAGTTGAGAGGCACAGTCCTGCCCACAAATCCCAGAAAAGCCAGTATGCTTCTGTGTCTGGCCAGGCAGGATCAGAAAGAAAAACAAACAACTCACAAGCCCAGGGAGCTTGGGAAAAGGAGGCCCCTGAATAAAAGTAGAGAGAAGCTCATGTCTGGCCCAAGTCACTAAGTGCCACGTTAGCAAACCTAACTAAAAATGGGGGTAAAATGGGGCACAGGTGGGAGGAGAGGCCCATAGTAGCAGGTAGGTAGTCACATGGCTGTTCTTGCCACAGCCTGACTCAAGGCCCAGCATGGTGGAGGTAGGAGGGTTAGTTCAAGGTCCTCCTTAGTGGCATACGTAGTTCAAGGCTAGCCCCCTGACTAGGTTCTAACACCACTGGTGCATGCATACGTGTGCATGTGTGCATGCTTGTGTGTGTGCGCGTGTGTGTGTGCTTGCTATTTTAAACCCTCCAACCCCATCTCTTTGTCTCTCTTCCTTTCTGCTCTACACCTGTGACCTAGGACTTCCTGCAAGATGATGTCACGGAAGTGAGGGGAACGGCCCATGTCACCGCTGCTATGACAGGGTCCTCAGAACTCACAGGGGGCTTAATGCTCAAGCCCAGGCCCTAACTCTGAGTCTGGTCCTTTCCTCATGGTTTCTCTTGTTTCATTTTCCAGGGAGAGCGGGGCATGCCGGGAATGCCAGGCAAGCACGGAGCCAAGGTACCCATGCCTCCCCTGTGCCTAGTCCTCTCCCCAACCTGGGAATCTTCGTTCCTTCCTGGGTCTCTCCCTTCTCACAGCCTGTAGGAAACATGGGACACACACTTCCTCCTTCAACCCTCCCCTTCCTGTATCTGTCTGTCCTTCCTGACATGAGCAGTCGGGGTAGTGTGATGTGACTCCCATCGCATCCTGGCCTTTCTGGATCATAAAATCCTTCTCGGCCATCAGCTCTTCGTGTGATCCTGAAACCAAAGAAAATTCGAGAACCCTATGAGTCCCCTCTAGGGCTTTTCTAAGTGATGCTTTGAGCAACATTTTTACCTCAAAGTATTCGGTCTTGAAGTAGGGGGGTGGGGTGGGAATGAATTTCATACACCAGATAATAGAGGTACACACATGTAATCCTGGCACTTGGGAGGTGGAGGTAGAAGGATCAGGAGTTCAAGGCCATCCTGGAATATATACCCAGTTCAAGGCTAGTCTGTGCTACAGGAGATCCCATCTAAAAAAGGGGGGTGGGGGTGGCTCAGCAAAGAGCTTACCGTGCAACAGTGCAAGTGTGAGGACCTGAGTTCGAATCCCCAGCATCCACATAAATGAGATGGCGTGTGCTTATAATCCCAGCACTGGAAAGAAGAAACAGGAGGCTCCTGTGGGCTTGCTGTCAAGCCTGTGTAGACAATCAGTGAGTCCTGAGATCAGTGAAAGACCCTGACTCAAAAGATAAGGTAGAAAGCAATGGAGGGTGGACCTGACCTTGACCTCTGGATTCCACATGTGTAGACATGGTTATAGACCCCTACCAACACATGTGCATGCACACATATACCACATACAAGAAGAGAAGGGGTGGGGTTTACTCCCAGTTCATGAGGGCAGGTCTAGAGAGCTGCCTAGGCATAACCCCACCTACCCACAGGGGTGCACTCTGCTTTGCTGAAACCAACCCCTTCATACGGGGTTGTCTGCTAGTCCCCTTTCACTGTCTTACAGTTTTATTGCTGTGAAGAGACCCCTTGACCACGGCAGCTCTTATAAAGGAAAACATTTCATTGGGATTGGCCTAGAGGCTCAGAGGTTCAGTCCATTATCATCATGGCGGGAAGCATGGTAGCATGCAGGCAGACATGGTGCTGGAGGAAGAACTAAAAGTTCTATATCTTGATTTGAAGCCAGCCAGGAGACTTGTCTTCTACAGGCAGCCAGGAAGAGGGTCTGGATTACACTGGCTAGAATTGTCCGCACAAGCACATGCGTGCATGCGTGCTTGTATGAGTGAGACCTCAAAGCCCCGCCTCCACCACAGTGACAAGGCCACACCTCCTAATAGTGTCACTCAGTTTGTCTCATTCTCCCACACTCTGGGGAGTTGCCAGCTCTCAGTCAGCAGAAATGAGTGGACCTTAAAGCCAGGCAGAGCTGGGCTGGCTCAGCCAGATTCCTCTGACCTCAGAGACCTTCATGCCTTTCTTTTCTCTACCAGGGGGTTCCTGGGATTGCCGTGGCTGGGATGAAGGTAGGTAAACCCTGTCACTGTGTCATGGGCAGGATAAGAGGGTGTCAGGAGACCACAAAGCAGGGACCCGGGCTCAGCAGCACTGTAGCTGGATCTTGTTTCAGCCAGGTCTCCAGACTCCACTCAGAGTCTCCCTAGTCTGCCACTGAGAGAAGCCAGCTCTTTCCCAGACTCCAGAATGAGCTGCCATGGACTTCCAAAAACTCTGAAAAGCCAACATCCTTTCCTTGAACACCTAACCAGGACACAGGGTACCCCGGCAGGACAGATGCCCAATGTTGATCTTTGCAGCAGCTCTGCTCACTGGGAGCACCACCCCTGAAGTGCTCTGAACCTTCCCATCCTTCTAGGACAATGTTTCTCAACCTGTGAGTTGTGACCCCCTTTGGAGGGGAGTTAAACAACCCTTTCACAGGGGTCCGCCCAGAAAACACAGATACTTACATTACGATTACACTAGCAAACTTGCAGTTATGAAGTAGTAGCAAAACGAATTCTCCGGTCGGGGAGTCGGCACAGCACGGAGAACTGTATTAAAGGGCTGCGGCACTAGGAAGGTTGAGAACCATTGGTCTAGGGGGAGAAATGAGACCCTCAGGAGCCTCTGTCCTGGGGTTTCCCCTAAGCAGAGGATGTGTCCCTCTTGGAAAGCAGATGGCCCTTGTTCCTGCTTTGTCTCTCTCTGTTCTTCATTGCTGTCTTCTTTCCCACACAGGGTGAGCCAGGGACACCAGGAGCCAAGGTACTGGTGGAAAGGGAACCCTGTGGTGGCCATAGAGAAATAAGATTGGCTGGGGGTGAGACTGACAGGGATCACCATTTTGCTTCTGTTCCCCCCTGGGGTCAGATGTGCATGTGTGCACGCATGTGCGTGCATGCATACGTCCATGTATGTTGGGGGAGCTGGCTGAGTCCTTTCATCAGGAGCACACTGCAAAGACTTGCCTCCTTCCTGGTGCTGCCCCTATGGATGGCAGCTGTGAGAGATGGGAGGGGACAGGCACGACACTGTCCCCTGCTCTTCCAAGTGTCTCTTCTTATCTACAACAGTAAAGGATGCAGTATGACAGAAATGTCAAACAAACTTGAAAAACATTTCCATGGAGCCAGGCCAGGTAGCACAGGCCTAGCATCTTGCCTACTTAGAGGTCCAAGGCAAGAAAGTGGCAAATCAGGTCAAGCCTGTTGGACTTAGCGTGATCTTTTTCTCCAAGGAAATGGTGTAAAAGGGGCAAAGATAGAGCTCAGTGGTAGTACTTACCTCGCCCACAGGAGGCCTTAAGTTCAATCTCCGGTACACAGATTTATTTGATGTGAGCCTTGGAGAGTGGGGAAGGGGAATTGGCTACATGTGCACTGGGAAACCCTTAAGATCCGATATAGTAACATCTGTATATTTACCTGAATGCCTCTGTTTCAAAGGAGCCTGAGAACAGCTGTCTGGGAACTCTGACCTCTGATTGACCCTCATCCTCCCTGCCCTGTCTGTCTATCAGTGACTTTCTCCTCTTATCTCTAAGAGAGAGGCCAGGGCTCGAGGTGTGCTGGGAAAGAAAAACAGAGGAGAGGACAGGTCGCCTCAAGGGACACTGGTCCCCGGGGCTCTACCATGTAGCTACTGTGCTGAATATGCATGTTGTGAAAGAAAGGAATATGGCATGGACCAGCAAACCTGGGGACACCCCCCCCCCAGAAGTCTTTGGCTCTCAATGAAAAGCCAGGGGACAAGGATCCTACCTCAGCATCTTTGTTACCAAGCATCCCTGTAGATGGGACCTGTATCTTTTGCTCTTTTGCTGTTGCTACTGGGGATGCCTTGCTAAAGCCCACTCCAGGTGCAGCCATTTTCCCCATCCTGACTCTACTTACCAGGCTCCTGCCTGGCTCCCTCTGCCTCTTTACCTGTCTCCATGGCCATGTTACCAGGCAGCCTATACCCAAGGGCAAGCGGCAGGGACATGACACCTAGAGCCACCATGGTATCGTTCATGGCTCCAGATGGAAAGACCATTGATATTGTGGCCATAGAACCCCCAGATCATTTTCTTGTATGTAGGAATGGCATTCCCACGCTCAGCACTGTGGAGGCAAGGGTTCTAACAGCAGCCCGAATCAGACTCCCTGCTGGTGGGGTGCACTATCCACTGCTGTGGACTGAACTGCCCCCTCCCAACTTCATATGCTAAAGCCCAGAGCCCCAAGGGGCCTGCCTTAGAGGGTAGGGCTTTTAGGCGATAACGGAGGTTAAGTGAGGTCACATGGGGGAAGACCCATGTCTGACGGTGTTAGTGGCTTCATCAGCAGAAGATAGTGTTCCTCTTTGACAAGTGAGAGCCCTGACAGAAGGCAGCCGTCTACAAACCAGGAAAGCCCTTCACTTCTCCCTGGCACAGTCACCCAGATGGCAGACTGGCACTGTAAGAGACTGGACCTCTGTTGTCTCAGCCACCCAGGTGTGGTACTTGGTTACAACACCCGTGCCAACCCATGCACACAACTGTGGAGGCAAAGGGGGGACTGTGCCCTAATAGGACGACTATGGGAGACCTCCGTGAGACTGGCTGTGCCATTAGTTCAGTAAGGGCCCGTCTACTGCCACCTGGCTCATGTGGCAGGCCAGCTCCAGCTGTGAAGGGAAGCTTGGGTTCATCCAACCCTTCCGGGACTCAGTGATTCATGCCTTAGGGACCAATAGCTGAGTTCCTCAGTATTGGACAGAGCTGGGGCAGGGAGCGCTGCACCAGCGAGCCACAGAACAGTAAGACTTGCATCCTCTCTCAGCCCCAGAGGCCAGAAGCCCAAAGGCGGGGAAGGAGGGGAGCACAGTCTGAGGGCTTTGGCTTCTCGAGTGGTTTATGACCATCATCATGTTCCCTTGGCTTGCAGAAGCCTCACCTCATCTGCTTCACATAGCCTCTGTGTGTCTGAGTCTGTGTGTCCGCCTGCTGCCGGTCTCCAGACTTCCCTGCCCTATAATGTCCTGGGAACACTGAGTTCTGTCTACTCCAGCATGATCGATTTCATATTTGATCTTAACTGATCATCAATGACCCTGTTTCAAAAAAACAAAAAAAAAAAGGAAAAAGGTCATTTTTCTGACGTACTAGAAGTTAGGACTTCAACACCAAACTTTGCTGGAACACAATTTGACCCATGCAAATTTCTCAGAAAGGATGTTCGGGTGGGTGGGTTCTGTCCAAAGGCAGGAAGAGGTGGACAAAAGAGACAATGCACAATGCAGGGGGCCAGATGTGAATAGCAGAGTGGATTCAAGGGGGAGTTCCCAAGCTCTGGCTTTCCATACTGTTCTTTCTGTCCCCACCCCCAACCCCAGGAAAGCAGGACTCAGCTGTGGACTGTGGCCAGTGTTTCTTCTCCATCCAGGGGAGCCATGTGCTAAGAGGGTAGGGGTGCTGCCTCCCAGATGTCCTGATGAGGTTGTTCTTAACCCTGTTCTCCCCGTTCCCTGCAGGGTGAGAAGGGCACTGCAGGCTCCCCTGGCCCCCTGGGGCAGAAGGTAAGCAGATACACGTTTTCAGTGGTGGATGGTGGGCTCTCGGATGTCCTGGACCGACTGAGGTCGGCTTCCCACAAGAAGGGCCCATGAGTGCACCGATTTGTAGAATTCAGTAGCTAGGACCTGGCTTGGATTTCTTCATGCAGCTTCTGAAAGCCTACCACCTGGAGCTCTGAAAGTCAGCTCATTTAAAGCCATTTAATTTTTTTTTAAAATTGTACATTTATAAGGGTGTGTGTTACTATATATGCTCCTGTGCCTGGTCCACATGTGTGCATGATATGTGGAGGCTGGAGGTTGACCTTGGTTACCATTCCTCAAAGGGTTGCCTACCTTGTTTTGAGACAATGTTTCTCTATCAGTTGATAAACTAAGCTGGTTGGCTAGTGAGCCTCAGGATCTGCCTGCCTCTGCCTCCCCAGCCCTGGGATTATAAATGCGTGGTACCACACCCGGCTTTTTAGTCCAGTGGGGGATGGGCAGCAGGTGCTGGGAATCTGAATTCTCATCCTTGAGCTTGTGGGCCAAGCACTTTACTAAGTTATATCTGATGAGGTCCCTCTATGTTATCATTAACAGTTAAGTAATTTTTTTTTAAAGGCTGGAGGTCCAGTTATGTCTGGGGAGAGTTACAGAAAAGGTATTCCTAGGAGAGCCAAGGCCAGAGGCAGTGAGCATTCAGGACTGAAGGGACAGGCAGAGCTTGCTGTCACAGGGCATATTTTCTTCCCACCCAGGAGTGCTCACTCCTTGAGACCCCTGTCTCAGTCACCCATATTATGTTGGTCCCACAGCAGGGCTGACCCAGAAACCCCCCAGCTTCTTAGTGGCCTTTCTGTGGTCAGCCTGGCCTCAGGACTGCATCCTGCCTGTTACTCTTCTTCCTTGGATGGGGGTCAATCAACCAGCTCACCCAGTTTGGGGAGCCAGTGATAGAATTCTACTTTCTATCCCCAGGGAGAAAAAGGTGATGCCGGCAATGCCATTGGAGGAGGCAGGGGGGAGCCTGGCCCCCCGGGGCTCCCTGGGCCCCCTGGGCCAAAGGTGAGTTTTTGCTGGTATCTGTATCAAGAGAGATATGGAGCCTCAAAGAGGCACAGACAGATAGCACCAGAAGACCAAGGGGCTAAGTGTGTTTCTGCCTTCCCAGCATCCTAGAGAAACAGCTCCAGCCTAACCCAGCAGGGGCTGCCGAGTTGCCAGAGACAACCACAGCAGTACTCCACCACTCAAGCTGTCCCCTGGGCCTGGGGTCTTAGGTCATGAGGTTGTCACAGCTTGGGTCTCAATGGGGACTTAAGAGATTCCTGGCCACCATGGAAAGGAGAGTTAGAAGGCTGTGTCCACAAACTGGTCCACCTTCCAGGACCACTAAGGGATCCTTACCAGGTTGACCTTTACCTTCATTCTTCTCTCCACACATCCTATCCTAGACTCCTGGGGACTCTCTTCCCCCAGTTCCCAGGGCCTGTGTCCCCTTCTGGTGCCCAGGCAGGCAGGAAGGACCTGGTATAAGTGTCTTGCCGATGAGATTCCTGGCCACCATGGAAAGGAGAGTTAGAAGGCTGTGTCCACAAACTGGTCCACCTTCCAGGACCACTAAGGGATCCTTACCAGGTTGACCTTTACCTTCATTCTTCTCTCCACACATCCTATCCTAGACTCCTGGGGACTCTCTTCCCCCAGTTCCCAGGGCCTGTGTCCCCTTCTGGTGCCCAGGCAGGCAGGAAGGACCTGGTATAAGTGTCTTGCCGATGAACTCCTGGCTCTCTAGCAGCTGACCAGGCTGCTCTGTGTGCCTTCACCTCATCTCTCTTCTTCCTAGGGAGAAGCTGGTGTCGATGGCCAGGCTGGGCCCCCAGGACAGCAAGGAGACAAGGTAGGATGTCCCACAGTCAGGAGCTACAGGATGATGGTGACCTTGGGTGTTTAAACACAGCTCAGAAAGCCAACCATCCCTAGTCTGACAGGACCCCAGTGCTGACCCCAAGCTAGCTAGCTACACCTCCTACATTCAGAGACAGCGGGCACAAAAAGCCTGTCTGGAGACTGGGACATTTAGCTGAGGGAGGAGTCTAAACTCTGGCTTCTAGTAGCTTCCCACACCACAGATCCAGACAGAGAACTCCCTTCTGTCCCTGCCTCCAACACAGGCACATGATAACCAAACTCCTGAGGTGGAAGGGACACAGGGCGGATCCTCGGAGAGACAGTGGCAGGGCCATCTGAGTCGGGGCTGACATAGCATTCAGATTCCCTTCAGCTTTGACTAGGTGTGTGAGCCGGGGTTCTCTAGATTCACAGAACTTATGGATATCTACATACGAAAGGAGATTATTGAAAGAACAGTCTGTAGTCCACCTAACCCAACAATGGTCAGCTGTGAAGGGGAAGTCCAAGAATCTAGTAGTTGCTCAGCCCACAAGGCTGGGTGTTTCAGCTGGTCTTCTGTGTAAGCTGGGATCCTGAAGAAGTAGGTTCCAACAGATGTGCTGGCAAGTCAGTGCAAGCAGGCAGAGACGGAGGAAGCTTCCTTCTCCCATGCTCTTATGTCGGCCTCCAGCAGACGGTATGGCCCGGATAAGAGGTGTGTGCCACATGCCTCGACCTAAGCTGTTCTTTAGTTAGAACTTGCTCTGTGCCAGGCTGGCCTTGAACTCAGAGATCTGCTTCCCTCTCTCTCCTGGGATTAAGGCATGTACCACCACGCCTGGGCCTAAGCTTTTCGAGGTCATATGCCTCAAGATCTAGATTAAAAGCCCGTGTCTTCCAGCCTCAAGATGTCCTCTCCATTTCTGGAGTGTAGTTCATTCCAGATACAGTCAAGGTGGCTCTGGGAATAGCCTTCACAATGTGGTGTTTTGTCTACAGAATTCACATTATCCCAGAAAACTGAGATGTGTGGTTTGTACTTCAATTGATAACGCCACTATCCCACCTACTCCATGTTACCTGGTCCTGTTTCCATAGGAACAACCTCCAGCCCCTGGCCCACCCTCTAGCTGCTCCCTCCTGACACCCCTGGCCTCTGGGTTGCACCCTGTGCTCCCTTCTGTCTCAGGGACAGTGGTCCCTGAAAGGACCACATGGGCTCCCTGTGGCCATCACTGAACAGGGGGCAGTGAGCCCTGTTGGCGGTACAGAACAGGAATCAGATGAAGCAAGGGCTAGGTCCCTACTACCAAGAATGAGACTGGTTTGGGGAACTGGGAAAAGGTGGCCAAGGGGACAGACAGGAGTCACCAACAACTAACACAGCAGAAAAGAAGGGACATCATTAAGTGTAAAAATGAGTAGAAAGGACCCCAAGGATCTCAAACTCAGAGGAAGGAGAGCGAGGGCAGGTGTTAGGGATGTTTCTGGAAGGGAGAGGAACTGGCACCGAAACCAGCAGGGAAGCTTCTGTTCTGGTGGCTTGAGCCAAGATGAGCTCCTTGGCCTCTCTGTGGCCCTTAGGGTGTAGATCCCCGAGGACATTGGGTGTTCTTGCATCCGGTCTTACCAACCCATTTCACTGTTATCAATGCAACAGGGACAGCCAGGAGCAGCTGGGGAACAGGGACCCGCTGGCCCCAAGGTATGTTCATCTCTCACCTGGAGTTGTAGCATGAAGGGGCTTGACTCTGAGCTCTTAGAGGGGTGGGAAGGGAAGGGTGGGCTGAACCCTAGGAGGGATGTCTGCATGGCCATGGTGATTGGACTCTGCCATCTCTGGGCCTGGCTAGTCCCGTTCGGTCTGCAAAGCCTTGAGCATCCTGACAGACAGCCCTAGATGCTCTATGCTACTCTGGGTTCCGGCTTCAGGCCCTCAGGCACCTCCTGTCCCAGGCTCTGGCTGAGACTTTCTCTGCTTTCTAGGGTTCCAAGGGTGAACCCGGCAAGGGAGAGTTGGTGGATTATAATGGCAGCATCAACGAGGCGCTTCAGGTGAGTGGGCTCTACTCTGGAGGCTGGGGATCTGCAGGTTCTGCTGGGCCTCAGCCTGTACCTTTGCCGATGCCATTTCCAGTTAAACTTCCAGATAAGGAGTATCCCCTTGCTTTCTATTAGCCTCTGTGGAGCCTCCAGGCAAATGGTCCCATTATTTGGCATCATGTGGCTCGATGTCTTGTCCCATCTGGTTAATACACAGGGGGTTGGGGGGGAAGGCTCTAACTAAGCCAGGTGCCACTGGGAGTACCCTGATTTTCACAAAGTGCCACTTATCAAGGCTCTGGGGACACACCACTCCAGGGCACCCCCCCTTCACCTGGTAGGGGCTGCCTCCCTGAAAGGTGTCAACTTTTTGTCATATTCTCCAGTCTCAAGACCGTGAGCCCTCATCTTTTAAACAGGTGACTCGACCTTGGGCACAAGTCATTGCTGGACCGTGGTGGTAGTAAGTGGAGAGGCCACCCCATGTTCTAAAGGATTTTTCTAGCACATCTCTGACCTCTAGACTGGCAGCACCCCGTTCTTGGTGAGGCCTGCCAGGCAGTTCCAGAATTCCCCTCAAGGGCAAAACCACACTGGATTGGGAGTCGCTCCTTCAAACCATCCAAGTTTGTGAGGCTGTGTAGTGTGGGGGTCTCTGTTAGAGCCAAGGGGTCATCTGCCTGCTGAGCTTTAAGGGCACAATTTGCCAGCCGCCTTCTCCGGGTTCTGGGAGAAGAAGAAAAAAAAAGGGGAAGCCCCCTCAGTGCCGAGGAAGAGAAGGGGTGCTATGTCCTTCTCGCCTGTGGCTAAGAGGTCACACCCTACAGTAAGCAGGCCTAGGCTGACAAGAGTAGCCTGGAACAGCATCAGGCTTTGGAGAGACCTCATCCAGGTGTCCTCCATCCAGTTAGCAAACCTTTGGTCGGTGTGGGAGTGACATAGAGCTGAGAGCCACAGAGCGCATCTGGGAGGGTCTTCCTCCACACCGCCCCTCCAGAGGGACAGCACTGCAGAGGGGACCTGGCAGCTGGAGACCGTCACTCTCCAGCTAATTGTATTGTATTGTTGTTTTCAGGAGATCAGGACACTGGCCTTGATGGTAAGTCACCCTCCTCCCTGGTTTCCCTCAGGCACTGGGTGTGGAGAGCACAGTCTAGAGTTCTGACCTCTGGAAGGCCTGTGTTAAGCTCCTGAGCCATCATGCCAGGCAGAGTGGGGTCTAAGCCAGAGTAGGGGCAGGAGCTGCATGTCCCTGTATCGGGGCTATCAGTGGTGACAGCCCATCTACCAAGGATCACTGGAGCACAACATGAACTCTGGGTTGTATTTACAGAATCTCCAGAGGCACAGCCAGCCCGCAACCCCCCGCCCCCCCCCCCCTGAAAAAAATGGGTAACAGCTGTCTATGCAATCTCAGTATCTGTTCCTGGAAAAACCCTGGAATTCCATGCTGGGTTCTGCACATGTGCTGACCAGTGACAAACACGAAGAAAACATTTGTAGTTACAACAACTGTTTCCAACTTCAGTCCCCACAGTGAAGGGCAAAGGGGTCCTAAAGTTCTGGTTTAGAAGGAGTCTCACTTCCTATAATATTGGGGACCTGTACACAGCAGGATGACACACAGGTGGCTCACATCCATAGACCCATCACTCAGAAGGCAGAGGCAGGAAAGTCAGGAGGCAGAGGTAGGAGGGTCACCCCAAGTTCAAGGCCAGCCTGGTCTATGTAGTAAGTTCTGGCCCAGCTCGAGCCACCTACAGGACCTTGTCTCAAAAAACAAACTATTTCCAGGGACATTTCATCCCTGGACACTGGTATAAACCACAAGGTTCTGGAACCAATGAACTTCATTTGGGAACATTAAAATAAGTGATATTTAAAGGGACATCAGGGTGAAGCCCAAAGCTTTGTCAGTAATGTGCTTGCTGGACTTTTGAAAATGAGGACCAAAGTTTGATCACCAGAGCCCAAGTGCTGGACCAGAAAGATGGCTGGGGAGGTAAAGGTGCTTACTGTGTAAACCTGGTGACCTGAATTTCATCCATGGAACTATGGGAGGAGGGGAATAAATTCCATAAAGTTGTCTCTACATTCATGCTGTTGCTTGTGTGCATACACAAGTACACACATACACACACACACACACACACACATCTTTTTTTGAAGTCAGACATGGTGGCATAAACTTATGAATGACCTTAAACTCTCCCAGCTCTGGGGAGGAGGAGACAAGCTTTCCTGTTGGTTTGAGAATCCCTGAGGGTTTCTGGCCAGTCAGCCTAGCCTGCTAGATGAACTCCAGGCCAATGAGAGATGACAACAAAACAAAACAAAAAAAAACCCCACAAGCTGGATAGCAAAGACACCCAGGCTTATCCCCTGCCTCCTTACACACACACACACACACACACACACACACACACACGCATGCACGCACGCACGCACGCACGCACACATGCACACACGCACGCACCCACCCAGACACCCATCCCCCACCACAGTGGACACAACAGCTGTTAGAAAGAAAAAGTTACCCGGAAGTAGCATATTTTCTGAGATAGCTTCCAGGAAAATGTACCAGTTTCAGTGTGTAGGTGTCATGCAGGAGCCACAGAAAATTCTCCAGGAGCCACGAGAGTCATCTTGCACACACCATAAATGGCTTTCTGTCAGTGTAGAGGAGACTTGTGCTTTCTATAATTTCACAGAATGGAATCACAGTGTAGGCATGTAACTCTGGTTTCTTTTCACAACATAATGTGCCTAATAATTGTTCCTGTCATTGCCTGGGTCAGAACTGGTACTTTCCCCTGCTTTTTGGAATGCCATCATGTAGACAATTGGACCGTTACGGATACTTATGCTGTTGACTCTAACCTGCCAGGAAAAGTCACATTCTCTCTCTGTACTCCTAGAGAAAAAGCTGTTTGGCATAGCTCTCTGCACCCCACAGCTACAACCCAATACCCCAGTGCTCATCTGTTTGCCTTTTGGGGTTCCCCATGTTATTTGCCTTGTCAAAACCCTAGAGGCTTATGGGATATAGTACAGTTGGTTGAAATCTCACCTACTGTGCACAGAGCCCTAGGTTAATCTCCAGTACCACATAAAAGCAGGATACACATATGGAACCCCAGTACTCAGGAGGTATAGGCAGTAGGATCAGAAGTTCAAAACCAGCCTCAACTATATAATGAGTTCAAGGCTGGTCTAGACTGTATGAGACCTTATCATTCAGACATACACATGCACCAAACACATACACACACACATACACACACACCCCTGAGGAAATTCTGTTTGAAAGTGATTGACCCCTGTAAACTAGCCACACATACAGCCCTCTGGTGACAGCCACCCCTCTTGCTAGGAAGTTCTTCCTTTCCTTTTTAGGGGCCTCCTGGTCTTCCTGGACAAACAGGCCCGCCCGGACCTCCAGGGACTCCAGGTCAAAGGGTAAAACTTGCCCCAGTGGAGGGTGGGAACTGGGAAAGTGCCTGCAGGGGATCGTTGGGTGGGAGCACGGACAGGGTAAGGTATTTAAAATGCTGAAGGGATGATGCATTCTGAGCACATAACCCTAGGGTTTCCCATATTCTATGGCCCGCTTATCTTCCCAGGACCATCACATTTGCCTGCCAGTCATTCCTCTTTGTATCTTAGGCCCTTCCTCCCACTCCAATCCCCTTCCTCCCAGCCTTAAGCTCTCCCATAATTCCCCAGTAGTTAGACTTGGGTCTTGTGCTTCAGCGAATCCCTCAGATACAGTGAGATCTGGAACATACCTTTGGTCACAGCAGACCAGGTTACCCCTTTCCAACTCTGAACGGCCTCACTCTGTGCCTTTGCCATTATCCTAATCCTCCACCAACCCTTTCCTCTGCTTTTCTTAGAAGAAACCTTGTGTTTTCCCCTCTGCCCTCTACCTCTGAGAGCTTGCCCTCTTCCAGGTATCCTTCTCTAGGAAGTCATTCCAGACCCATCCAGCAGAACTGGAAGCCTCTGTTTCCACACCCTTGCCCACCCCACTCCTGATGTAATTGAGGAAGGTTCTGAGATCGTTGTAAAGTGGATAGGAGCCCTGCATAGGCAGTGAGGACAGGATGGTTGGGCTAAGGTGACCAGGAGCCATGGGATGTGTAATGCTCTCAGAGATGCCATGTTGAGACCATGGCTAAGACATGGTGACATGATACTCGGCTCCCCTTACCACTTTACTTTGGGATCCTCATCTGTGACACCAAGGCAACCAAAGGCATGCCTTCCAGAAGCCCTGGGGGCAGGGTACCAAGGAAGTGGGCATTGGTGTCTCTGCTCTAAACCATTTCTGTTGCTGCTGCTGCAGGGGGAGATTGGACTGCCAGGCCCTCCAGGACATGATGGAGACAAGGTAAGCAACAGTGTCTACAGCAAGGATTCTGCAAGGGGTTCTCACCCTGGGAGTGTGGGCAGGAGGGCTTAGGAGCAGGCCCAGCAGGGCCAGGAAGAGGGGTTTCAGCTGTACCCTGGCAGAGCCAGCCCTGGGGATATCTGTATTAGCTTTCATCCAGTACCAGTGAGCCCAGTCCTTGGATCACCAAGCTTTTTCTGATCGCTCTCCCTCCTCTTTTTTCCATTACTATCCCTAAGAAGTACCACTGATGTTTCTATAGGGGCCTCGAGGAAAGCCAGGAGATATGGGGCCTGCTGGTCCTCAAGGACCCCCAGGAAAGGATGGACCTCCAGGAATGAAGGGAGAGGTCGGGCCCCCAGGAAGTCCAGGGGAGAAAGGAGAGACAGGACAAGCAGGCCCCCCGGTAAGTGCCTGGGTGTCTGGCATCCTGCATGCACCACCTCCATCCCAACCCAGCCTCTGCATGCCGCCAGCTGCTCCAGAGTTCAGAGAACCAAGAGTCGCTTGCAGCTAGCTGCCATGCTGCTCACTTGATGAGGGCTGGTATCCTATAGTGTCCCCAACCAGGAGACCTCATCTGTGTCCTTGGGAAAGTCACTGAGCCTTGCAGAGCCTCTATTTCTCATGGCCTATGGAAAAGACACAGGTGGGACTGTAAGCCTGCCTCTTCAGAAGCATGTGGAAGCCCTACATCAGAAGACTTTGCATGAATGGAAAGAACCCCTTGCCTTTTCCAGCCAGGCTGCTGACTTTCTGGGTCTTTCTCAGCTTTCTCTGAGCCTCAGTAGTGCCATCTGTGAAATGGCACCACCCTCGGATACCCACCCATGGAGGAAGGGAGTCGAGCATGTATGCATGCCATAGATGGCACGTTTTCTCAGTATGTTGACTAGGAGCTTCACTGACAAGAGCTCTTTGTCGATCTATAGGGTCTAGACGGCCCAACTGGGGAGAAAGGAGAACCAGGTGACGAAGGGAGGCCTGGAGCGGCAGGATTGCCTGGGCCCATCGGGCTCCCGGGATTCACAGTAAGGCGAGAGGACCGGGTGTCAAGGGTGTCCATGGGCAGGTGCAGATGAGAGCCCAGGAACAAGGGGCTCCTCACTGGGGCCAACAGCCTAAGAGTACCCAGCACCATGCCAGGCTTATACTTACCTAGGTCTGTCAGCTGCTCTGGGCTCCTGATTGGGTCCAGGGCTCTAGCCTCTTCAGCGCACAATGCGGTGGCTTCTATCTCCAGGTGCTACTTAGCTGGAGTGGTGGACTCAGACTTGGAATTTCCCACCTTAGACCTAGAAAGAGACAGGCATGCATGCATGCCACAGAGGGACACATTTCCTCATGGGGTGTGCAGTTCAGCCAGCCTAATCCTGTCAGTGAGCCCCAGGTCCCAAAAAACGGAGAAACAGAAAGTGAACAAGCAAACAAGGCAAGCAGCTGGGGAACACTTGAGGTTGCCATCCTGCCTCTACCCACACAAAAACGCCCCCACAGAAACAACACACACAGAGAGAAACACACCAGCATACCCCACACACAGAAACAACACCCGTACAGAAACACCAACACAGAAATACACCCGTACAGAAACACACCAACCTCCCACATACCAACAAACACACAAATACACCCTCACATCAACATACCAGCCACTCCCACACCAACACACACACAAACATACCCTCATACCAACATACACCGGCACCAACATACTAGCCACCCCCACACCAACATACCCACACATACAAACACACAAAAAAATAAATAAAAAAGAACCTCAGAGGTCAGATGCATGACTCAGTAGACCCCCGAGAGTAGACTATCTACCCAGCTGGCTCAAGCCAGTTGGTGGTTTGCCTTTCCATGTGTCTACTTTCAAGATGAAAGCTGAGCCTCTTGGTTGGGTGTGGTCTCTTCCTTATCCACCTCCACCACTGTCCCCACCCCCCAGGCTCTGAGATCTGAGCTATATTCACATTCTAGCAATATACCATAAACCATCACCACCAGCAGCTTAAAATGACCTACCTTTATCACTATATATTCTGTGGCTCAGGAACCGAGGCCTGCCATAGGTGAGTTCCCCATCCAGGGTTTCCTAAGGCCTCAGGAAATCAGTGGTCATCTGTGTTCTTACTGAAGCCTAGGATCCTCTCCCAAACCACATGCCACAGTAGGACCAAGTTCCCAAGCACCTACAATCTGACACATGGCCCTCCCCACAATGGACAGTTCACCTCATAATAGCTTACTTCTTAAAGAAAGGGCCTTTCTAGAATCTAGAACTAACAAGACAGAGTCATGTGTATGCATGTGTCTACGTGTGTGTATATATCTACAAGTCTTAGCATGTGTTATATTTTCCTATGTATAACACATGCATGTGATGTGTAATATAGTCACAGGAGTAGCAGGCATCATGACGCCACAAAGTCCCTTTCAAGACTGAGAAACAACACAACCTGTCAGTTACCACCCAACAGCCTGTCAGTCACAGAACCCACAGTACTAGCCCCTCCCCCCCACCACTAGAGCCTGAGCTCTGTGAAGATGGTTGTCACATGGCCATCTTGGTCTGCTGTCCTGCAGGCTGGCTACCTAGGTAGTCTCTCCAGGAGCACTGTAGTCCTTGTAGCTTGTCACAGATATGAGGGTGAACCTGTGGCCAACCTCCTGGCTACCAGCTCTCACAATGGGATGGTTTTGTCCCCACAGGGAGAGAAAGGAGAAGTTGGGGAGAAAGGCGACCCGGGAGCAGAGGTAGGTCAACCCAACTCTTCTATGTGATTGTCTGACAAGGGCATCACTAGAAATACCAATTTTTCTCTGAGTTGCTTAGCATCTATGCCTGGTGAAGGCCAGAAGCTGGGCAGTCTTCGGGTTCCAAGCCCCAGGGTCACGCAGTTTCTGCAGGACTCAGAGAACATCCCGGGGCTACAGTAGACACAGGAAGATAAATACAACTGCCTGGCCCAGGCCACAGAGGTTGACACTGGGCAAGTTCTGAACAGACATGTAGGACTCTGTCATGAAGTGTCAGGGGAACGCCTTCCCACGAGGCAGGATTCTTCGAGAGACAGGGGAGAAGGAAGGAGACAGGAGGAAGGGGAGAAGGTTGAAGTTGCTATGGACGTGGGCCGTGCAGAAGATGGATAGCCCTGTGCATATTTACACAGGGGAAGCAACAGAGATGTTGGAGATGGGAGGAGGGGGAGATGTTTGGTAAGAAGGCCTGGCAAGTCCAGTAGCCACCCGAGAGCAAAGCAAGGGACCACCAAGCTTCATAGTCCCCCACGAGCTCTCCTGGCCCGTCACCCTTTAATGTCACCAAGCCCCATCTGAATCAAGTGAAACGGACTTAATTGTACGCTACCACTGTTCCTTATTAAGAATGCGTTGTACCCTGAAGAACTGATCCTAGGTTCTGGAAAAGCATTATACACACAAATGTTCCTCCCAGAAGTATTTCAAGTCCAAATTGGAAACAGACAGTGTCCCTAACAAGAAGGAAGGGACAACAGCCCTTAGGCTAACAAGCCAGTCAGAACAGGTTTGTCCACTGCTGAGGGCTTTTCTCATGCCAAGAGCGGCTTTCAGCCCTCTCCAAGTAGAGGGCTGCTCTCCTGCAGAGCAGCCAGTGTTTCCTCCAGGAAGATGGCTCATAGAGGAACACACCCAAAAATAGAAAAATCAGTTTTACATCAAACAGAAAAGACTAGAAAATCAAATTATAATTCTTGTAAGTACGTAACTGTATTCAGCAGTAGCTAAGATGCCCAAAAAGCTAGGGGGGAAACCAGGCACAAAAAAAATGTGAGCACTCTTCTCAATTAAATATGACAGAAATATATTGCTTTTCCTCCTTTTAATTCTCTTTCATTTATAAACAAAGTCTGTGTTCATTTTAAACATTTTAAGTTGCTAGACAGGTAAAATGGACTATGGGAGAGATGGGAGAGTATACAGACGCTTAAAACACATTAAACCAGCAGTTCTCATAAACTGGAACCACATCCAGCACACGCCTTTAATCCCAGCACTGGAGAGGCAGAGGCAGGTGGATCTCTGTCAGTTCGAGGCCAGCCTGGTCAACAGTTCCGGACAGGCAAGGGCTGTTACACAGAGAAACTCTGTCTCAAAAAAAAAAAAAAAAAAAAAAAAAAAAAAAAAAAAAAAAAAAAAAAAACAACAACAAACAAAAGTACTTTAGTACTTTGGTACTGTTTTTGTTTCTTGTTTTGTTTTGAGGCACAGTCTCACTATGTGACTCAGGCTGGCCTTGAACTCACAGAGATCTGCCTGCCTCCCAAGGGCATCACCACGTTCAGTGGAGTGTGGATTTCTATATGCACCCTTACGATCAGATCTGTACATTATTTATTTATAATAAGAACTCTGTGTGTGTGTGTGTGTGTGTGTGTGTGTGTGCATGCATGTGTGCTTGAGTTTTGCTGAAGAGAAAATCTAGAGCTTTTATGCATGCTAGCCCAGTGCTCTACCACTAAGCTACAGCCCCAGTCCAAGTGCCCTAGTTTCATTTCTGTTGCTGTGATAAAAATACCCTGACCCCCTACAAAAAAAACAAAACAACCAAAAAAAAAAAAAAAAAAAAAAAAAAAAAAAAACTTGGGGATAAGAGGGTTGGTTCCATTTAGCTCCCAATTGCAGGCTCTTTGTCCACTGATGCAGGGAAGTCAAGGCGGTGGTAACCTGAATCAGCTAGTCATGTCACATTCATAATCAAGAACAGAGAGCAATGAATTGTGCATGCTCACTCACTCACCCATGCAGTTCAGGTACCCCAGCTTAGGGAATGGCGCTGCCCACAGTGGGCTGACTCTTCTCGCATCAATTCTCCTATTACCCTACCACAGATATGGTCACAGGCCGACCCAAGGGAGGACAAAGGCTGTGTTCTCTACAAGGAGATCACATGGAGCAGAACCACCACAGTCCAAGAGACATTGGTGTTTTCTTATCCAACCTAAATCCTGTTTGCTGCACCTGCCCTCAAAGGAAATACAACTATCACTGGCCTATCCATTACAAACCTGGAGCAGAGCTAGTATTAAAGAATATTCTTCAGGGACATCTCAGCCTCCTCTGACTTCAGATAACCAGTCTCAGCTCCCCTAAGCCAAGGATCTCAAACTCACATGTCTACTGGGTCCAGGCGACAGATGAATGGAGAGGCCAGAGTTGAAGACAGCAGGGGGTGGAGCCTGGGCAGATTGGAGATCCGTTCTTACCTAATGGGCAGGGCTCTTACTCCTTTCCTTGCCATATGCAGCATGGTACAAATCCAGTGCTAAGTGGTGTCCCGGGGCAGCCTGGAGGATTAGGTGATCCAGAAACATTTCCTGAAAATGTTTTCTGGTCAGCACCGTGGGATGCCAACAGTTTGCCCTGAGTTCCTGTCCTAAGTCTCCTATAGGGTGTGTACTGTCCTGATCTGTGGTGGCAATGCCATCCTCCTGTGACCTTAGCTGGACCAGGACCTTAACAGAGCATAACACAACTTCCCTTTGGCTTCCAGGTTCCTGGGCCACCAGGGCCAGAGGGTCCTCCAGGACCTCCGGTAAGTGCCAAGGACTCTGTAGCTTTTCAGCCATCGTGGTTGGACCGATAGTGTCCCCTTCCTTGGCAATCACTGAGGTCAACCTCATCCTCCCCCTGCCATGCTCCCACCCCAGAGAGATTTTCACTTCCAGAAAATCCCCCCCCCATCCCTCATTGCTCTTCCTTCTCATTGTAAACATGTCATCCCAGTAGGTGACACACCAGGGATCCCAGACACTGCCTGGTTGACTGGCACAGAAGCCACAGGCTTGCTCTGTCATGCCCACTGCTCAACATTTAACCCTTTCTATCAGATGTTTGTCCTTACCCCTTCCTCCTGTTACCAAGAGGATGCTATTTTAAGAAAGTGGCCCATTAGAACTTTTCCAACTGGATGCAAGTAGAAGGTCCCAGAAAGCTCGAATGAGCAGGTGATGGTCTGCACCTCTTTATGGTCCACGATGCCTCTTACATTCTGGGTCATCCATTGTACTAATAGCAATACTGATAGTGGACGCTATTTAATGAACGTTCCGGGTCCCACATACTAAGTGCGTTGCATAGTTGCACTTCCACTGATACCTCCTCTTCCCTTCATGAGACTCCGAGTCAGCCACACAGAGGTTTTGTACCAGCCCCTGGCTGGGCAGATGGTTCTGACTCCACCCCCAGAAAGTCCAAACTTAAGCCACACCTACATTCCCTTCTACCCCCTTGAGAGTTAAGACTCCACATCTCCAACCCTTGTTCGCCTGTAGGCACCTACACATGCCATTCTAATATTCCTTGTTCTGATTCCAAACACAGGGCCTCCAAGGTGTTCCTGGACCAAAGGTAAGGAAAGGTCATGTGACATATTGTGGGTGGGACACACTTCTGAGACCTAGCTGATCCTTCTCCCTAAATGGCACCACCCGATAGGTGCAGCTAGGCCTTCAGGGCAGAATGAAGTCCAATAGTCCCTCTGACATCCACTACTGACACCTAACTTGCTTTGGGATGTGAAGTTCCCCATTGGCCTCTTGAATTCCATGGAGTAGCTTGCTTAGCAAATGATCAGATTCTTGCCCCATCTCTCCAGACACTTCCCTCACCCCAAAGTATCGCAAGATGGCCACCCTTAGCCTCCAAGACCCCAGGGCAAAAGAAGGCTGTCGGCAGCAGACCCCTTCACTGACACCTCCTAACGCCTTTTCCATACAGGGAGAAGCAGGTCTAGATGGCAGTAAAGGAGAGAAGGGCTCCCAGGGAGAAAAAGGAGACCGGGGGCCTCTGGGATTGCCTGTAAGTACCTTGGAACCACTAGTCTTCTGGGAGGAGCTTCACAGGGTAGCCCTCCCCGGGCTTTGCTGCTGAGCAGAGAAAAGGAACAGGGGCCTGGGAGGACACCGCTCTGCACCTAAAGTTCTGAGCATTCCAGTATGCTGGGTTCTTCATTTCATAGTGGGGAAGGAGTTCAGGCCCTCAGCGTCTTGCCCAAGTCTAGTCTTAGTGCGACAACGAAGTGAAGCTAACTGAGGTAGAACCCGCACCTGAGGAACAATCTGATGGAGAACCAGAAAGGCCTGAGGCCAGCTGGTTTCTGACTTGAAGCCATAAAGGTGTGCTCTGAGCTGGTAAGCAGAGAAGACTCTTGAGGTCATTGGTGCCATGAAGGTGGGCAATAGCTAGTCTCCTCTCCCCTATCTTCCCTGAATAACCCCATGGAAGACCTTAGCTCTGTTCCCTTATAGCTAGTCACAGCACCCAGGCATGCACAGAGTCAGCCCTGTGGTCCTAGCAGGCCAAAGCTCTTCCCACAGCCCTGTGCTCTGAGCCCTCCAGAGCCGGAGGCCCCCCTCATCAGCATCTGAGGGCTGCTTCCAAGCTTCTGCTGTCTGAGTCTCCGTTGCATCCTCCTGGTGGCCTGGTGACTCTCTCATCAGCAAACAAACCATCTTCTCATTTGCTGGCTGTCACTTGAGGTCACAGATGGTTAGTAGCCAGACTGAGCCTGAAGGTTGTTCATCCATTGAAGCTACAGGGGGCTTCCTCTGTCTCCAGCTTCAGGCCAGTCCCTAACTCCAGGCAGTTGTAAACAGCGGAGGAACCAATACTGTCACAGCAAACTCACAGAGGAGGCTAGAGGGACAGTTTCTCTTTCACTGGTGCAGCGAGCATAGGAAGCGCTGAAGAGCTGACTCGCTCGACAGACCACGGAAAAGTGATGGCTTTAGCAGATAGATGTTTTCCCACATCAGGAGCCATGTCTGGAATGACTTAAGTACACATGGAAGCACCTCCCGACCCCTTCAACCACAGGTCACCTGGTGTGCACCTTCATGGCGCCAACAACCCCAATAAATATGAGAGGCTTCAGCTAGAGGTACCCAGCAAAATCTACAAAACAAACAAACAAACAAACAAACAAAAAAACAACCAAGCTTGTTCCTAGAAGGCAGTTCAGTTGGGATTGGCAGTGATTGTGGTATCCTGGAGATCAAATAGCCCTTCCCAGGGGGAGCAGTCTCTTAGCTCAGGTGACCTTAGCCTTGAAGGGGAGAAGAGCCCAACAAGTTTGAATCTTTCAGCTGGATGCCTGGCATTTTATAGGCAGTTGCCCCATCTTCTGGGTGGGTATTGATGCCAGTGGCTCACCAAGGGCAGGAGTGCTTTGGTCCATGCCCCTGACTCAAACCCCTGAAGTGCATTTGGTAGCAACATTGTATCTATAGCCAGGCTGCTTCTAGGCTGCACCTGGATGTCAGCATCTGTGTGGTAGCGGGTAGCAGCCTCATCTTCAGGCCTGTCCTGCCAACATCCCCCTCCCCCAACCCATTTAGGCAGTACACTGTGAAGCCTGTCGGGCGCTTTCCAAATATGCTTTGACCTGGGCCCCACTCTTGGAGAGTTATGCAACTGAGCCAGCGTGGAACTTGGGCATCTGTATTGAGAACAGAACCCCAGGAGAGACCGCATGAGTATAGCCAGAGTTCAGCCCCTCAGCTCTAGCTTTGGGGTCAAAGTCGGTTCCCAAATCAGTGGTCTCAACCCTGAGAACAAGGTCACCTGAGCCTTGGAGCTACATCCTACCTAATAATACCTTTTCCCAGGATGAGCACCAGGCACTCCGTCTTCCGGTCTCCCCCCTCACCTACCCAACCCTGAGGCTTGTTTCTGAGTCTCAGTTGGAAGCAGTTTTCAAGAGGTCCATGCTTGCTGGCTAGGTGTACCCTGCTGCCAACCCCAGAGACCACTTTAGACCCTGGCACTAGGGGGAAAAAAAGTCCCCATTTCCACCAAGTGCTTCATTGGTCAGCAGGGAGTGGGGAGGCCACAGGGCACATAGGCTGAGTTATGTCACAGACTGGCAGCTGTAGACCTCTGGTCCTGCTAGCCCCTAAGCCCCTCTCTGTCTGTCAAAGGACACATGTGAGTGGACTAAGTTTGTGTGTGAGCTGTAAAGTGCTAGCGAAATGTCAAGCGTGGTCAGTATCGTCATTCAAGGGCTAGTTCTGCCTGCCCAGATGGAGCAGAACTGGTTTAAAGCCAGTGCTGGAGTCAGAGAGGGTTAAGTGGGTGAAAAATAGTCGCTGCCGAGCCTACAAACCCGAGTTCAGTTTCTGGAACCCACATGATAGGAGGAGAGAACCAGCTCCTGTAAATTGTACACACACACACACACACAAATATGAAAGCAATTCTAACTACTACTAAGGCTTCTAAGGTGCAGAACGCCCTGTCTCTATAGGGGAGCAAAGGAAGCTGGGATAGCATCCCTCCAGGCCCCCTCCATGCAGTATGCCCTAAGAAGGGAACATAGCTCTGGACCCACACGCACCTCCAGGAATGCCTTTCTGCGCCCCCTTCCTGGAGCACCAAAGCACCCTGGGAAGGGGGCTTCCTGTGAGGTGAAGGGACAGAGGGGGACAAGAGCTGTGGAGGGTCAGAGCATCTGTCCTCCGTGGTGTGTGCCAACTCAGCAGCCAGCCACAGCCCTCGGTGTCTCCGTGTTCCTGTCCGTCTCCGTGTAAACACCCACTGTCCTCCCCGTTGTTTACGGCATTTGTGTCTGTCCAGAGTCACCGCTTTACTCACCTCCCCTCCCCCATTGTCTCCTTTTTCTCCTCCCGTCCCCTCCCTTTCTTTTGGTCAAACTGTGCCCTTCGTCCAGGGAGCTTCAGGTTTGGACGGCAGGCCTGGGCCACCGGTGAGTGTCATTACTCCATCACCCCACCCCCACCCCACCCCTGTCTGGCCGAAGATCCCTCTTGTCTATCCTGCTGTGGCCTTGTTCGCTCCCCAACCGCACCCCAACCCCTCCCCCCCAGCAGTGATAGGGACTGTGTTTTGTCCTGCCATAGACACCAGAAAGTCCCCTCTATGTCCACACCAGAAATGCCCTTTCAGCCATCTTGGTGGCCACCGTGGATGAGCATTCAGGGACCCCAGGACATGCCAAGCACACACGGGGCAGTAAAAGTCACTCTAGCAACAGTGACCCTGATGCTGAGACCAGCCTGGAAACCCTACCCTGGGGCTTGAGCCAAGATGTGTCCCCGGCAAACACAAGTGTCTGTGTGTGACCTTCACGCTGTACTGTTGTCATACTGTGACGTCTGTCCATCTCCTGTCTGCCTGTGAGCCTCCCGGTCACAAGGTGTCACCTTTCCCAGAGTATTTGCGTGGGAGCATAGAAGGGTCAGTATGGGAGTAACATGTAGGAGCCTGGAGCCCCCGTAATGGCTCATTGTCCTGTGGGTGTGTTTTAACCACATCTTTCACGGTGGGTGGCATCCAAGCCACCCTGCAAGCACAATAAAAGGTCTGTGACAGAGCAGCTGAAAGACACCTGGACCCTCTATTCCTCTGTCCCTCCTGATTCCAGACAAGAGTTCTAGCTATCTCATCTGCAGACACAAAGCCCTGAAGGGCCACAGGAAACGCCCCTCCACTTTACCTGCACAGAATACCCTGTGGGGTTGCCAGCATTGGTTTTGGGTGGGATCAGGGCACAGGATTTCCCAGCTTGGAAGCCATGCCAGGGCTGTATGCCTGGCGACTTGTAGCCAACCAGCTATGCCTTGATGACTGTTTCTAAGGCCCATTACCCAGGAGTCAAGGCTATTTATTGTTAGCTGGCTAGAACACCACATGGGAGAGAAGAAATTCAGACAGGTTGTGGGGCAGGGCCTAGAACTCTCAGAAGTAGGAGAACACCCAGGTGACCATGCAGAACTTCATCTTGCTGAATGCCAATTCTGTCTCCTGGTAAGAGGGAGCCACAAAGCATCCTGTCCTGACAGTAGCTGGAGGTCACTTACAGCATTTGCACATTTATCCATGGAGGCCTTGAGACAGACTCCTTAGTTGATCTTCTAGATTTACAGAGGGGAACTGAAGCCTGGGTCAGTCCGTGGAGGCCTTTCAGTACTGAGGAGTCTGGGACATGGAGCCTGCCCGAGGCCTGCTCCGAGTGAGCTGCCACTGTGGTCAGAGTTCTGTTCTCTTCCTCTTCACTGCACAGAGGACACAAAGAACCTCTCCTGGCTCTGTTTGTTTTCTGTGACAATTCTTCCATGTGCTAATGTCCTGCCCTCCCCAGCCATGCTCAGAGTACCAGAGTACCGGACAGTATCCTCCTAGGCCCAGCCCCACAGTCTCATCCGAGTAGAGACACGTAAACAGTGACAGGCCAATAGACAGGAGGCTGTGAACCAGAGATTTGGTCTTGTTTGGATGTGCAGATGGGAGCTTGGGAAAAATGCTTGCTGATTCTGTAGTAAGCCAAGCTGACTCCCAAGTAAACACCAGTGTGCCACAGTGCCTCCCAGCTCCCTGGGACCCTCAAGTTAGGAGAGAACCTGCTCCTACTCCCTAAAGGCCAGTGTGGCCCTGACATTGGAAGATACTAACTCATGACCCTGTCCCTCGGGCCTGGGAATCTGTGGGGTCTGCAGTGGGTCGGGGGAGGGGTGCTGGATGGCCCTCCCGCCTGCCTCTAAGTGTGTCTCCGCATCAGTCTCTGTGGCATGAAGACCCTCCCGCTGCATGTGGAGCTGTAACGTCAAGGGGGTGCCGGCTCTAAGTCCCCCCACTCCTGGGATGGGGTCACCTCCCTCTCCAGTGCTTGTTGGTGGCAAACTAAGCTACCGATCTTCTGGTTTCAGCCTTGGCAGGCTTGGCTGCGATGTAGGTTTTCCTTCATGAATCTGGCTCTGAGGATGGAGAAGGAACTCTCCTTCAAGGCCCCTAAATCCAAAATGGATCATGGCCCAGCCAAACGGCCTCCTTGAACGAAGCCTGGCTTTGCCAATCCTGAAAACTGGGGTTCAGGCTTTGCACATCTTCAGGTCCTGGGTGGGATACTCGGGGCCTCCCCAAGCAAATGGCCCTTTACCTCTGCTTTCTTCCACCTCCCCAGGGTACTCCAGGACCAATCGGGGTTCCAGGCCCAGCCGGACCAAAGGGGGAAAGGGTGAGTGCTCTGTGGACTGGGAGCTTGGGAAGCCAGGAAGGAGGACTACACTAGGCTTGTTCATCCCTTGCGCCTAAGACCCAGCCCCAGGGTCTTCTTCTCCTTCACTCATGGTTGCCCTCATAGCATCCTGGAGGAGAGGAACCCCCTTGGGGAGACGGAAGCTTAGGTGAGATGGAAAAGCTCCGTCTCCACTGGTACCTTGCTTCCTTGCTTGGCGTGGTGTCACTCAGGGATACAGGTCTGTTATGCTCATTTAAAGAAACAGTACGGAACAGAAGGGGTTTTAGAATGTCCCCAGAGGGACACCCATTAGTCAAAAAGTCAGGGTGTTGGGCAGAGTTCTCACCATTAGTGTTTAAGTTGCTACGGCCAAGTCACAGGGTATCGGAAGTCCGACCACACCCCCTCACAGAATGGGTAAGAGGATGAAGCAAGAATCAGCTTGGTGTGGGAGGATTCTGTTCCCCTCCGCCAGCCAGGTTCCCACACACCAAGCAGGATCAGTCATCCCTAGTGAGGCTCCACGCTGATCCACCCCCACGGAGCATCTGTGACAGTTTTCTGGCTGTCCACACCTCCTCCCTTTGCCCTCTGCTATCCCAAGAGAGGCTTGTGGTGAGGAAGCGGGTGGCTTCTGCAGAGATCAAGAGCCCCTCTGAGATCACAGGTCCCCTGGGGAAAACCAGGATAGCCACTCCAGGATGACGACATGGGCTTCAGAGAGGAAATCAAAGCTCTTCTCTTGCTATCTCTGGGCCCACTGTCTGGTCTCCTTCTCCTGCTGCCTAGTCCTGTCAGGAAGCAGGCTGTACTGGAGAGCCAACAGAAGGATGCTTAGACCACACCTCTCACACACTTCAGTTCCCTGGGGCTCCTGCAAGGATCCAGGAGACCTTCCCATAGGGAATAGAAGGTGGGAAGGGAGTCAGCATGTCGGGGAGGGCTCACAGGGCATCTTTCTTTCTTTCAGGGCAGCAAAGGCGACCCAGGGATGACAGGACCAACAGGAGCAGCTGGGCTGCCTGTGAGTCTACAAGAACTAGAGCACCCCGTTTCCCCTCCGCCCATCTCTCCTCCCAACTAGAAGCAGGGTCAAAGCACACAGCCCATATTCTGGAGCCCATACATGGGGCTAAAGGAGACGCTGCCCAGAACTAACTGGGGATGAGCTAGAAGTTCCTGAGGGACATTGCAGGGGGCACGTGCTCATCACAGGGACCATCACCTGTGTAACAGCATGTCTGGAACCTTCCACCATAGCCCATGTGCTGTGCAGTAGGTTCCCAAGTGGCTATGCCTGTACTTCTGCCATCCAGGATAGACAGCCTCAGATCCAGTTCCCCCACAACCCAGAAAGGAGGTTCTGGCCTTGAAGAGCGAGCTCGGTTTTCCATCTGCAGTGCATTTGCCTGTAGCTTCGTTACAGAAGCCAAGCAGCTGTCTCACGGAGCCTGGATTTTGTTTCCCGTCCACCCAAGGTTCATGTGTGGAGTGACTGAATAAGCGTATCTGTGCCGGTCCACGCTTAACACTTACTCCCCTAGGGTATTCTGCACCTTAAAAGATGCTCAAAGACCCCGTGAATCAAGGGCCTGGCGAGAGAGCCATGGGAGTATTCAGCCCATGCCAGAAGAACACAGCTACCAGGCAGGACATGGGAACCTTGTCCATGGGTTTGCTCATAAAGCCAGTGTGCCTCTTGGTCAAATTCCTTGGTGCATTGGCTTCTCCTGCCCTTCTGTAAGATGGGAGTAATGAAACCCATCTCCACTGGCCTGAAGCTCATCAGCGGCATTTTCTGAGCCCAAAGGGAGGACCATATGGCCGTTTGCATGTCCCCTCATTAACACGTCTCCCTTTCTCTGATTTAACGCAGGGTTTACATGGACCACCCGGGGACAAAGGAAACCGGGTAAGTCCGAGCCCTCGCACTCTGGATCTGGTTACTAATGTCTTCATGATGGGATGGCATGATCAGTTGGAGACTCCTGACCTAACGGGACAAATAGTCTTTCCCTATAAATCACCCTAAATTGAAAGGCTCTCTAGCGAGGGGCTCCATGCCATACACGCAGGGAGCCTGAGGCCCAGTGCTGCGGTTGAAGCCAGTGTTTCTCCTCGTTCCCAGGGATGGCCAAATGAATCCCTCAGCAGCCATCAGATTAGCATGGTCATCCAGTAACAGGAGCCTCTTGTCCAGCCCTCTCTCTGTTGCCCTGATAACCGGCCCCTTAGGGATATTTTTAGTTCTAGCGTCACCTCATCTTTGCCTCCTGAAGCTGAGATTTGTCAGGCATTCCAGGCCACTGGTGACTGAGAAAATAAATTCCAGCTCCGACAACAGACAGCCAAGCCCCTCCCCCACCAAAAAAAAAAAAAAAGAGTATCCCAGCTGCTGTTTCTTTTGGAGACCTGGCAGGGAACAGAACGGACTGCACCCTCCAAATCCTTCCTCCTCCCCTTGGCTCCTGTGGTCCTCAGAAGAATGCATTAAGTGTCCCTAGCACCGTAGGCATATAACGATCATGGCCATTTGGGTCCAGCAGCAATAATCTAACTACATCTGGCCAAGAGATAGCCCTTTCCATCACCGCCTCCAATGGCCACCTGTGTGCAATGCACACACCTTAGGTAATGGTTCTCAACCTGTGGGCCGAGACCATTTGGAGGTCAGATGACCCTTTCAGAGAGGTCGTCTAGGACCAGCAGAAAATACAGATACTCACATCACGATGCATAACAGTAGTAAATGAAAGAGAGTAGAAATGAAAATAATTTTATGGCTAGGGGTCACCACAGCATGAAGAACCGTATGAAAGAGCCTATGACAGTGGTCAGAACATGCTGCAGGAACAGAATGTATCAGAATCTGTATGCTTCTCTCTGGCCCCAATTAAATCCATCCTTCTTGATTTAAGAAGTATTACTGGGCACTTCTAAACCCCTAAAGCCTCCTCAGTGGCAGCCACCCCAAAACAAGTCAACTTATCCCCTAAAGCCTACGAAGAACTGAGAGGAAGCAGGGCCACCCCTACCAAACTGTCAATGGTGAGACTGAGTGGAATCCACTACAATGAACTGATCCACTGTCAGCTGTGTGGCTGGTCTCTGAGTCTACCAAACCTGATCATTCCGTTTCTTCATTGGTATACAGACCTTCCTAACTCCTAATTTCTAAAACTTCCTAATGAGTTCCAGCTTTCTTTATTACACTCATTTCACATTTTTCAAACCCATTTCTTAAGACTTTTTTCTCTGTTGGCTGAAGGCATTGGGTCACTTGAAACGAAGGTAATACTTCTGCCATAGAGAGGAGGTAGGGTCAGTGAGGGATTCTTGTCATGGAATGCGGGAGGATGAAAAAAATGGACCAGGCTGCTGTCTCTGATGCTAAGCCATCTTCTATAGAGGCCCAAGGAATTGTGGGAAAATCTTTCTTCTCCACTTCCCCTTCCTGCCCTTTGATAGCTTCCCGCAATCCTAGATATAATTCAGAATATGTCTCTTCATCAGAGTCAAATTCAGGCTGAGTTCAGGGGCTGAGGGTATAGTTCAGTTGGTAGAATTGTTTGCTTTGAGCCCTAGGTTCCAGCTTAATATTGCACAAAGCCTGGCAGGTGGCACGCACCTGCCATCTTGGCGCCCAAGGCGGGATACAAAGCAGGAGGAGCAAGGAGTCACACTCATCTCTGGCTATATATCGTCTAAGGCCCTACCTCAGAGATCCAAGAAACAGAAGGTCAAGTTCAGAAGAGCAGTGAGGCACAGCTCGGAGGGTCAGATGAACTGTCCCAGACAGCAGGCTTCAAATCAAAGAGCAACTATAGTTTCTCACCCAAGAGTCAGGTCTCAGGATACCAGATGGACTGGAAAAAGGACACTCAGAACCTCAGCCACCTCAGCCACCTCACCCAGGCCTCTGAGCCACCAGCCCTAATGGGGCCTAGAGGGAGGTGTCAGATACACTTTGATCCAGGCGACATGTCAGAGGCTGAGGCAAGGTTCAAAACGTCACTGTTACTACCTGGGAGGTGATGCTGGAGATATCCTCCCCATTCACCTGAGTTTTGGAGAGCAGCTGCCACAGGAAGCCCTCCGCACTTGCCCTCCTTGACCTTTGTCTTGATCGTGCCTGAGGACTCCATTAGAAACCTGTTCCACCTGACATGAACCAAGACACAACCTTATGAATTTACTGTTGGGCTGGCAACATGGCCTCGCAGGCAGAGGTGCTTGCCACCGAGCCTGACACTCTGAGTTCAATTCCCCATGTGGTAGAAGGAGAGAACTGACACACACACACACACACACACACACACACACACACACACACACGAGAAGGGGGGGGGAAGGAGAGAGAGATCTATTATTACTTGACATGCCCAAAACTGTCCTATACCTCTTTCCTGTTCATGGAATGAGGAAAGTCCTTGGGCAAAGACAGAATCCAAAACTTGCTAAGGACACACAAGTCAGTGTCTTACTCTTGTCTCTACCCTTGTCTCTAAGTGTACCCTTCCCCTCCCCATGCTCTACCTTGTCTCTAAGTGGCTCAGTGAACTTGGCCCCAGAATCATATTGACAACAAAAGCACTGGTCAGCACCAGACATGGCCCCTCAGGCCTGTGATCCCAGCATTTAGGAGGTAGAGGCAGAAGGATCAGATGTTCACAGTCCCCAATTACTTATCAAATGAGAGGCTAGTCTTGGTTATAGAAGGTTCAGTTGAAACAACAAGGAAAAGGGGGTCAAAGAGTAAGGTACCATCCGTCTGGCAACGCAATTACCAGGACATGGGTTGATTGGTTGTTACCACAGAGCTGCCTGCAAGCCGGCCAGCGGAAAAAGTCCCAGCATGCCGAGCCCACTTCCACCTCTGCCTTGTCTGGGGATGGGGGAGTGTGTCTAGGTGCATGCATGTCTTGCTTCCTGGGTCCTTCGGCCTATCCTTTCTCTCTCTCTCCAGCCTCTCTAGCCTCAGCCTGTCTCTCTTCTGTTATTTTCTCCACCTTCCCCTCAACATGTGCACCCACTAAAACCCCACAGCCCTCATCCTTCCCTCGCCTTCTAGCTTATGTCTCCTGAAGTCAGTCCCCCACATTCATCAGGAAAGTGGGTCACTGTCTGCCCCTCCCCTCTTACCAGCTGGAGCTGTTGGGGTGGGGGCATCTCTCGTATGTTCCACTCTGGAGTGGGCAGGAGGGGACATGTAGGTAAAGCAGTAGCTCTAGAATCTTCCAGAACACATGATGTGTGTGTGTGTGTGGGGGGGGTGATGCCTTATAGTGTGGGTGGCCCACACTCTGACCTTCAGACAAATCCTCTAAGGCCTGGAACCAACCCCTTAGCAACCCCACCCATATTCTTCATTGGGAAACTACTCCTGACTCAGAGGATGAGGGCCACACTCCTATGGACATATACCTCTAAGGACAGGGACCTGGGTCTTCCCATTCCAAAGAGCTGGTGCCCCAGCTTGTCCACACTAAAAGGAACTTTCATGCCCTGCCCTTTTTATTGGTGGGTGTGTCTGTGATCCATGGATTTCACTGCCTACCCACACACTCAATAACACTCATCACTCTGAAAAGCCATTCAGAGTAATATGTGGACAAACTATAGGCAACCACTGGAATAAAAAACAAAGCAAAAAACAAACACACACACACACTTGGGTTCATGTTCAAAGATCTGGAGAAACAGAACTACAGCCACCTATGGATGCAGAAACACCACAGACAGGACAAGACCCTCTCCGGGAGCATTTATTCCCATACTAGGTAGGAGAGGGTCATCACCACAGTTGGCTGAAACCACCCTCCACTACTAATACAACATCCATCTAACCACCAGTGACCATCTCTTATACACAAAATCATGCAATAATTTTGGGAGCAAGTGTAATACACCCATTTTACAGGTGAAGAAACTGAAGCTTGGAGGAGTTCAAAGTTAGGAACTGGCAGAGCTCGCTGAGCCTTGGCCTCTCCATGGTGGAGCAGTCATATACAAGTCCCCAGGCATGAGACAATCCATTTCCACAGAGGAGAGTGTCTGGGGAGACCCCTAGGGACACACATGGCCCATTTTTAAAGGACAGAGACATATGATAATTTAACTGCAAGGTCATTTCCAGATGATGACATTTCCAGAGGCCCCAGAGCCCTTCTTCAGATGAACCCCAACACATAAAGACAGGGTTCATTTAGGAGGAGGATTTTCAGAAACAGATGGACTCCCCGAGCTAGCTGGAGCAGTGTGCCAAGATGCTCTTACAGAGGTCAGAAGACAACCAGGAAATCACTGCTCTCCTCCTGCCGCTTGGGGATTGAACTCCAGTCGTCAGGCTAAGTGGCAAGCACCTTTACCTGCTGTCCACCCGCCAGGCCGTCATGATGGCCCAGCAGGACATTTTTAAGTAGTGATGGATGGCGTGAGACAATAATAAATCAGACACAGACACAGCATATGGGAGGATCAGCCTGAGAAGCTACACATGTGCACACATGTGCACACACATCCCCATCCGGCTCACATGTGTGCAGGCTGCAGTCATGTATGCACATGCCTATAGCGGGCTCTGACCACAGTCACCTTGCCGCCTAAGGAAACGGCATGCAAATGAGAGCTGATGTGTACTGCTCTTCCACAGGACCCAAGTCTGGCTCCCCTCATCCCTGTGAGGCAGACTACCACCATTGTGACTCCAGTTCCAGGAGGCTATAACACCTCTGGCCTCCAAGGACACTTGGCGCTCACGTGCACACACATACACGTATTTAGAAAGAAAATAAATCTTTATTGGGACAGGAGGTTCTCAGCCCAAAGCTCTTCAAGATTAAATGCTCAAAGAGATAGAAGGTATAAACACAACACACACACACACACACACACACACACACACACACACACACACACACACCATCCTTTGCTGGGCTTAAGATCAGCAAAATTGGGCACTATGGTCCTAAGAGGTCTCTTCCACTTCATCTGAGAGATGCCCCTGCTCTCTCCTTCCTCTCCTCCCTCTCCTTTATCCTCCTCCTCTGCCAAAATCCTAGGTACTCTGGGAGGTGGGTGTGTCCCATAATCCTACTGGAATGCTAATGACCTTTTATGTATCATTTTTTCTCTCTAATGTTAACATGTGAATGATCCTAAAGTTTTGATGATGTGTTGTTGTTACCCCCCCCCTTCTTACCTCCGACTAAACCATTGCTCACAGGGGGAAAGGGGAAAGAAGGGCTCTAGAGGGCCTAAAGGGGACAAGGGGGACCAAGGAGCACCTGGACTGGATGCCCCCTGCCCACTGGTACGTTTTCCGTTTCTTGCTCGCATTGTTCTGAGTTTTTTTTTCCACAGGATTGCAGGTTGGAAACAAAGAAACCCAAGAGCTCTGAGGAGCCTCGCTCCACAGATGCCACCAAGCCTGTCTGTGCCTTGGCAGTCCTGCCTGCAGAGGCTGGGCCTCAAAGCCACAGCTGCAAGCCATTCTGCTAAATCCCTAGTCTTTGAGTCCCCATCCTTTGAAGATTCAGAACAATGGATAGGTGGAAAGAAGGGAACCCGCAGGGTTCGGGTAGACGGTCTCAGGCTCTGTCCCCAGTGAGCTTTGCAAACCCACCCTAGTGTTTTATGGCGTGCAGATTTTAGACCTTTGTTGCATGGCCACCTCTGTGGCCTACAGGTCCAGCTGTCCTGAATCCTCGCTCAGGTCAGGATGCAAAACCCAGGTTAGTCTCCTGAGTTCTATACTGTGCAGAATAAGATCAGACAGGGGGCTTTTCATGCACTGCCCAGCTAAGCATGGACCAGTATGCCCATGATCTTATCATGCCCAGTAGCCCAGCTCAGACCCAGGAAGCTGCAGACCCCAAATCAGTAGATAGCCCCAAGCAGTCTTCTCAACAAGCCAGCAACTGATGACTGTGGCACAGCAGCCTGGCTTCTCAAGGGACCTTTCAAAGCACTGGAAGCTCTGAAAGGCGTACTGCTGTCAAGCTGTGGTTGTGCCCGGAAGGGCTTGCAGTGCAGAAGATGGCTGTGTTCTATCGATGCACTTTCGCTTACATGTAATAGCCTCCGGGTCTGCATCCTGGCCAGGGTAGGACTGGGCCTGTCCCACTCCACAGCTGGAGATGGCTGACTTTGACCTCAGTAATCACCACGGTTGGTTTTATGAACAGGGCCACCGAGGTTTTAAAGGAGAAAAAGGGGAGCCGGGGCTACCAGGGCTGGACGGACTGGATGCCCCATGCCCACTGGTATGGCGTTCCCCTCCCCCTTGCCTGTGTGGCCAGTTTGGGCTACCCCATGTGTGTGTGGTGTGCACCCGTGTGCCTCCTGATCCTCTTGCTCTTCTCTCCCAGCTCCTCGCTGCTTCTTCCTGACCAAGAGTCACCATGCCTAGAACGTTAGTGGCCCCCAACCATGCCACTCTCTTGCATGTGATGTGCCCAGTAGCATCTTCTTGGCATCCTCCTGCAACTGCTTCTGAAGCACCACCCCATCATCCCACCCACCCCAAAGCTAGTCCTGGCTGCATATCATCCTCATTGCCTGATGATTGCTTCTAGAACATTCTGGAAGCTAGGGAAGCGAGTGAGTTGGGTGGATTTTGTAGAACTGATTGCTTTGCCCCTACACAGTGCACTTAGCCCTGAATATACAAGCTCAGCAAACTAACAAAACACTGGAGTGAGCTGCCAGTCACCTGCCTCCCCCGCCCAGACCCAGGCCCATGGCTAGAGAAGGTGGTGGGAGATACCACCTTGTCTATTCTTTTGGACTAGATCCCCTGTGTCACGGCCCAGGTGTCACCATCAGAACTAGATTATGGTCCAGCATCAGATATTAGATGCTAAAGACCCAGAAGGCTCTACTTGGTGTGCTGTCTTTCATCTTAAGGTAGCGTACTATGAAGTGGGAAGTGGAAAGGTATAGAATGTAGTTAGTAGGAGGTAGGTGGTATCCAAGTATCCCTGAGATGCCTGGAACTAAAACTCAGGGGCTGCTTTCCCCACACCTAGTCTTGCTCTGGATGGTGACTTCCAAAGTACCTATATGATCCTCCCAGCTAACTGTAAAAGCAGAAGGCAACACTTGACCTTGCAGGCATGGGTCCAGACATTCCTGCTTGCCTTCCATTGCCCCAGAGATTCAGGGGCTGCTGTCACCAACAAATTCCCAGCCTCAAATCCCCACCCTATCACTCAGGAATTCCCTTTGGGTGAAAGATGTCGGGAGAGAGTAAGGATGATGATACAGTTCCTTGAAGGGCCACAGAGATCTTAGGTCACAAGCACAACAGAGCCAGCGCAGGTCACGCGCATGAAGTAGTGAGCCTGCTGACACTGCTGGCCCTGCCCGACTTCACATCCCCAGTGTGCATGGCTGCCTTTCTCAACCATGGCTTCCAAAGCACTTCCATTAATTAAAACTGGGTCTTTCCAGGACTATGGTTGTGCTCCACTCCCACCCCCACCCTCCCAGTTCTGCAAAGGCACCTTGGCCTTTCTGCCCTCTGCCTACTTTCTCACTGAGCCCTGCCACCATCGTGTCCCAGTGGAAATGCCCGCAAAGGCCTCATTCCTTCCCAGAGTTTGTGTGCAGTGTGCCGTACCGTGGCAATGGAGTGACTTGGCATGGCATGGTGGACGGCGAAGGAGACAGAGGCTCACCATGAAACTGAAATGCATGCCCCTTACAGAGCCCAGAGGGGACATTATCATTTGACTATTCAAAATTAAATCTTTTCCAAAAATGATGTGTTGTCTCCGGCTGGCAGAAACGGTACCGGAGCTATTGACATAACTTTAGCACGTGCTAGGTTTGTTTGGGCTGGGGCAATAGTTGTGGCATGGGCATGCTGGGGGATTGGGAGGTTCCCTGCTGGGTGGGTGGAGGAGACCCTAGAGACTGTAATTCTAGGATGGGGCTGAAACCTAGAACTCTGAGGCGCCACCTGGCCTCTGGAAGATGCCTGGGCAGCCTCAAGATGTACTAGAAAGGCCAGAATGTCAGGTCCAAGAAGCATTGTGAAGGTCCCCTCACAAAGACAGTAGTACCCTGAGGCTGCTGCTGCCTTGCCTCAGAGAACACATAACCAATTCCCACCCTGATGCTCCATTTCCCCATTTCCCTCCAGATTCCAGAATGCATCAGAGGCAGGGCCAGAAAGACAACTCCAAATCATGTTGCAATCCCCCCCCCCCCAGACTGTCCCTTACCACCCCATTTCCACCCACTACTGACCATTATCTGGGACTGTTTGGATGACACCTCCTGTTGCTTAGGAAGAGAAACAAGCTAAGGCAGGCGGGGGAGGGGCACAGAAACGCCATCTCGTCCCCACAGAAGGCCAGGAGCCCTACATGCTGAGTGTCCTAAGTTCTTAGCACTCCAAGTCCAAGCCGTGGGCATCTGTGCTGGCCAGTCCCACAGGCCACAGTAGACCCTCTTAGCCTTGCCCTGCAGCTACACTGGGCATTAGCCGAAGGGAAAAACGATAGCATCTAAACGCTTCCCTCATCCAAGATTCTGACCCAGAGCAGGAATGGAAGCAGGCAACAGTGGGTAGGCCATGTCCCACCAAGGCTATAGAAATGTTTATGTCCTTGTCTGCTCAGACAACCATCTCAAGAGCCTACCCATTCTCTGTCTCCTTGCAGGGAGAAGACGGCTTACCAGTCCAAGGCTGCTGGAACAAGGTAAGACTCCCAGAGGGCCATGCAGCTCGGGGTCAAAGGTGCCGTAAAGTTGGCAGTTTCTTACCTGCTTTTCTGCAGATGAGACAGGAAGATGTGGGTGGGTCAAAAAAAATAAAAAAGGTGCTACCTCACCAGCAGTTGGCTGGTGAGCAGGGTGGGGGCGGGGCATTAAACATCTCACTGCACATACCTGCAGAACACTTAGAGACATTTTAAGGGACTAGGTATATAGATCAATTGATAAGAGTGTTTGCTTAGCAAAAGCCCTGGGTCTGATCCCCAACGCTGCATAAATCCTGCATAGCGATACGTGTACGTAATCTCAGTACTGAGCACCAAGATATCACCGGGTTTAAAATGCTATTGTCGCTTACCATTGTTAAAGCTGTCAGCCTAATACCATAAGGGCAGACGCCTACCTCAGTCCCTAGCATGATCTGCCACTACATGGTGGGCAGCTACGCATGTGTGCCATCTCCCTGCGTCTCCCCTCCCCCTCTGCATCTTCTCAGCCCGCACCACCATTGGCTATAAAGTTATCAGTGTGTCCTCATGGTAGGGTTCAAGTCCCTGCACTCACAAGACTTTGTACTCAGCCAGTCCAGCCCTGTGCCTGTAACTCAGAATCGCAGTGAGATAGCTAGGCAACGGCACGTCCCAACACTCGAAATCTTGTTGCTGTACAAGTCTGGGGCAAGTAGGGAGACCAACAAGCCGTCAGGCCTAGACTGAACACCTAGTACCGAAAGCACCCACAAGCCAAAGAAAGGAAAAATTCAGCATTGAAGGCGCCATTACTACCCCATGAATCTGCACTCACTCAGCACTTTCTCCATTAAATAAGACCCGCCCCTGTCCCCAAAGAAAGATACTCCTGGCAGGCAGGACATGGAACATGTTAAGCTTGGCAAGGGAGCCACAGCTGCTGCCCAGGGTATACAACATACCAGCTCCGGTATGTTGGAGGAGCATCTAAAGAAGCCTAGGTCTGCTGGTTAACACCAGAAACGACTTCTGGGCAGATGTAGTGACTAGAATGGTTTCCAAGACAGCATAGAGAGATTGCCCTCTAGTGGCCAGAGGAAGGAGTAGCTTCAAGGTGAAAGTCGGAGGTTTCCATCCTGGGGGTGGGCGTGTCTGACATTCCAGATGAGGGTCTTCCTTCTAGCGAGTTTAAAGTTCCACACTTCCCTATCAGAGGTTCTGAAGAACCAAAGACAGATCCACCTCCTCTCCTCCATGGGAGTCAGCATTCAGGGCTCCTGAAACTAACTGTCCATTGTTCTGGTTTTGTTTTGCAGTGATGCCTCTAACCTCGGACTGGCCTGTGTGTGTTTGTATATAGGATATTTATTTTTATACAGTTTTCACCTTTTGAAAAATGCCCAAACTATGATGCATCTTACAGATCATTAAAAGAGAAAGAAGAAAAGCCTGCATATTTTGTACAGGAAATAACCCCTTTCCCTTTTGTTTACAAGACATGTTTGTA
Organism: Arvicanthis niloticus; assembly: GCF_011762505.2. Taxonomy (NCBI): domain Eukaryota; kingdom Metazoa; phylum Chordata; class Mammalia; order Rodentia; family Muridae; genus Arvicanthis; species Arvicanthis niloticus. Next base: position 27,327,156 of record NC_047677.1, on the reverse strand, counting down.
TAAATCTGTTTCTAATACACTTTTTGTCTGTGTGTCTGCTCCTAATGTTGCATGATATTTGTGCACACTTATTAAATATCACAGCTTAATAAATTATTGTGTTCCGGTGCCAAAGGGGGCCAGCCAGCCCAGAGATGCTGCGAACTTACGTGTGAATTCACAAAAACATGGAGGTCTGTGGTGTTTGCCAGACTATATGTGTCTGACAATATTTTAAACTTTAACTGACTTTCATTATTATAAGAAAAAAATAAAACGTGGCAATTCATGATCCTGGTTAATCTCTAAATTAAATCCATTCTGTCTTGTGCAAGCAGGAAATCTCAAAAGCAGGAACCCTCAGAAGTATGGAGCAATATTGGGAAATTTTAGTTTCAACAAAAGGACTTGGTTAGGACATTTTCCATATGTCGTGGCCCAATCTCACTTGAGTACTAAGGGTTCATCAATACCAGGACCCAGGGGCTACAAAGCGGACTTCAGGTTTGGGTAGGGTTTCCGGTCGTTTGTTTTGGTTTCTCTACCCCCTGTGCCCTCTGAACTATTTCTGTTTCTGAGGTAAAATACCACAACCCGGCTTAGAGCAGCCAAGGGGTTGATTTGGACTAACAGTTCCCTAGAGAGAGAGCCCATCATGTCAGGGAGCGACAGGAGCGGGAAGCTGTTCATATTTCAGCCATACACGGGACAGAGAAGAACAGAAAGTGGGGCCAGGCTACAAAACCTCTCCAGAGCCCGCTCCAGTGAGCATGCTCCCTCAGCATGGCTCTACCTCCCAAAGGTTCCATAACCTCTCCAAACAGCGCCACCAACTGGAGACGAAGGGTTCTGGCCTATGGAGGACATGTCCCATTCAAACTTTGAGCTATGGTTTGACTTCACAGACTGCAGATCGAAGCACAGCTAGCCGGAGGAGGGGTTTTTGCCATTCTATTCGGGCTAAGGAGAAATCACCCCCTTAGCCCCCCCCCACACACACACACCTGCTTGACCTCAGTCGTATCCAACAAACCTCTAGTTGTTTTGTAGGAAATGGGGGTGGCTAGAAAGATGACTCAGTGGCTTAGAGCCCCCCCACAGTGCACAACCATCTATAACTCACATTCCAAGGGACCTGATGCCTCTTCTGACCACTGTGGGAACCAAGCATGTATGTAGTTCCCATACATACATGCACATGTATGATTACACATAAAGTAAATGAGTGTTTTAAAATTTCTTTTTAAAAGAAATAGAGTCGTTGGGCTTAAAGATGGATCTGTCGGTAATGTGCCTGCCACACAAGCCCGCGTACCTGAGTTCAAACCCATGTTAAAAAGCTAAGTATTGAGGTATATGTTTGGATGTCCAATGCTCAGATGTAGATCCCCCAGCCTTACTAGCCAGCCAACTAGCTTAGCCCAATCAGAAAGCCTCAGGCTGGTGAGAGACCCTGACTCAAAAAACAATGTGGATGGGTCCTGAGGATCAGTGTCTGAGGTTGTCTGCTGGTACAACACCTGTGTTCATACACACACATATACATATATGCATATACATACATATATATACATGTACATACATATATAAATACATACACATAGGTATACAGACATATATACACAAATACACATATACAGAACACATACATGCACATATGTATATAAATATACACATATGTATATGTATACAGACATATACAAATACATATACAGACAAACATGCACATACATATACACAGATATATAAATACATATATACATATATACACAGATATACATATACATATATACAACATATACATGCACACACATACATAAATATATAGACATGTATACAGACATATACACAAATATATACACAACATATACATGCACATATGTAAATAAGTATACACACATACATATATGTATATAGACATAAACAAATACATATGCATACATATACAGAAATATACATATGCACACAGATATACAAATACATATATACATATACACATATATATATACAAATACATATATATACAACATATACATATATATATACATGCACATATGTATATAGACCTGTATACACATACACACAACATATACATGCACATACATATATAAATATACACATACACATACGTATATAGATATATATACACACATATATACACAAATACACACAAAAATAGAGCTGTTAAGAGACTGAAGCAAAAAAATTCAAATCTAGGGCTAACTTGGGCTGCATAGTAAAACCCTGTTTTAAAAGAGAGAGAAGAGAGAGAGAGAGAGAGAGAGAGAGAGAGAGAGAGAGAAGAGAAAATTACACTGTTTTCCTACCATAGTGTCTGCTTGGTAAAGATCTCAGGAAACTGCTTCCTTTTTTTTCCCCCTTAGTTTCTCCATTCTCATATCTGTGTGTAGTGTGTGTATATGTGCATGTTTGCATGTGTGTGGGTACATGTGTAGGTGCCTGTGCACGTAGTAGGTGTGTGGGCATGTGGAGGCTCCAGGTGGATGTCAGGAATCATTTTCCAGCCCTCCTCCCTCATATTCAAAGGCAGAGTCTCTCCATAGAACCCAGAGCTTGCCAATATGGCTGGCTTCTGTAGCTAGGCTGCTCTCATGGCTCCACTTTGAGTCTGAAAGCCTTTATGTGCTTTCTGGGGACCTGAACTCAGATCCTCACACTTGCTCAGCAAACGCCTTAATCAGCCTCCAGCTGGTCTGATGAGCCCTCTCAGGATAGCCCATGACCCCACCCCAGCATCTTCCCCAGTGACAGAGACTCCGGACACATTTTAATTTCACTGTGCTTACACTCAGCAGCGAAATGGAACAAAGACTCCAGCCAGCCACACATCTGTCCTTCTACCAGCAGCCAGAAAACAGAATCTTCTACGTTTTTATGGAGGAAGGAACCCACATAGCAAAAGTGCCCAGCCCTCCAAAGTCACACAGCCCTTCTCAGCTTGTCCTTTATTGAAACTGGCCCTCACCCTGACTTGGGAGTTACCCAGTTCCAGCACCAACTTCCTCACTTTCCAGTGAGGACCTGGGAACTCAGAATGCCACCGGGTTCTCAAAAGGTCACTGTCTGAATGGAGTCACAGCTCAGCAATGACATCATCAGAATTAGAGAGGACCCACACAGGAACACACCCCTCCCATTACCACTGATCAGAGCATTAGGGAGACCGGGGCCTGAAGACAGAGAATCTAAGGACGACATTGATTACAGTCTCTTGTCTCAAAGATAAAAGAACAAATATATACATACTATAGTTATTAATATATTTTAATTATTTTGATTAAATAGTTTAATTTTAAGAAATGTATATAAAATTAATTAAACTAATAATTAGATTTAATTAAGATTAGAATAATTTAATAATATAACTAATATAATAATATATAAATGAATATATATAAATAACATTAAAAATAAATATATAAAGAAAATGGAACTATATGTAAAGGAAGTGGGGCAGGTGCTATAGCTCAATGATAGGACAGTTGCCTAGCGCTTGAGAGGCCCAGGGTTCAATCCCCAGTACCACAGAAAGAATTAGAGAAAAACATGAGCAACAGTGACTGGAGAGCAGAGCAGCGTCATCCCTGTTACTAACGCGGGGCCCCACATGCCATTTCCAGCTTAGCTCTGGAGTCTCCTCCTTCCTGGCCTGTGACACAGGTCACAGCCCTGTGTGCATACGCACACTGCCTTTCCATGTCATTGCGCGCGTGCGCGCGCACACACACACACACCAGCCTCCCCCCGCCGCCCCCCCACCCCGCAAGAACCCCTTGATCACTCCCAGGCCACTGAACTACACCTGAACCCTGACCTCAGCCTGCTTCTCATCTGAGCTTCTCTATTTGAATCTTAACCGGGTTGAGTGAAAAGCCCTGACTCGGAGCAGGTGGGCACAGTCAGGAGAAGGGCGGGTGTGGTTTCAGGGAGACTCTGGCGCTCTGCAGGAGTCATCAGAAAAGGGTGATTCCGAGCCTCGGGTGTAGCTCACTTGTGGAGAGTTTGTCTAGCCCGGGCAACGCTCTGGTGCCTTAGTTACGGTTCTATTACTGTGAGGAGACACCATGACCAAGGCAGCTCCTATAAAGGAAAACATTAAATTGGGGCTGGCTTACTGTTTCAGAGGTTCAGTCCATTATTATAATGGCAGGAAGCATGGCAGAGTTCAGGCAGGTATGGTGCAGGAGGAGTTGAGAGTGCTACACCTTTCACCTGAAGGCAGCCAGAAGACGACCTGTCCTCTCACAGGGAGCCAGGAAAGACTCTTACACTGGGTGGAACTTGAGCATAAGACCTCAAACCCCCCCCCACACACACACACACAGTGACGCACTTCCTCCAACAAAGCCACGCCTACTCCAACAAGGACACGCCTCCTAACTAGTGCCAATTCCCATGGACCAATTATATTCAAATCACCACACCTGGGTTCCGTCCTCAACACTGTCTAAACCCAAGACTGGAATCCTAGCGCTTGGGAGCATGGAGGCAGAAAAGGAACTCAGAAACTCAGGGTCATCTTCAGCTATGTAGTATGTTTAGAATAGCCTGGGCTACATGAGACCCTGTCCAAAAAATACAAGGAAAGGGAAAAAGCAGCACCTGAGGTACTCTATTCTTGGGGCTGAAGAGCAGCTCCAGTGGTTGCCCGCCCAGTGCCTTTGCTCTGTGCTCCCTCCGCCACAGTGGACATATTATCCGGAATCATCTACATCAACGGTTCTCAACCTTCCGAATGCTGAGACCCTTTAATACAGTTCCTTGTGTTGTGACCCGCAACCATAAAATTATTTAGTTGCTACTCCATAGCTGTAGTTTTGCTTCTGACATATATATATCTGACATATATATGTATATGTATACGTATACATATATGTATATGTATATCACGACCCTTTCGTGGGCCAAATATCAGGTATCCTGCATATCCGATATATCCACGAAAGAGTCATGACCCACAGGTTGAGAACCACTGGTCTACATGGAGCTGTACAGGAAGCTCCACAAAGACCCAAGTAATGGCTCTCCCCATGACTGATGACTTAAGCAGAAAGCTGAAAGAAGCCACACCTTGCTCTAGGAATGGCTAGCCCCTTCCCACAGGCCCACCTGACCCCATCTCTGACTCATCCTGCATCCCACTCTTCCCAGCATCTTGAATGACAGATAGAACATGGCAAGATGGTGACATGACCCAGCTTATATGGAACTGGCCCACAGACTAGGCTTCTGGTCCTTTTCTCTAACCATCACTGTCCGGTCTTGAGTAGCTCTAAGCCATGATATGTTCAAGTTTCAGATGAGGAAGTTAAGTTTGGGTTATCTCCAATGGTTCTGTCATCTCTGATAGCCCAGAGCCCTCTGATTCCAGTTCTGGGTTAGCCCTGGGATGACTGCAGATACTGGGGCATCCTGTGCTCCCCTACTGCCTGGAGTCCTTTTGGCTGCAATAGCATCATGCATGGAGCTGGTTTTGTAAGCTTGAGGCATGCATGTGTTCATAACCCTGGGTAGGGACAGGCCACTGTGGAAGACACAGCCCCATTCTCCAGGTGGTAAGGACAGTCCTCAAGGCAAGAGCACAGTGCTAAGTGCCCAGTGAGGGTCACATCCAGCCAGGGCTCATGGGTCCTGAGGACAGAGGACACTAGGGGCCAACATGGTCTGAAGAAAAGGCTGAGGTCTTTAGCAGGGATTTAAAAAGCGGAGAGGCAGGAGCTAGTGGCTGCCTGAAGGTAGTCCCCCTCCACTGCGGCTTATTTCTACGGCAGAATCTTCAAATGAGCTCAATGCCTCTTGGTTCTAAGTCTGAGAACACACGTGTGATTGCAGTTGAAGAGCGAGGCAGAGAGGGTCCATTCCAGATGTGAGGAGCTGGTGGTCTGGCTACAGCTATGTGGGCGCTGGGCTGGGGAGATCTCTGGGCCATAAAATCTGGCAATGTTCAGCAAGTCTCCTTCTCAAATACCCCCTTCTCTATACCTTCTCAAGGGTCAGAGTCCTTGGCTAGTGGCCAAGAAGTGAAGGCAGCCCTGAGCCATGGGGAAAGCGCCTAGCCTTGGCGGAGGCCCAAGATGGAGGATCTATCCTTGCACAGAGGTTATCTGCAGAAGCCTTCCTAAAGGCCTGGTTTGAGGAGCTGGCCGGAGTGTGGGGTGACCAGGAGAGCAAGGCGCCCCCTCCACACAAGGGAGCTCGGCTAGACCACCTCAGGCCACCAGACTGGCTCCCTGCAGCGGTTCCTGGTGCTCTCTGCAGCCAGATGGGCTGGGGTAGCTCTGATTTCAAGGGCACCCAGATTCTCCTTTCCTACAAGGACTTCTGGTTCTTTGAGCAACCTGTCTACATGAAGGGGCAGCTGGCAGCTTCCTGTCCTGACCCTGGGAACCCTTCCCAGGAGGCTGTGGCCCGAGTCCTATCATTTTTCCCAGCTCCTTCAGCTCCTTCGGCTCCACGTGGCTCTTCATATGTCTTTTGGAGCTGCCGCCATTAACCCTGTCAGAGCACTAGGCTCAGGAAAGAAGCCGCAGGAAGTGATTGCACTCTTGAGCAATCACGGCAGCTGCCTGGCCTGGCCCTCAGAGCCAATCGACACACACACACACACACACACACACACACACACACACACACACATCTGTGGGACAGGGTACAAAGCCTGCTACTGAGCCAACACGGAAGGATCGAGGCCACGATATCGATAAAGTTTCAAGACGGTCTGGAATTAACTCCATTCCTCTGGCAAAACTGTTAGAAGCAACGAACCACCTCACATCCACCATCACCTGCCTGCTTCACCAACGTGCAAACACGCTTTCCAGTGAGGGAGGGCAGCCATGCTACCTGTGCTGTGACAACAGATGTGGAAGTCACACTGACAACAACCCAGACGCTAAGCTCAGCCTTCAGTCCTCGGCACTTCCTCTTATTCACAGAATTGCCGGCCTCGAGTATCCAGGCAGCAGGTGGACATTGTATAGGGGACAAAGGCCCCCTCACCTTTGACAGGGAGGTCAAGCTAGAATACGTTCCCAAGGCATGAAGTGAAGACCACTGGAAGGCCATTGAAGGGGCAACAGCACTCAAATGGAAAAGACCCATCTGGAATAAATTACCATCTCAAAGGAGTCTTGCCCCAAGACAACCAAGATGGAGCCTCTGAGGCACAGGGGAGTTCTAACTTTGAACCCTAAATAGCATCTTTCTTTGATGCTTTTGAACAGTTAGGGGGTTTCCCCCACACTCATAATGTCTGAACTTGAGGGGTGCCGCTCTGATCTTCATGTGGCAGCTTCCTTCCTTTCCCCTTTTTCGGGGGATCTATTTGTCCAGTAGAAACAGTGGCCATTTTTTTTTTCCACCACTAGGGCTACAGACAAACCGCATGGAGTCGTCTTAGATTCCTTTTGGGGTCAAGGGTACATGCGTATGTAACTGGGCATGGCAAAGGTCCCACATAGTGGATCTAGACATGACATGGGGCTTAGTGGGTATGCTAGGATTGCCAAGGCCAAAACACCGGCTATCCATCCCTCCCGCCATTCCCAGGGCATGTGAGAAATGAAAGACTCCAGTATCATTTGCAAATGGGTTTGAGGGTTAAGGATGGCTTGCGGGATCCTAGACATTTGTACACAGTTGGACAGTCTCTACCACCTGCCATCAGACCACTTGCTCAGCATCAGTACCAGTGGAAAAAGATACATACCGTCTTGGTCACCTTTTCTGCTGGGTCCCACGGCTCCTTGTAAGAAAGACTGTGAAACCATCTTAAAAGAGACATTTTTACTTGCATTCCATTCATTCCAAAGACTGTTTTCACAGAGGCGGCTGCCAAAGTAAGCGTCCCGTGACTCCTGCAGCCAATGAGAATGTGTCCCCGCCCTCTGGTAAGGTGCAGCCAATGAGAATTGTCACCCATAAGCTGCAGCCAATGAAAATGTGTCCCCCCCAACAGTCCCCCCCCCCCCAGGATGTCTCTGTGTTTGCCCTGGGCAGCAGCTTGCTATCTAGGGGACGCTGGCCAACAGCCTTCATAGTCTGAGTACCAACTTCATTATCTCACAGGCTTCTTGCCTTCAAGTGACAAACTAGCTCTGGAAAAGCTTGTGGAAGATGGAAAGATCCGTAGTGGGGGTGGGGGGCAGTAAATACTCATATTTAGAAGAAAAAAACAGCTTCCGTTTTGCAGACAAACTTGACTTAATTTGAATCTTCAAGGAAGGGTCATTAAATTTTCTAGTGAAACTGGACTCAAAAGAGGTTCTCCTCACGTGCACACTGAAGCTTGAGGGAGGAGCCATTTGGATGCTAAGTAACCTGGGCAATGGAAATAACAGGGCCGGTTCTAGATCGGACATGAGGATGAACTGGCCCCTATGAACTTGCTTTCTCAAACTAAATTCCATAAACGTCCGTAGGGTTCCTTTTCCTGAAAGAGAAAAGTAAACAACTTACAAAGTGAATATCTCTTGCTTTAAAATTCTAGTTACCCAGTTAAATGATGTTCTCTCCTTCCCTGGCTACCCAAATGCTACCCTCACCCACACACCAGTGCCAACTCACTACCCACGCACGCCGCCACCACACCCCCCACTCCCCACGAATGCTGCTTCCTGCGCGCCAGCAGCCTTCCTCCTTTCAGCTGCCCATCTGTGTCCTTTTTAGATACCTGGGCACATTCTCCATGTGACCACCCTGATGTCTTAAGCCTGAAAAAATCACCACAGAGTGTCAGTAGGTCAGGTTCCATCCCCTCTCCCCCACCCCTCCCCGCCCCCGTGTCTTGCACTGCAATGCTAATAAGAGTTGGGTGTGTTTTCTAAAAAATCAGAAATTAATTTTCAGAATGGCACCAAGAAAGCAAGAGGCTTACCTTGGCTGGCTCTGAAATGTCAGCTTGTGGTAATAAGAAGGTTTTGAGAAAGTCACAAGCAGGTCCAAATTTCTGACATTATGACACGTTGTTATTGACTATAAAATTCAAACATGAGAATCATTTGTCAGTTACCAAAAACAAAAAGCAAAATTTCTTATAATATTTTAAATACATTTACGATTTTGCATTGGGCAAAACTCAAAACCATCCTGGGCCACAAGCTGCCCGGGAAGCTGCAGGTTGGACCCTGATGAAGATGAATTATTCGTTATTTTTTTCTTGTGGATCCACTCACACTGCAGGCAGCAGGTCTCTTATGTAAATGAAAAGGACATTCTCTTGAATCCTATTTGCTGGCACCTTCTCTGTGCCTGTGATGTCTATATTGACACTCACGCAAAATAACCTTTTTGTTTGTGCTTTGAATGGTTTTTCCTCTGATCCTCCGTTTTTCATCCACGAAACCACCTTTGAGACCACTTGGTACTGAGTCCCCTGGAGGGAAACCTGGCACTTTCTCATCGATGGCATCCCAGAATCTACAGCTGTTGCCTGCAGAACTGCGTGGACCCCTACCACCACCCCCAGTGTTTTACCACAAAAAAAGTTCACTTGCCAACACCCAGAACCCCTCCTGCCTGACAGGTACCTGGACACCATCGTTTGTTTTAACATCCATACGGATCCCTGTGGCTTTCTTCTTGTTTTGAGGAAATGGATAGTCAGATTGTTGAGAGGGTTTGTATCTTCCATGCTGTTCTGGGTTTTCACCAACTGGTTTCAGAAACCCTCAGCAGTCTCCTTCCCGTCACCACATCCTCCAAAGAAGGTGGCCCCCAGGCCCTCAATTCAGATGGTCCCTTCGCCCTTGCTCTCTCTAGCTCTGCCCCTGCTCCCATCAGCCCCTAGTGGTTTCTTGCCTCATCCTAGCACTCCCCACCCTTTTCATTTTCCAATTTTCTCCCCCACCCCTGCCCAGATCACCTATCGGCTGCCTCCATCCCCATCACGCTGGGCCCCTACCCCTATTCTCCTCCCCACTCCCCCTCAGCTCTGCTAGGTTCCCCTGTGGAGGAAGAAGATATGCTGTCTGAAAGTTATCTGACCTTGACCTTTTCCCCTGGTCCCTGGCTCTTAGACTCTGACAGATCTATTGCTATCTGTTCCCCACCAGAAAGACATCTAGATGCTTGTGTTTGCTTTTCCATTCTATGTCTGATCTGTTGCGATTGGGGAAGAGTCGCTCCACCTTGTCTTTCTTTTGGCCTCGTGATTAAAACCAGAGTTTAGAGTCTTCCTGTAGGTTTTTAATTTAGTGACACTATCTCCGTAGAGGAGGGTGGCCAACTTCAGAGCTTCAATGAAAAAGGAACACTGGTTGTTAGATCCAGGAACTTTTTCTGTTAATTTCCTTCATATTTGTCCTTGCGCCTGCGAGTTTCGCTGTTCAGAACCACGCAATCACCTGGGCTTTCAGATTTAAAGCTGAGCCCTGCTCAGGCCGGGCGCTGGTGGCCGCCCACTTGCCCACCAAAGCACGGTGGAAGACTGTGAACAAAGGCCGATTGACTATACCCCATACTGGAAAAGCCTCGCAGAACGCTTCCAGATGTGTCTTTGTTTTTCTTTGGGAATGCACCCAGTTTCCCTCCGGTGCACGGTGCACGGGCTGTTGGGATTTGGAATTGCGTCTCTAATAGAAAAGACTTAAAAGGCAAGTCTCTGGTTTACGATTTGACTAAAAACAAACAATCAAACTCTAGCCATCGAGCCCCTTATGAAGTGTCCCCAGTGTCTCCCATGAACCACTGGGATTCTGCAGAGATCCTGGCCTCACCGGCATAAGTGCTCAGCACATGCGCTCTACAGAGGAAGAAAATAGTCTGTAAGCGGTTTGATGAAAGAGGAGCCAAGGAGAGATGTTATCATCAGTTCATGTGGGTCTATCCGTGGGTGACGTCTCTGGAAATATGGTTGGATTTAGACCATGTCATAATGCAGGTGTCATGTGAGCCTTCGCCCAGCAGCAATATTGACAGCGAAAGCTGCTGGCTGGTAACTTAGAGCCTGGTGGCTTTTGTTGGCATCCCATGGCCCTGGGCTCAAACTCATCCTCATGATACTGGAAAATGTGGCCCTCCTGGGCAGAAGTCCTGTGCCTTCCACCATGGCTCTTCTCCATCAACTAGGGTCTACAAGCCTGTGTGACTAGACTAGAGCTCGCCAGGCGCAAAGTCACCTTTCACCTCTCTAGCTAAAGACATTTCACGATTCCGTGTGTCTGGGAGTTTGGTTTCTAAGAAAGACGTAGTGCACCACAGCCTACTTAAATGAGATAGCGAAAATGCCATTCCACCAGGCAAACAGTACCAAGAGAAAAAGCTGATGGTTTCCAAAAATCCCTCTGCAAACTGCACATGCATGACCCGGCGCCCCAGGCGGGTCTTCCCAGCTGCAATTGAAGCATCCGGTGGCTACACAGCTTCTCCCTGGACCGTCCTGTCGAAACGTTCGTTTTCCTATTTGGTGCATTTGGTACAGTATTTAAACCAGCATTTCGCTTCATTGGTGAACTTGACTGTGAATTGACTTTCTGCTGTTTCTCACGGACTTGGCGAGCTGCGATTTTGACTCTGTCGGTGTCCAGTGTATGTCTGTCGCTCTGCTTGCTGCCAGCTTCCCACCTGCCAGCACCTTTTCTCCTGTCTTGATGTTTTCAGTTCCGTTTCTTTCTTTTATTTTTTTTTATTCTGATCCTCTTCTGTGTGGTTTTATTATATTCGTCATTTTGATGCCCCTCCCCACCTCCCACCCCCAGGTCTGGTACATTTCACTTTTCTTTTAATCCCCTGGGATACCCAGAGAGTCTGTTCATTTTTGTGCTGACACAGGAAAGCGCTTTGCTCATAGATGCTGATTTCCAGGACTGACCCTTTTCAAGGACTCAGATGGTCCTCCCCACTACCAGGTGCTGTTTCAAAAAAACCTGGACCTTTTGCTGGGTTTTCCCTTTCTGTTTCTGACTTGATTTCCGGTTATCAGTGGTTCCATTGGCCAGAACTTCATGCTCCAGGTCAGAGACAGGCACTTCCCTTTCTTCGTCCAGTAAGTTCCAGATTAAATGGCCAGAGGGGCAAAACACCGCCAAGTGGCCAGGGTCAGCACTTCACAAGTGCAGGGGACACTGTGCCCCCAGCTAATACAAAACCTTGACTATTTAAAATACCCAGCTCTTTCTCTTCTTCATGGATTAGAAGTCTATTGCCTGCCACACAGCAGGCCCTGCTGTGTGGTCTCTCCCCAGCTGTAGAAGTGCCGTAGGGGTCTAAGGTCTTCCCAGAGAACAGAGGTCTGTGTCTCCGACCCTGTTCCAACCCTCAGTTTTACAAAGTACAGGAATCAAAGTTCAGTGCAACTGGAATGTTCCAAATTGGGGGGGGGGGGAACTTACCATGAAAATTAACTTGTTCTTTGAAATATGACTTTGGCATGTTGCCCAGAGAAGTGTACCACTCTTTTAAGTAAGTGGATTCTTCTGGAAGAAAAGAAGAAAAACAATTAACCATGTTTGTAGCTCGGTATGTAGCTCGGTAGTTGAGCGCTTGCCTACCCCGCGAAAGGCCCTGGGTTCAAACCCATACACTGTCAAAAGGAGAGAGAGATTGAACTCAGAAACCCACTGCCCCCACAGGATAAAGCTGTAGAAAGGCATTGGTTCCAACTGTACCCATGTCATCAGTGTCCCAAATGTCATACCTCCAGATGTCAATCAAATGTCAACCTGTGGGTCTCAACCACTCTGGGAGGTAGCACATCCGATCTCCTGCATATCAGGTATCCACATACTGTTATGATTCATAACAGTAGCAAAATTACAGCTATGAAGCAACAACGAAATAATTTTATGGCTGGGGTTGGGGGAGTCGCCACCACTTGAGGAGCTGTATTAAAGGGTCGCAGCTTCAGGAAGGCTGAGAGCCACTGCTCCAGAAAGATGTGGGAAGATCAGTGACTAAGCGTACTAGCCAAAGGCGTTTGGGAGAGGCCTAGAAATACCAAGAGGAAACATTATAACCATGTCAATCAGCAAGCAACAGGGGAGCAAGAGGAGGGGTAAAAGCAAGCGGAGCTCCACTGCAAACTCCTGCATGTCAGCCTTGAGTTTCATGGTGCCATTTCCTAGTCTCTCTGGTGTAAATATTTTCCATTGTAAAAAAAAAAAAAAAGTGTAAATACTATTTGTATATTTTGTTCTTGTTTTTTCTAAAGTGGAAGTTGATCTGGATAATAAATCACAAATCATCTTGTTCCTTTTTCTTTTTTTTCCCCCTTCTATTTCTCCTTAGAAATCATATACTTTAATATCTTTCAGGAGGCGAAGGCTGATTAAAGAGGGCCTTCATTCCTGACTAATGGAAGGAAGATGGCGCCAGCCAAGGAGAGTGGGGATTAGGCAGTAGGAGGACAGATGCGCTCTGAGTCTCTCATTAACAGGTGTGGGACCCTGACTGAGCCTCTTAACCTCTTGGGGCTTCATCTAAAAGTGAAAACAGCTGCCTGGCTTTTAAAACAAGCAGATGCAAAATACTTTGGGAGGAAAAAATTACATTCAAAGGCACCAAACTGCAAAGTCTCAACTGTCATCAGCTCTATTTCTTGGGAGACAGACATTTCAGAGATGGGAAATCTCCACCTATTTCCTGTAATTTTTCGCGTGAACTCAATTCTGGAACAAAACCAGTAAGAGACTGAGTGCAGTGTGGATTTCTGCTAGTACCTTTAAAGAGCCGTGCTTAACAGTCAAAATTATTCTGTGCACTTTAAAAGCACTTGGAGAAGAAATAAGGGCTTTCTCGGAGTGTGTGTGTATGTGTGTGTGTGTGATATGTGTGATTTTGTGTGTGTGTGTGATGTGTGATTTTTTTTGTGTGTGTATGATATGTGTGTGTATGCTGTGTGTGTGTGATTTTATGTGTACGTGTGTTGCCTGTTAGCCAACACGTATGTCTGTGTGCCACATGAAGTCAGATCTCTTGGGACTGGAGTCACAGAAGGTTGTGAGCTGCCATATGAAAGCTGGAACTTGAACCCAGGACCTCTGGGAGAGCATCCAGGGCTCCTGATGGCTGAGCTATCAATCCAGAAGTCCCAAGAAATAAGTTTGTTTTTTTGTTTTTTGTTTGTTTGTTTGTTTGTTTGTTTGTTTTTTGGTTTTTCGAGACAGGGTTTCTCTGTGTAGCCCTGGCTGTCCTGGAACTCACTCTGTAGACCAGGCTGGCCTCGAACTCAGAAATTCGCCTGCCTTTGCCTCCCAAGTGCTGGGATTAAAGGCGTGGGCCACCACTGCCCGGAAAGAAATAAGTTTTAATAATTTGAATATATAACCATCTTGGTTTAACCAAAAACTTAGCAGTTTCTAACAGACCTTGAAGAACAGTTGGAACCAGCAGAAATAAAGCCCTATGGTCTGGAATTGACAATCTAGCCAGCATGAGTGGGACTCTCAGTAGAATAGTTCAGGCAAACGGAAACACTTCTTGGTTCCGTTCAAACATCCAAACAGAAGCCATAGAATTCAAAAGTAAGCTGGGCCCTTCTCACATCCTCTTGACCATGGATGCTTGCCACCTCAAAGAAGGACAAAGCCTTCGAAGTTGTCAGCACCCTTACCTCTCTCAGAAGCAAAATTGATAATTTATAGGACTCATGTCTATAATCGTTACACTCAGGAGACAAAGGCAAGAACTCAGCTACATAGCCAATCTGAGACCAGCTTGAGCTACACGAGACCTTGTCTCGAAAATAATAAAATAAAATATCTCCCGACAATTGAACTCAGTACTCATATCTCAGTAGGAAGAGTTGTCTGTGAGAGTCAACAGGTTTGGAAAAACTTTAGGATTCAACAAGAATGTCCAGGAAGAAATAAAGTTATACAAACTTAAAAGTGAACACATGTTCAAGATTTTATCTGGATTTTAGGACAAGAGAAGCAGACATATGTTTTAAAGCGTATTCAGAGGAGCAATCAAAAAGCACAAATTTATATGGAGTCACGGAACATTAAGAGGATTCGATCCACAAATGGAAAAAAATTTGACTCTCACTGTCAGCTGTGACGGAAGGGAGAGGTCGACCAGTTATCCACACTTTATAAAGTGCTTTGGAATTGCTCGCAGCCCACGAGCAGATCTAGAAGTTGGTAAGCCAGGAAGTTGGTAAGCCAGGAGGTTCCCACTGAAACCCCAACTGCTGTTCTCCTGTTGTAAAGCCCTCTCTGCTTTCTTGAATGCCCAGGCCTATTTCATAGACGTTAAGACACATCATTGCATTATGCTGGTAAACGACCAATCAGGGAAAAAAAAAGCCTTGGGCAGATAATGATGGAGCCCTGTATGAGTGTTAACCTTCTGACCTCTAACCTCTGAGCCCTTCCCCTTCCTCTGTTCACTGCTTCTGAGCCCATTTCCCCACCCCACCCCCACCCCCACCCCCACTCCACCCCCACCCCACTGAGCCTGGGGCTAAGAACTCTTGACATAAATAACTAGATCTGTAGGGCTGATCAAAAGCAGATGTGGTGAAGGACACTGGCCCTATAGTGTGCACTGTGCTCTTCTCTGGCTGAACAATAAATCTCTGGGTTTATACCGCGGGAGTCGCTCCTCTGAACTAAACACCACTAACCCTTCACATGGGGGGGTTGCTAACTGGGAGGAAACCTCTTTGCCTCTGACCCCTTGTTTCAACTTGCTGACAGTTAGGATGCTCTGAGAATAATGGATTGCAGTCTCTCTGAGCCCCACCCCCCACCCCCAGAACTGCATCTGATGCTACTTCCTGTAGCTCATTCTCCTGGGTTTGTAGTTAGTCTGGCGGAATGGCGGAATGGCAGTGGCATCTTAGTGCTGGAGACAGGAGCCACGCTTCTCCCCTCCCTCCCCCCTCCCCTAGCTATCAGTTAATGTGGCCACTGTACTCCTGCCATAGCTAAACAGTGGTTTCCTTAGCAGTTTAAATAATAAATCAGAATATTAACTCAAGATGTGACCATGACACTAACAAGCAATGTACCTTCCCCCAGCCCCAGCCCCAGCCCCAGCCCCAGCCCCAGCCCCAGCCCCAGCCCCAGCCCCAGCCCCACCCCCACCCCCACCCCCACCCCCACCCCCACCCCGGCCAAGGCTGAACTCTCTTCCAGTATCTACAGTGATGGCTGAACACACAGTATAGCCATTGGCCTTTTAATTATAACGTGACTGTAGTTGCTGCTGACAGCTGCAACTGTCTGTGTGCATAGTCTCTCAGACATCTGGTTTGTGCTGCAGGGAACAGGCCCGGGTACCTCAAGATGGATTGAGATTGCTTTCCCAGCTCATGGATCACTGGAAGACATACAGATTCCCCCCTCCCAGACCCCCCCCAGACCCCCCCCCCACGCTGCTGAATGGCACTTCCAGGGATTCCAAGCTTGGACAGGCCACAAAGTGTTGAAGATCAGACACTCCCAAAGCAGATTGTTCACTGCTCCAGCTGTGAGGCAGTCATGATGGAGGCTAAACTAAGCCCACGCATGCGCAGCCCCACCACTTCCAGATCCAGGCTGGTGACATTAGACATCTGAAGACCGTGTCCTGGGGCAGGGGAGGAGTCTGTCCAAAGTTTTCCTGCTCTTTCTAATAATTAATGCCATGAAAGACAGAAGAACTGATCCAAACCAATGAAACCAATAAGGAGGCATGAAACCGGAAGGGGCCTGAGCCAGAAAAAGGGCAGCTGACAACCTCTGAGCACAAGGTGAATATTGCTGCTCTTAGAAACCACAGAAGGCCCGGTATGGCGGCCCATGCCCTAATCCCAGCAGTCAGGAGGCAGAGGCAAGGTAGATCTCTGTGAGTTTAAGGTCAGGCTGGTTTATAGGGAGAGTTCTGGGAGAACCAGAGCTACATAGAGAAACCCTGTCTCAAAAAAAAAAAAAAAAAGAAAAGACAAAAGGGTGGGGGGAAGAAAAGAAAGAATGGGGCCGGTGGTGGCGCTTGGGAGGCAGAGGCAGGCGGATTTCTGAGTTCGAGGCCAGCCTGGTCTACAGAGTGAGTTCCAGGACAGCCAGGGCTATACAGAGAAACCCTGTCTCGAAAAAGCCAAAAAAAAAAAAAAAAAGAAGAAAAAGAAAAAGAAAGAAAGAAAGAAAGAAAGAAAGAAAGAAAGAAAGAAAGAAAGGAAGGAAGGAAGGAAGGAAGGAAGAAAAAGAAAGGAAAGAAAGAAACAAAGAAAGAACACAGAGATGCCTTAGAGGTAAAGACTCCTGCCTACAAGCCTTGTGACCTGAATTTGATCCCCAGTACCCACTTGGTGGAAAAAGAGCACCAACTCCAGCAGGTTGCCTTCTGACCTTACAAACATGTGCTTTGCCCATAAACATACATCTGAAATGCATAAAAATATAATAAAGAAAGCATTTTTTAAAAAAATAAAGATACATATCACGTATTTAGAAAAGAAAAGGTGGCCATAACTTGTCCTCAGATGATTAAAAGTAGAAAGAAATGAAGAAAAAAATCAAAGAAATGTTGGAAATATTAAAATGAGTGTAAGTTTAAGTGACAGGATAGACAAGCTTTTATATTGTGTTTTTTCCTGATGCTTGATATTAGGTCAAAAATGCATTTAAAAGAAGACAATTTCAACATAATTTTAGTGTTCTAAAACAAAGTAATTTGGGGTGAGCGAAGTGGTGATTGCCAGTATAGGTGATTGCCACCAAGCTTGATGACTTACTTGAGTTTGATTCCTGGGACCCACATGGTGGAGGGACAAAACCGACTCCCACGAGTTCTCTTCCTATATCCACACATATGCAAATGAACAAGGGGAAAATGTCATAATTTTGAGATTCCAGTCTATGTCCAAACAATTTTTTTAGTTATTAAAATAAACATATGTTCAAGACTGGACAATCCAGAACATTTTCTTCAACCATTAAATTCTCACTGAAGTTAGTTTTTTAGAAAACAAAACAAAAACAAAAAAAACCAGCCTCACAGGAAAGGAAATCAGTGACCCAAAACTATTGTGGAAGTAGTAAAATGTGTGGCTAAGCCTAACGAATTACTGTTCATGGTTTTTTGGGTTTATTTTTTTTTTCTTTTGGTTGGTTGGTTGGTTTTTGTTTATTTGTTGGGGGGTGGGGGGTAGGCAGTGTTTGGGTTTTGTGTCAAATCCAGAAAACAAAATTCTCAGAAGCCATTGTAAGAAAAAAATATCTTCTTGGCATACTGTTCAAAGGTGTACAGATAATATAACTGCCAAGTAGAAGCTGGGTTTGGAGGCTGTATTTCTCAAGCCAGACACGGTAGTAGTACGCGCCTTTAATCCCAGCACTTGGGAGGCAGAGGCGGGCAGATCTATGAGTTCAAGGGCAGCCTGGGATTTTTTTCCCCCCAGAAATAAAAATAATAAAGCATTGACAGCCATATCACTAAAACTGTTAAGTTTTATATAGTATGAAGTTTGATAACAAAAGGGAACAGGTAACGGGCACACGACTGAAAAAGGTATGAATTCAAGACAGCATGACATTCGTCAAACTTTGTATATCTGTTGTGTGAACCTGAAATTCTATCAAACAGCCTTTGCGCTGCAGAATTCTTTCACTTTTTCTAAAAGAAAATGAACAAGAGAGTATTTAGGCAGCGCTGTCTGCTAGGGGGAGAATGACAATTGTTATGTCTCTAAGTTACAGAAATATCTTCAAACTCTGACATGCTCCCACCTACAGAGTGCTAAAATGACAGGGGGAAAAAAGGTAATGTAAGAGACAGGGAGGTGGGGTACACCTGGCGTACACCTATAATCCCAGGAGGCGAGTGACAGAGGCAAGATGCTTAGTTTGAGGTCAGCCTACCTAGTGAGACGCTGTCTAAACAAACACATAGATTATGTTAGGGAGAAAGTGATTTTGCACTAAAGTAACACTAGCTGTAAAGTGTATCTGTAAACTGACGGCAGAGGGCCCAGGTTGGGTTCCCAGCACAATTCCTCTGATTCCAGAGGATCTGACGCTCTCTTTTGGACACCAAGGACATTGCAGGTACATAGCTCACTCATAACCAGTTCCAGAGGATCCAACACCCACTTCCGGCCTCTGCAGGCACCTGGCATGCACATGGTGGTACAGGCATGCGTGCAAGCAAAACTGCCATACACCTAAAATAAAAATAAAGAAATTTTTAAGAAGAATAGATTTTTATTTTAAACCACAGGATGGGGGAAAAAAGCATACAGGAAGCAACTGCCCTGAAATGCAGGGGTGTTGCCTAAGGAGCAAACAAAAGACTGGGAGAGCCTGGGATGGAGGAGGATGCTGTGAAATGTGGTCCTTAGACATGACATGGTTGTTGTTCATGTGAACGCACCGAAAGTGTTGTGTAATCTGTACAAATCAAGCCAGGCAAAAGGTCCCACAATTGGGACTGGAGAGATGGCTCAGTGGTTAAGATCAATGACTGCTCTTCACAGGTCCTGAGTTCAATTCCCAGCAACCACATGGTGGCTCACAGTATATGCATATAAACAAACAAACAAACCTTTTTTTAAAAAAAAAGTTCCAGCCTGAAGCATTATTGGAGCCGTTATTGGCTGTTATTGGCAGTTGATGCTGAGGAAGGAAGAGTCACTTTTCTTTGGCTGGGGGTGGGTAATGAGGGGAATTGGGAGTTACTGGGTGGCCACTGGCAGGTTGTCCAAATTCCAGTGGCTGCCCCAGATCAGTGCACATAGGACTCAATGGGTCATTTTAAAAGGACATGAAGTTGAAGTTGGGAGTGAGAAATTTGGGGGAAGGAGAGAATCTTAAGGGAGAGTGGTGGAGCATGGTTAAGGGCCATTGTGTGCATGTGTAAAATCTTCAATTACAGAAATTCTCTACACACCAAAAGAAATTCTGATCAATAGTACCAGAAATTAATGTCTTTGAAATCGTTTTTGTCTACCGTATCAGTGTGTAGGGTGGGAGGTTGTGGGGAGGGGTCGAGGGGGAATACAGGAAGAGGTGTGTGGTCTGTAGGGGATGAGGGGTTAAAACAGTGGTTCTCAACCTCCTTATTGCTGCGACTCTTTTAATTCAGTTCCTCATGTTGTGGTGACCCCCCCCCCCAACCACAAAATTACTTTGTTGCTACTTCATAATATGCTGGATATTTGATATACCACCCCTGTGAAAGGGTCATTTGACCCTACCCCCCCCCCACACACACACCAATTGCTACCCACAGGTTAAAAATCACTGGGTAGAGGAATGTGGGGTGGGAGCTATGGGATGAGGGGATGAAGGGTGTGGTATCCGTGCTCTGTGTGTGGTTGGGACAGGAAGTGCTTGTTCTCACGATAGCATCCCTTTTCTATTAGGAATGTAGAGTCAGGAGGTATTGATTGTCTTAGAATCAGATCTGGAGACCTGGGATCAAAAAGGGCAAACTCATGATAATCGGTTCCCAACAGAAGTTTCAAAGACCCTTTCCCCTCCCTGGGGAAGATCAGAAAACATAATGTACAGGACTCTGAGTAACAGAACCACGTTATTCTTGCTCCCTGGGAAAACAGTGCAGCAAGAAGATGCCGAAGCCACGCAGACACGTGGACGGTAAACTTAAGGATAGGTATAGATGGTCCTCTTCAAACACCAATGACACCCATCCCCGGGCATGGGTCATTCACAGAGAGTCAAAACTAGGGGTTCTGGTACAGACAGTCCTCTTACGACATTCAGAGTAGACGGCAGGAGCCACACCAAGAGGGCAGGCCCAGGACCTGCTGGCTTCCACAGCCCAACAGAAAATGGCCATTTCCAGCCAAATGGATGGTTCTGGTTCATCCTAGCTACTCCAGAGATGGAGAGACAGAGGATCTCAGGTGCAAGCCTGCCAGCTGGAGAGAGAACTAACTGCCCTTGCAGAGGACCCAAGTTCCATGCCCAGCACCCACACAGCAGCTCTCACCAGCTGTAAACCACTCCCAATCGCTCTCTTCTGGCCTCTTGAGGACACCAGACATTTCTGTGGTGCATGGACATACACACAGGCAAAACACTTACACACACACACACACACACACACACACACATACACACAATTTATTTTTAAGATTAATAAGTAGTAAAGTCCAAGGCCTAATAAGACCCTACATTTCAAAAGAAAAAAAAAAATAAGAAGATGCAAGCACCCTAGATGCCCATCAAGTGTGAATGATAATGAAAATATGATCTATAGACCCATTTCCTATGTGTCTATATAGACTAAGAGTCTATATATACGAAATTCTATTCTGCTCTAAGGAAAACGGAGTCCCAGGAAATAGATGGAACTGAAAAATAGTATAGTGCAATGACCCAGACCCAGGAAAGCAAACACTACATGTTCTAACATATTTGTGGGTCCTGGCTCTGGACCTTTGAGTGCATAACAGAGTAACTGGAGAAGCATGGGATGTAAGGAAAGGACTGTGGAGAGCCAGGGCCTCAGAAACAGTAGGTGTTAGCAGGAGAGGAGCGGTGGAAAGACGAAAATATAGAGTAGAGGCATCACCAGCAGCATGTGACAGCCACCTGGGCTTTAGGTTCAAAGCTGCACATCCATTAAGGCACTAAGAAACCTGGAAACCACCCCACCCCCACCCCACCCCCCCACCCCCCCACCCCCCGCCCTCGACAGTCACGTGAGCTCCCTGCAGCGCCCCGCAATGCCCAGGAGGGGGCGACTTCACTGAAGATGTCTTGTTGCTGATGGACTACCGCTTTCTGCATGTCCCTTTCTCTCCACACCTGGGCCTCACTTCTTACTAGTTTGCAGTTTTGTTTGAATACTTAGGTGCTTGTGCGTGCACTCTCTCCCTCCCTCCCTCCCTTCCGCTCTTCCTCCTCTCTCTCTCTCTCTCTCTCTCTCTCTCTCTCTCTCTCTCTCTCTCTCTCTCCAAGTTTTAGGTCCGCCAGACTTTGTCACTCAGCTGTATCATCAGACCTTTTATATTTTACTCTTTATTTTGAAACAGATCCTCAGGCTGGCCTTGAACTTGAAATCCTCCTGCTTCAGCCTCCCAAGCAGTTGGTGTTCCAGACACTCGCCATCAGAGCCTGCTATCCTGAATCTTTATCCTTACCCAAAGGCTATCTCATTAACAAAGCACGCAAGCTTCTTACTGGCCCTATATCCCTCACCAGCTTTGCTTCTCTCTCCGTCTCATCATGGTCCCCTCATGTCCAGGGCCAGGCGGGGTCTGCTGAGCGGGGCACATTTGCCTCTGCTTGTTCATTTTAGAAAGCCATCCAGAGCCACTCACTTAACTCCAGTGCACATTACTCATTAACACACACACACACACACACACACACACACCTCATTTGAAGTGAAGCTAAACAGGGCCAATGCTAGACAAGCCGAAGATGGACCTTTCAAATGCACCTGCTGTCGAGACCACAACATGTCCTTCTTGAGAAAAGAACTTTAAACAAGCAGGAGACATAGAATAAAGAAGAAAAGGAGAGAGGAAGGGGAGGGAGGGGGGAGTCGGAGGCAGAGGGACCAGGAAGAGGAGAAGCAAAAAGAGATGGAAAAATGGCTCAGTTCATAAAGCACCTGCCAGGAACTGTGCTGAGACCCCAGGGCTGGTAGAATGGAGACAGAGGATCCATGGGACTCACTGGCTAGCCAGCCTAATCAAATTGGCAAGATCCAGGTTCATTGAGAGACCCTGTCTCAAAAAAATAGAGTAACCGAGGAAGACACCTGACATCAGCCTCTGTCCTATATCTACACAACACACATACACACACACATACATACACATATACACTCACACACATGCATTCACATATACACACACATATATGCACATACACACATACATATACATACACACATACATAAACACATACATTCACATATACACACACATATATGCACATACACACATACATATACACTCACATACATAAACACATTCACATATACACACACATATATGCACATACACACATACATATACACTCACATACATAAACACATATATTCACATATACACACACGATGCACATACATGCATACATATACATACACACATACATTCACATAGACACACACATATATGCACATACACACATACATATACATACACACATACATAAACACATACATTCACATATACACACACATATATGCACATACACACATACATATACACTCACATACATAAACACATTCACATATACACACACATATATGCACATACACGCATACATATACACTCACATACATACACACATACATTCACATGTACACACACATATATGCACATACATGCATACATATACACACATACATTCACATATTCACACACATAAACACATATACACTCACACATGTACATACATACACATATACACTCACACACATACATATATACAAATATATATACACTCAGACACATATACATGTACACACATACACTCACACACATAAACACATATACACTCACACACATAAACACATATACACTGACACACATACATACATATACACTCACACATATACACTCACACATTATACACAAATACACATACACTCATACACACATGCACATACACTCACCCACAAATATAGATACTCACACACATACATCTACACTCACACATACACACACACATATACACACACATACACACATGTACACTCACACATACATATACACAATACACACACGTACTCACACACATACATGCACATATACTCACACACAAATACACACAGACACACACATACATCCACATATATACTCATACACATACACACTCACACATACATTCACATATACTCACACACAAATACACACAGACACTCATACATACACACACATACACTCACACACAAATACATACAGATACACACATATAGACATTACACACACATTTATACAACCATACACTCACACACACACATATACACATAATAATACACATACACTCAAATAAATATACATACATACATACATACATACATGCACACATACATACACATATACACATGAAGGAGAAGAAACAAAGAGTCTCCTTTTTTAAAGGTAAAATGAAAGAAAAATCTAATTTGGGAATAAACACTTAATTAGAAGGAACACAAAAGTGAACCATCACACTGCATAATTCTTCAGCGCAAATGAGGGAAGTTTTGAAATAGAAACGACCTGTGAGGGCCTTAAGGAGACCAGGGTTCCTGTTTTGTTTTCTGGAGAAACAAGATATTTTGGGTAGAGAAAAGACCCAGTTGCAGTGTGGAAGACTGTAGTTTATAGCTGGGTGACTAGATGTATCCGTATGAACTCAGGGCTACTGAGTCCTTAAAAGGGGAATGCAGGGCTGCAGAAATGGCTCAGGGTCCAGAGTACCTGCTGCCTTTACACAGGACCAGGTCTCAACTCCCAACACCCACATAGTGGTTCACAACTGTTCATATGTCCAGTTGTAGGCAATACAATGCCCTATCTTGGACTCTGAGGGCACCAGACACACACGTAGTAAACAGACATACAGGCAGACAATACACCCAGGTACATGAAATAAAAATAAATAAATAGATACACAAACGTGTCATCTTAGTTCTATTCACTAACCGAGCCTGAGCGTAACAGCCACCTGCTCACACAGACTGTCCCCAGCACACACATGGCTCAAGTAACGACCTTCCTCTAATTAAAATGACTTAGTTACTGTTTTATCGCTGTTAAGAGACATCATGACTATGGTAACTTTTTTTGGCAGGGAGGGGGCAGCAGGGTTTCTCTGTGTAGCCCTGGTTGTGCTGGCACCCACTCTGTAGACCAGGCTGGCCTTGAACTCAGAGATCCTGCCTGCCTCTGCCTCCCAAGTGCTGGGATTAAGGGGTGCGCCACCACCGCCCAGCATGACCATGGTAACTCTTACTTGCCCTCAAAAAAGCATTTAATTGAGGCTGGCTTACAGTTTCAGAAGTTTAGTCCATTATCATCATGGCAGAAAGCATGGCTGCATGCATGGTGCTGAAGAAGTAGCTGAGAGTTTTACATCCAGATCTGCAGGCAGCAGAAAGAGAGGGACACTGGTCCTGACTTGGGCTTCTGAAACCTCAAAGCCCACCCCCTAGGGACACACTCCCTCCATCAAGGCCACACCTCCTAATCCTTCTCAAGTAGTGCCACTTTCTGATGACTAAGAATTCGAATGTGGTGGCTTGAATAGGTATGGCCCCCATAGATTCATGTGTCTGAATGTTTGGCCCATGGGAGGGACACTATTAGGAGGTGTGGCCTCGTTAGATGAAGTGTGTCACTGTTTGGGTGAGCTTTGAGGTCTCTAATGCTCAAGCTCTGCCCAGTGTGGCACACAGTCTCCATCTGCTGCCTGTGGATCAGGATGCAGAACTCTCAGCTCCTTCTCCAATGCCATGTCTGCCTGCATGCTGCCATGCCTCCTACCATGGCGATAATGGACTGAACCTCTGAACCTGTAAGCCAGCCCCAATTAAACGCTTTCCTTTATAAGAGTTGCCTCGGTCATGGTGTCTCTTCATAGCAATAAAGCCCTAATTAAGACAGCCTATGGGGGCCATCCTTATTCAAACCACCACACAAAATGAAGTCTCCTGGAAGAAGTTGACAGTAACATTGTGAAGCTGGACTTGGAATTCCCTGTCAAAGAGGAAGGTGAGGGTTGGTGAAAAGTTCGGAGGCCATGAAAGATGCTTTCTGCCAAGCCTGATGACCTGAGTTCAATCCCAGGATCCCGCAGGATGGAAGAAAGGGAGAGAACTGACCCTAGCAGCAGCCCTCAGACCTCACACACAGTCTGCAGTACACACACTCACACAAACCTCCCTGCACAATAAATAAATCTAAAGAGAAAATGCAGAGAGGGAAAAGAGACTCAGAGCTATTCTGACCACACACACACACACACACACACACCACATACACACACACCACACACACACAGCACACAGCACACACACACACCACACAGCACACACACACCACACATACCAGCCAGGGATGGCACAATCATTGCAATTTATTAAAACTCATCAATCAACGAGATCATCATTATATTAAAATTTATTTTAAACAAATTAATCGGTAACTTTTTGACAGAATGACAGGAAACCAATTCATTATCTCAAATGAAGCGTTGATTCTACCTTCCCGAATCAACCCCACCATGGTAATCAAATAGTAATGTGCACACGTGTCTCTTTATAAAGGGTCTCTGTCTAATAAATGAAAAAAGAAATTAAAGAATTAGAATATAACCATTTTGCATCCCCAATGAATTAATAAATTTAGGCATTTAGCACTAATGGCTGACAGTGTCACAGAAGGGGGGGGGGGAAAGATAATCAGATATCCTAAGAAAGACTGGAGCATTGCACTGTTACTGGATGTACAGAGCCCAGCTGATGGGACAGATCCCTGAGTCTGCCTTTTCAGCATCTGAACTAAAGCTGCAACTGTGTGTGAACTGCACAGAGGCATCAGCAGAACCCAGACTGTGGGGGATGGGGGAGCTTCCGGTTCGTCAGTAGACAGCAAATCACAGGACCAATTCCTGAAAGTCGAGTCCTTTTTAGATAAAATGGGAAGAGAGGGATGAAGGGGCCCGCAGATTAAAGGAGATGTCGGCAGTGTGTAGTGATTTTCAGACTTAGTCTGAGTCAAAAGGCTGAGCAGGGGTGTCATACTGTGTAATGGGGCCGACTAAGCACGCCGTAGTGTCTGGAAATAGACATTTAGGTGATAAAACTGTCCAATGCCATGAGGGAGTGAATGAGCGGTACAAAGTCCGTGAGGAATTCTATTCTAATGAAGATGGAGCAACAGCCTCGAGGACCAGATTCATCCTCCAGTCCAAAGTCAGTAAGATACTAGGCCATTATATAAAGCAGGGGGCGGAGAACACTTGTCTCTAGACACTGGACATCCAGCTTCAAAGAACAGTGACCACTGAGAGAGGTAACCCACGAGGTGGGCTCTGGAATGCACCCAGCTGAAGCCCATAGAGAATTCCCCAACCAGAATGAGAGGCTGGTCAGAGAGGGGGGCCCCTGACGCTCACTCTGAGTTAAGGAAACCAAGCTGAGAGTTCAGGATCAGGCAGTTTGTGCCAGAGAGTGACTGGCACTCAGTCATCAGCACAAGTATGGATGGAAGCTGCCAGAAAACTGGGAATGAACGGCCCCCCAGGGGGCGAGGTGAACATTTCCAGGAGACCACACAGAACCAGGAAAACCTGTGGCCTCAGGCACCACAGGAAGAAAGCTACTTGGGGAGGAGTCTAGGATTCAAGTCAAGAGGCCAAATCCCTCTAGAGCCACAGCTGCTCAGCCCCCACCCAGCAATGCTTAAACCACAGGCCTCAAAAGGCTGCAGCACTTTCCAATCAACTTGCATTCCTGAAAGAAGTAGAAGAAGAAGAAAAAAACCCTCAAGAATGTGTTGCAGGAATGTGAAACATCCAGGAGCAAGACAAAAATCACACACACACACACACACACACACACCCTTGTACTCTCGCAGGGGAGGGGTAGAGGCAGCGGGTAGGATAGGGTCAATCATGACCCAGTATGCAAATGAACAGCAACTGTAATGAGGAAAGAAACAACACAGGAGATAGAACTGTCAGGCAAAGGTGTGATGGAGTGACGCAATGGTTACAACTGTAGTCCCCACAACTGAGAGGAAGGACTGAACTAGTGAGAAAGATGCAACTACATTTTGAGAGATTAAAATTAAAGACAATTGAAAACACATACTCACACACATACATTACACACATACACACATAAACACACACACTCACATACACATAAACAAATACACATAAGCACACACATATACATGTACACACACATAAAACACACTCATACACACATACAGATACACACATATACACATATACATATACATAAACACTCACACACATATGTACACATACACAAACATATATATACATACACTCACTCACATACACTCACATATACTCACATACATACACACACATATATGCTCATACACATATACATATTCACATACACTCACAAACATACACACCCATAATACACATACTCACACACATATATACAGACTCACACAATACACACTTACACACATATATTTACATATACATACATGCATATACACACATACACTCACACACATACCCATATACACACTCACATACATATGCACACACTCACACATAAATATACATACACACATACACATATACACACACATTCACTCACACACACATATACATACTCACACACACATACACACATATACACACTCACATACATATACACACATATACATACACATACACCCACACACACATATACATACTCACACACACATACACACACATAGATAAGGACAAAGAATATATTATTCATGGCAAAAGGAAAGGTTCATCAACTTGAAAATAGAGCACTGCAAATTTTTCAAGATGAAACACAGAGACAAGAAACAGGAGGAGAACAGTCTCAGTGATGGAGGAAGGAAGGTGAAGCCTCCTTGAAAAAGTACCCGAATACTCCAAAGGAGGAGAAGGGGTCCTAGTTTGTTTCTCTGTTGCTCTGTTTCTCTGTTTTGATCATGATAAACACCATGATCAAAAGTAACTGGAGAGGAAAGGATGTCTTTCAGGTCACAGCCCCTCACTGAGGGACTCAAGGCAAGATCTCAAGACAGAAACTTGAAGCAGAACCAGCAGAGTGGCTGGCCTGGTGGTGCAGCTCTCGGAGGTAGAAGCAGGAGGATCTCTGTGAGTTGGAGGTCAGCCACAGTGAGTAAGTTCCAGGACAGACAGGGCTATGTAGAAAAACTCTGTCTCAAAAAACAAACAAACAAACAAACAAAAGCAAAAAGAAAGAAGCGGAGAAGAGAGACTCTGCTTCCTGGCTTTCCCTCCCTACCTTTCCTATACAGCACAGGCCCCTACCTAGGGATGGCACCACCCATGGTGGACGGCTCTCCTACATCAACCAGCAATGGAGACAATGCCCCAGTGATGGGCCCACAGGCCAATCTGATGGAGGCAATTCCTCAGCTGAGGCTCCCTCTTCCCAACTTGACAACCAAAATTAGCCATAAGGCAGTTCTTTATAGAAATAGTGGCTAAAGCCAGATGTTTTGTGGCATATGCCAATAATCCCAGCATTTGTGAGACTGAGGTAGGAGAATCTTGAGTTTGAAGTCAGCCTGGGCTACAGGACAAGACCCTGTCTCAAAACAAAACAAACAAACAAAAACCAGGAGGAAAGGTTCAATGGAAGAAAGAAGGAAGATGGAAGGAAGGGAGGAAGGAAGGAAGGGAGGAAGGAAGGGAGGGAGGGAGGGAGGGAGGGAGACAGAGGAAGGATAGAAGAAAGAAAGGATGGATGGAAGGAAAAAAGGAAGGATGATGTAGCGAGTAATTTTAAATAAATCCAGCTAGGTGCCAGCATTGGCTGTCTCGCCCATCCCCCACAGCTAGCTCCAAGCAGCCATCTAGCCCTGGTTCCTGCGGCTGGTCTACAGAACACCTGCAACCACTCCAGTCTCATTCAGCTCCCTCTAGCCCCATGAAAGGAAAACACTAGAGACTCATATTTATACCAGCCAGATTTACATTAGTAAATCTCCAGCCTCAATGTGCCTGTGCAAAGAACACACAACTCAGTTCATATATTTATAAGCTGCACGCCTAGATTGGGCAGATCCATTACTACACTTCTCTATTGCCCAGCTATGAAATCCATAGCTACTTGCGACTCCTTCAGGCCACCTAGGTTTGTTTCATCTTCCACCTCTTCCTCCATCTTCTCCCTCCGTCCTCCTTCTCCTCTGTCTCGTTCATCTTTTCTTTCCTTCTTCTCTCTCCTTCTCTAAAACTTCCAGCCACACCTTTCCCCTCCACTGTCCAAACACAGGCTCTGACCTTTATTTTCAGTTAAATTGGGGAGCAGGTTCACGTGTTGAATACTCAGGTGATTCCAGGTGATTAGCAACAAAATACAAACAGCACCAAGGTAATCCACAACAGGATGGAAGGATGGATGGATGAATGGATGGATGGATGGATGGATGGATGGATGGAAAGAAGGAAAGGAAGGAATTCTTCCACATCTAATCAAAATTATTAGACCTGGATTTGGGAAGTCTAATGAACCCAAACCATAAGAAACAACCAAAATTAAATTTCCTATAATCAATTATAAAAATAAATTTTATAAATAACCAGAAGGCAAAAATACAATTGACTTTGTGTAAGGAACTTGTTATGTAGCCAGAGATAACATATACTCTCTTATATTTACACAGAGAGTTGAAAACTGTTCATTATTTTCTTTCTCAGTTCTATTCAGCCTGGAACCCCAAAATCCGGAATGGTGCTGCCCATATTTAGACAGGTCTTCCCACCCCCATTTATTAAGTCCATCTAGAGTCTCCCTAAAAGATGTGCCCAGGGCTTCGTTTCCTGGTCAAATCTAAATTTCCGTCAAGCTGAAAACCGGTATTAACCATGAGGTTTTATTTTGGGAAGAGAAAGGAAGGGCTTTAAACAAAGACATTTTGTGTTTGTTGAGAACTTTTTTTTTTTTTTAATTTCATCCACTACTGTGGCCTGTGTAAACAAATACTTTGAATGAAAATCCTTCATTCATACATCATGTATTCCTAAGGAATAAAATTTGTGCTTTTGGATTCAATTCACTATCTTAGTTTCTTTGATGACATCAGGTCTGGCTGTTCTTGTCAGAATCACTTTGTGACATTTGCTGACAACCAGACTCTAACAAAATTAGTAAGCATTCTAAAAGATGTGTGTGTGTGTGTGTGTGTGTGTGTGTATACACATATGTCAAATTAAAGACAGATAACATTATGTTTTCAATGTGGAACATCCTGTTCTAGTTAATCATACTATTTGGCAGGAAGATGGGAGGTGAGTGGCAAGAAACCTGAAGTCAGATCTGGCAATCCTCCGTCCCTTGGGATGTCACTTGGGGACTGATGCACTTCGGAGGATTTTACGGTTGCTTTGTAATCAGGGAGGCTGAGGCGCTACGGCTATAAATGCTGCTGAAAGATCCTCGTGTTTCTAATACTCCGAATAGAACCTTAGCGTTCGTCTCAATGTCATCTGTCAAAAGCCTGTGTTTGCTGCATCCCCAAACACGAACAAGCCTCGTTGAGGGCGAACAATGGGCCACAAACCTTTAACTTCACCAAAAGCCCTCATCCCACAGTACCAGCACATTGCAAACACTAGACCAGAAATCCGAGAGTCTGATAAAGGCACAGCCTGCTATAAAATGAACCGCTCACAGAGCCAGCAGGAAAGTGAGAAATATTCTGTCGAACATCTGGCATTTAGGGACGACGAGGGCTGGCCACATGAGATCAGCTGCACACAGTATCAGCACTCCTGCAGCTTCCAAGAAAGTACCTCACACTCTGCGAAGATAGACAACAGGACTGAGGTGTGCTTCAACTCAAAATGAACGCCAGCTTTCCCCTTCCTCTGATTTCTGATCCACCAAGCCATGAGCAGGCAGCATCCCCCTCCCATACCCCCGCAAACCCACACTTACCGCTCCTTGCACCGACATAAACAGGAGCCCATGATAGACCATAGAGTCCATAGACCATAGTTCATGACAGTCCATAGTCCATGATAGACCATAGAGTCCATAGACCACAGACCATAGTTCATGACAGTCCATAGCCTATGATAGACCATAGAGTCCATAGACCACAGACAATAGTCCATGACAGTCCATAGTCCATGATAGACCATAGAGTCCATAGACCATAGACCATAGTCCATGATAGTCCATAGTCCATGATAGGCCATAGAGTCAAGAAGCCAAAGAAACTTCCTCCCTTAAAAAGCAAGCAAAGCAACTGTTAGATTGGGGTTGATAGATTTGTGTAGACATAAAAGAATAAACCCGACCGCAACGGGGACAGACTCAGAAGCCTAAGGCAGGAGGACTGCTGTGAGTTTGAAGCCAGTCTGTGCTACACAGTAAATACCAAGTCAACTGGGTCTATGTAGGAGGAAAGGAAAAAGGAAATGAGGAGAAACTTGTAAATACATCTTGAGAGTCTGGGCAGATTATTACACTTAATACCCTCTTAAAAGAGTATTATCTGCCTTAGACTTTTGGGGCTACTAGGACAAAGTACCTGAGTTCTAGATAATGGGTAATGTATAAACAGGAAACATGCTGTTTCCGAAGACTGGGGCATCTCAGTTCAGGGGACTGAATTGCCTGATGCATCCCAAGTGCTGGAAGAAAGGACACTGCCCTGGTCTCTTTTACACTTCCCAGCGTCTCACCTCTTAAAGCTGTCCTGTTAGGGGCTCAGCATCACATGCTAAGCCCGTAGCAAGTCTCTCTCTATGAAAACAGGTCCACACAACAGAAAGATCCGGTTATAGTTGGCACAACAGCAAGACATGGGGTCCCCGTGGAGAGTACAACCGCACACTTAAGTCCAATCATTTTGACACCTGTTTTGTCCTGTGCTGTCATATGAGACACACATTGTATCTTGTCTATACACACACATATATCTTACGTGTATAGTTATCTGGAGGGGGGGCATCCAGGACCCCTATAAGATAGCAAAAGGGAAGGATACTTAAGTCCCTTATATAGAATGATTCCCTACCTGCATCTAACATAGTGATACCCTGCCTTGAAACAAAGAAAGAAAGAAAGAGAGAGAGAGAGAGAGAGAGAGAGAGAGAGAGAGAGAGAGCTGTGTACAGCACAGGAACACAGAGTGGCACTTACAGCACAGACGCCAAAAGGGTCTATTATCAGCATCAGTGTCATTATTAAAGCACACTACGGCTGCTGACACAGCTGTTTATATTACTACCACACTGTACATTTTCATGTTAAGTAACATTGAGCATAGAGATTCATTTCCGATTCAAAAGGCAAATATTTGAAGACACGTCACAGGGCAGAACTTGGTGGTCTGCCTCTGCCTCAACCCCCGTTATCACTCTGAGATGAAGAAACGGTTCGTTATCATTTGGAGATGAAGAAACAGCCCCATATGTTCTGCTGTTTATCCAAGGCCCGTGTGTGTGCACAGGCTGGGACTAAAACCAAGTGTGTAATCGCCAAGCGCCGCCTCCTTCCCCTGAATGAAGCAGAAAAGAATGAATGAATTGGAGGACTGTCCACACTTCATTCATTCAACCAACTGGGAGCCATGTTTTCCCTGTACTGTTTACCATCAATGAGAGCTATGGAAGACCAGCAGAAGCCCTGGGGGGAGGGGCGGGGATCCTGCTACTGTTGTCTCTCTAAATAAACACACAGTCAAACTGCTACTAAATATTCACATTGAGACAGGTAGGTTGGTACCACTCTTTTGTTTTGTTTTGTTTTGTTTTTTGTTTTTGTTTTTCGAGACAGGGTTTCTCTGTATACCCTTGGCTGTCCTGGAACTCACTCAGTAGACCAGGCTGGCCTTGAACTCAGAAATCCGCCAGCCTCTGCCTCCCAAGTGCTGGGATTAAAGGCGTGCGCCACCACTGCCCGGCCGGTTGGTACCACTCTTAACCTTGGCCATCGACGCCTCTTTCTGCAGTGGGCAACAGTTAATGCAGAAAGAGACTCGTAACTGTTCAAAGTGCCGAGAATGAATTATTGTCGATCGAATGCTCAGCCCAAAACGAGACATCTATATCAACCCTTACCGCCAAGGCTCGATGAGGAACATGACCAGTGCCAGGGCCAGCAGATGCAGGAGGGGCTTTAGATGGAGCAGATAGGGAGGAACAGAGGGCTGTGCTATGCAATGCTGTCTTCCAGACATGACATGGCTGTGGTACACAAGAGCTCAGTGCAGCTGGCGTCACCTGCACGAGACCAGTACATGGTCTCGGCACCGAGATCAGTCCAGTTTCCATCAAGCAGAAACTATTGGACTCAGTGGGTTAGAGCTGAGGGGTGTGGGGGGGAAGGCTTGAGAGTGGGAGGAAGACATTTGGGAGCTGGGGTGTGGGAGGGGAGGTTGGAAGGTATGATCAAGATACATTGTATACAGATATGCAAACCATTCTAAAGAAAACGTGGCGTACAAACTATAAGCCACAGGGCAAGCGGAATGCAGGTGATATTAAGAGACCCTTAAATAAGGTTGGCGGATCATCCTTTCCCTGAATAATAAAGGGTATTAAAAGACCAAGGTCCCTACAACGCTGAGGACTCACATTCCTTCTCCCCTATTCTCAGCCTCCCTAGGTCACACCATCTCCTACACAGCTTACCCATGACCAGAGGATCGGGGGCAAACAGACATGCTGCTTGCCTTTTAGAGCTTGGTCTAAAAGTTATACCTGTAATATGTGCGGAGCAGGCCAGAGCACAATGGCACAATCATGTACAGCTACAAGGGAACCTGGGAAATGTAGTCCGGCTGTCTGGGCTTACTCTGGAGAATTCTGCTACTAATGGAAAAAGACAAGGGCTGCAGGGGTGAGTCAGGTGGCAGTGCTCACCTAGCGTGCCTAACAGCCCTGGGTTTGATTCCCAGCATTATATAAACTGTTTTTGATGGTGCTTCTCTGTACTCCCAGAACCTGACAGGCAGATAGAAGCAGGAGGATCAGAAGTTCAGGTTCATCATTGGGGCTAGCCTAGGCTACCTGAGCAGGGATAGCCTGGGCTACATGAGGCCCTGTCCAAAAAAAAAAAAAGAAGAAGAAGAAAGAAAGACAAAGGAAAAGAAAAAAAAGAAGAAAGAAAGACAAAGGAAAAGAAAAAAAAAAAACACTGAAAAGTGGGTAAACATAAACTAATTCTGCACTTCATGTTTATTTCCATTCCCTGCCAAGACTCCACTAAAACAACAGTAAAAGTGCTTAAAGTCATAAATCCTCAAAAGAAATGGGAGAACTGGCCACAGATGAAAGATACACAAGCATGCCACAGTTTCAGGCTGGCACCCATTCCCGGACAGTTCCTGGAAAGTGTGTCCTACAGATGAGTCAGATTCCATTACTATAATAAAATACACAAGATAAATTATAAAGATAAAAAGGGTTCGGGTTCGTGGAGCCAGGGAGCCATCAGGAGCAGCCCTGGAGTCAAGAGTAGTGTCTGGGCTTGACCCAACACGAAAATCACCTCCTAAGACCCACAGAAGTAGGGTCGCTGTGCCCTGGCCCAGGCCTGCGTGCCCCAGTGCACATAACCCTGTGCCCCCACCTATGCCCATCAGAGGAGATCCTCCCTTAGAAGACCTTGTCCAGCAGCACCTGGAATTCCTCCTTATGCAGATGAGGTATCACCCGTGTTCTGGCCCTGGCCAATGATGTAAACTCACCCTCAAAGCCCCTACCTACCTCACAAAGGTTCAAACAGCCATTATTCCTCCCATTGAGAGAAGCTCTCCATGAAGCTGCCTCCTGAGAGTCACACTTACCACCACACTGCCCCGGTAGGTCTCTTCCACTCCTGGCTCTCCAGTCTCACTTCCCCTCTCGGGATACACCGGTTGTGGTCACAGGCTGATCATCCGTCATGGACAGGGAGCGGAGCCTGAACAGAACTGGTTGACAATTTTAGAGGCTCCATTCCATGATCGGTTGACTACTGCTTTCAGGCATGTGACAACACAGCACAGTCTGGTAAAACAACTCACTTCATGGTCCAGAAGCAAGAGAGGCCAAGGTCCCACAATTCCCATTGATGCTACATCCCTTGGTGACCTAATGATGTGTGCTATATAACCATTTCCTTTAAATTGAAACATTCCATCCTGAAAGCAAGGAAGCTCCTTAAGATTCAGAAGGTTCTAATGGAAACTTCATTAAGACTCTGGGAACTAGCCTGCTCCTGGTGGTGCACACCTTTAATCCAGGACTTGAGACAGAGACAAGGTGGAACCTTGTGAGGCCAGCCTGGTCTACATAGTGAATTCTAGGACAGCTGGGGCTCTGTAGTGAGACCTTGTCAAAAAAAAAAAAAAAAAAAAAAAAAAAAAAAAAAAAAACCAGGAAGTAGACAGTTCACAAGTCTCAGGAAAATCCCTGAAATTCAGCAGATTAACAAGATTACAAAAGCAGTAGGACTGCTGAAGAGAAAGACTTTCTGACTGGTCCAGCTGCCTGTAAGTCCTCCCGAGAGCTCCAAGGTTCCAGCTTTCATGTGTCATCACACTGGCTAGTGTAGGTTTTTGGTGATGTAGCTGCCTTGGGACATCCATGTGCCTTTAAGTAACCCATTCACCCACGTATCTGTAAGAAACCCCAGTAAACTCATTGGCTCAGGATGTTGGACTTTGATGGCATCATTACTTTGGTCTGTCATTTTCTGAAAACTCCAAGTTAGGAGCTAAACCTTTAACAAACGAGCATTTGAGGAACATCCAAGAACTAACACCAATATGCCACCTAAGCAAGGAAGTGCATCAAGAAAAAAGATGAGAGGTCCAAGATGAGAAAGGGGACAGGAAACTGTCAAGGGGATGGGAAAGATGCCCCAGTTAGCATTGACGGTCAACTCGACACAAACTAGAGTCTTCTGAGGAGAAAGCCTTCCCGAGTATTTACCTACCTATGGACATGGGTGGGCCAGGTTGTCTTAACTGTTAATTAATGCCATCCCTAGGTAAGTGTGAACTGAAAAGAGAGCTAAGTAAGTGTGAGTCTCAGTGTGAGCCTCATGTGAGCCAGCAAGCAACATTCCTCCATGGTTCTGCTCCAAATTCCTGCTTAATTAAATTCCTGCCTTGAGATCCTTCTGTGATAGGCTATGATCTGGAAGTATAAGCCAAACAGACCCTTGTTTGGTTGGAACCTCTGTTCATCTCATGCATGAGCTAAAAAACCTCATTTATTCTTCTTCCCCACAACTCTACCCTCCAGGCTAACAAGTCATCTGTCTTCATCTCCATGTTTCCGGCTACCCACACACAAGGGTATAATCCCTGCCCCTAGCTCATAGGTCATCACCCCATGCCTCCAAATCCCATAAACCCCTCCTGCTTTAACCCTGGCATGTGACTTCCCTGACCTCCATCTATGAGACCGGTGAACTCATCAGAGAGCTGCCTCTCAATAAACCTACATTTTAACTTCTGATTAGGCTTTAACTGGTTCCTTTTGTTGTCGAAGAGACCCATCAAGCCCTTCTCCCCTTAACTTGCTTCTTGGCGGCACTTTGTCAAAATAATAGAAAGGAAACTAGAACAAAAGGTAGACTCAAGAACTTCTCACACAGTGGTGCCGGGTGGCAGATGCCCATTAATTAAATACACATTTGTGCACAATATTCAATATTGTGCTAATCCCCAATATGGTGCTTATAAGTTGACAGTGCTGGCTTGTGTACTTGAAATCTAGCAAGAGCAAGACCTGCCACATACACATACCATTCACTCCACCCTGCAGAGAAGTTTCTTAAGACAGAAGGTAAGCGACTCAGAATAGCTTCAGGAAGTCCCTGAAACTAAGCAGATTCACTAGGTTCCTCCTTCCCCAGAGTTAACAATAAAGACTTCTGAGATCCATTCTCAGACGTGTCAGGCTGGAAAGATTCCAAGACCAGAGCAGCTGTCTGGATCAGGCAGAAATTAGAAGAGGAACATGGAAGAGGTCTGGACCACCTGTGTCACTTAGAAGTGATACTCTCCTACCCCCTGAGCTGCCTGCAGGCTGTGCAGTGTGCCCCAGCTTCCCAGATTTTGTGAGTTGGTACCACTGCTGAGGTGGATATTTATGATTCAGTTGTCTTTGAGTCATTTCTGCTCCTGAAAGTAACCCCCCCCCACATTCCTGTAAGTCCCCCCGGTAAAACTCACTGCTTCTGGGCTGGAGAGATGGCTCATCGGCTAAGAGCACTGGCTGTTCTTCCAGAGGTCCTGAGTTCAATTCCCAGCAACCACATAGTGGCTCACAACCATCTGTAATAGATCTGATGCCCTCTACTGGTGTGTCTGAAGATAGCTACAGTATACTCATAAAATAAATAAATAAATCTTAAAAAAAAAAAAAAAACCTCATTGATTCACTAAATTGGACTTTGGCTGTATCCATACTTTGGTCTGTCATAGGCTCCCTATCTGGGATGGTAGACACCCTCAGTAAAACACCCCTATGTCCCTCTCTTTCATTTTAATAGAAAATTTAGTTTCTGCCAGGCAGTGGTGGTGCACGCCTTTAATCCCAGCACTTGGAAGGCAGAGGCAAGTGTATATCTGAGTTCAAAGCCAGCCTGGTCTTCAGAGTGAATTCCAGGACAGCCAGGGGTACATAGAGAAACCTTGTCTCAAAAAAACAAGAAAGAAGAAAGGAGAGGGAGGAAGAGAAGGGGGATGGGAAGGGAAGGGAAAAGAAAGTTGAGTTTCCAATGAAGGCATCAGAGGTGACCTCCACATACATGTCATGGTACATGCACATACATGTAACAAAAATAATAACAGTATGTCATCTTGTCTCTGGGAAATAACTAAAGGCAGACGTTCAACCTGTTAGTCTTCTCCCTACTACGGTCAGACAGCGAGCCGTGACGTGTGAACTTAGCTTCATAACCGCTGTTCATTGAGCAGATTGTCTTTCCCCAGGGGGAACACGATTCCTTTGCAGTATTCTCAATATATGCAACTGGGCACCATTTCCTGTCTTTGATGAAAATGTAATTTCCATACTTTAGAAGTGATAGTCCCCACTCCCAGCACTGGAGCAGAAGTAAGCAGCTCATCAATAGTGACTGTTAAAGCGATCCTGTGCAGCGGGCAGCCTGTCGGCTGTAAATCCTTTTCAACAGACATGTTGTTTCTTCTGGGGGAACAAACAGATTTGTTGTAGATCAGAGAGTCAACTGACAGATGGCCTTTGTATAAACACACCATTTGTATAAATAAATTATATTTTTACCACGGCATTCGGCATTTGTAGATTTGGAGACAAATCAATGCCCCCATTCTTTAGAATCGAGCCTAAACTGGAAAAGGCAATTCTGTGTGTGAGTGGTGTCGTGCCGCACAGATCTGCCGAGACAGAGGCTGAGTCCAATCCTTGGGGTGCCTGCTGCCACTTGCCATCACAAGCCCTGGCTAGAGGTAGCAGGGTGATCTCCGAGACAACGTCCCAGAGCAGAGCCAGCGATCAGATGGCACGCCCCGTGAGCCCTACGTCTGTTTCCATTAAACTTCGTGATACCATGTGCCTCGTTCTTCCAAAGCACAACTTTGCATAATTGGGACTGATGGTGTGTTCATCTAAAAGGCCTGGAATATTTCATTTTGCCTTACAACACAGCTCATCGCTTAAATGCTAAATATCTGGTAGATTCCTTTAAAATCCGGACCAGCCTTGACTCTGAGCCTAATGCTGTCTCAGTCATGCACACTGTAGCTGCACACATGTGACGCACACTTTAAATACTGACACATTCATGCACAAATATGCAGACAGGCATTTATATATGTGCATCTGTACACTTACTAACTCTAAATACCCTGTTCTCAGATTTTCTTTGTATTTAATTACCATAGAAAGGAAAAGGGTTTCCATCTGGCATGTTCATACATACTTATGGGTTTGTGTTCCTTTAAGGTTTATTTATGTGTTTGTGTGTATGTCTGTGCAGCACATGCATGCAGTGCCTGCAGAGACCAGAAGAGAGCCCTGGATCTCCGAGAACTGGAGTTACAAATGGTGAGTCCTCTGCAGGAGCAGTAAGTGCCTCTAACCACTGAGCCGTTCCTCCAGCTGCCAATACTTAGGCATTTTAATTTAATTTTTGAGAAGTTCATGGATGTGTACTGTATTTACATAATCTGAATCCTCCCTTTCCCCTCCCCAACTCCCTCTCAAATTCATGTCCTCTTCTTTTATTGTTATTGTTTTATGTGTATACACACACACATACATATATACATATCACATATATACACATATACGTATATATACATGTGCATGTATACATACATGTATACACACACGTACATATATATACACATATATATATAACAGACTCCATGACCAAGGCAACTCTTACAAGGACAACATTTAATTGAGGCTGGCTTACAGGTTCAGAGGTTCAGTCCATTATCAATCAAGGTGGGAACATGGCAGCATCCAGGCAGACATGGTGCAGGAGGAGCTGAGAGTTCTACAGCTTCATCTGAAGGCTGCTAGCAGAATACTGGCTTCCAGGCAGCTAGGATGAGGATCTTAAAGCCCACGCCCACAGTGACACACCTACTCAAACAAAGCCACACCTTCTAATAATGCCACTCCCTGGGCTGAGCATATACAAACCAACACACACACACACACAACATATTGAGTCCATGTGGTGTTCCCCTTATGTACATGTGCTTGGGCTTAGATAACCCTGTTAGGGGCTTTGTCCCTGGAGAAAACTGATTCTCTCTCTCTCTCAACAGCCATTGCATGTCTAAAAAACAGTATCAGCTCAGATGCCCAACACCAAGTTCTCAGCACAAAGGAGATTTATTTGCCTGAGAGGGACAAAGGGCAGGGATAAGAGACAAAGATGGGAGATAGAAAAGGAAGAGAACAAGGGAGAGGGAGAAAGGGAGAAGGAGGAGGGACATTTGTCCTTCAGGGACATTTATCCCCCAAAGGACTGCCTTTCGATAGACAGGAGACAGAGGTAGCACATAAGAAAAAGGTGATTTATAAAGGTACATGGGGAAACTTCATATTAGGGTGAGGTGTTTAAATTTTAATTGGGCATGTTACTTAGGTGAGCTAAAGGGGACTTTTGATTGCTGGACTTCAATACTTTGATAACTGGACCTGAGTAGTCAGTCTCAGGAGGAGGAAGTGGCCAATATGGGGAAAGACCTTGGGGGCTAGATTTAGGAATGTGATCTAGTGGTTTTGTTTTAGCAAAGCAGAGGGAGTGGGGGACCAGAGCCACCCATGCTCAACACACTTGAGCTGGCCAGAGTCCCTTCCACTTGTAGTTCTTCATCTAGGAGTAGAGCTTGTACAATTTCCACCTATGTCAGCATGTCGCCTAGTCTGGTCATTATGCATATTGTTGACATTTCATGGGTGCAGCTCTACCCTGTTGTGGCTAAAAGACACTATCTAGCAGCAGGTATCCCACCCCTCTGGCTCTTACAATCTTACTCTGCCCCGGTCCCCATGTACTGTGAGCCTTAGATCCTGTGTGGCATTAATTAGGCCTGGTAGAAAAGGATAGGTTTTTACTAATGCTTTTCAGAATCGGGGCTGGTAAAATGTTTCTCTCGAATATCAAGATGTGATATGCAGCCACAGATGGAAAGGTAGAATGACTGCTTGTATTCTATTTTTTTTTTTTTAAGGATATTATCCCCCTCCACAAACAGTTAAGATCCTAAAGTCCACAGCTCCGAGCAAGAAAATAAAAGTTTACCATTAATCATGCCCACCATTCAAAACGTAGCGATCCGAGCGACTCTGCATGTTCCCAGTTTTAAAACCAAGAGAGATTAACAAGACTGATTGATGGCCAGTATTCCCCAGCCGTAAGATATTTTCAAAAGCTGTATTTATTCTTTAAAGTGATTGCTGAGCTCGGTGTTCCACTCACAACCTCAGACCTCTAGACTGCTCTTGAGAGTGATGGTAGCTGATATATTGATGGAATTAACAGAGCAGCCAGGCCAGTACACTTCCGTCCAGTGGTTTCCATCTGTCTGTCCTTATGCCTGTCTCTGTGTGTGACAGAGATTTCTTGGGGGAGGAGAAAAACGCAAGCGCCCTTACACCAGGAAGGGAATTTACCACAAATCAGTTAGGATTGTACCTAAGTCCAACTTGGTAATCAATGTGTTTTTGTTCGGGTCAGTAAGAGAAGTATGGGTGATAGATTACTTACAGGACTAGGGATGACTCAAAAGCAGCTGCATCAACCAAAAACCCCAGCCAACAATGGTGACAGCTCAGGAAAGCTGCAGGCCTGAGCTCTCTGCACAACTTGCGGGCAAAGCTCCATGGGTCAGAGAAATCTCTCAGCAACTCAACTGGTCAGTGTCTCTTCCACCCCCACCACCCCCTTCCCCGCAGTTGCTTGATGTTTTTAGCTCCACCCCCATCGCCACCCCCACCCCAAGGCTTGTAAGCTTCCCGTTTCTAGTCACAGTCCAGTGACTGTTTGCCTGCCCACTTTCCCCAGCCTCTTGCCTCCCTCTTCGAGGAAATCTTTAAATTTGGAGGAAATCATTACACAACTGATTGTTTCCTTGCTTGATTATATAGCCCAGGCTGGCCTTCAACTCAATCTGGAGCCAGGGAAAACTTTGAAATTCTGATCTTCCTTCCCCTACCTCCTATGTCCTGTGATTACAGCTGTGCACCACCTTGTCCAGTTAATTTGCTGGGAATCAAAATCAAACCCAGGGCTTCATGTATGCTGGTCAAGCATTTTCCCAAGTGAGCTACATCGGCCTGTATGACACTCTTGGGGAAATCTCAGCTTCCTTCAAGAGAGATCAGAAACACAAAAGAAGTCATCTGGATGTACAAACTTTGCACATGTGCACTGCCGTATACCAACTGTAAATATATAAATATATAGATAGATGAATATTGAAATAGCTAGAGGGACATGGTCCTACTGGAAGAGGCAAGGAGATCAATAGATCTTAGAAAAGTAAAACTGACCGCCAGTTGTGTATGTATCATGCACTGGATCAGAACTAAGGAGAAAGAAAGGTCTACTCAATTCAAAGATGATGCATTAGATGTGAGGAAAAAAAAAACAAAACAAAACAGGGTCAAGCCAGAGCGTGGTCCCAGCACTGGAGAGGTGCAGGCAGGAGGGTTTGTTTTGGTTTTGGTTTTCCAGGCAGAGTTTCTCTGTATAACCCTAGCTGTCCTGGAACTCACTCTGTAGACCAGGCTGGCCTCAAACTCAGAAAATCTGCCTGCCTCTGCCCCCCAAGTGCTGGAATTAAAGGCATGTGTCACCAGTACCTGACTAAGAATCAGCATTTTGAGGCCAGCCCTAGCTACACAACCAGTTTAAGGCCAGCCTCAGCTACATATCCAATTGAAGGCTCACCCTTAGTTACATGACCAGTTTGAGGCTGCCTCAAGACACATGAGACCCGTCTCAAAATAAAAGGAGGGATAGAGAAGGAAAGGAAGATTGTAAAGGGCAGAATTGATGAAGTTATTTTTTAAATAGATGACTTGGAGATGGTGAGATGGCTCAGTGGCTAAAGGGGATTGCCACCAAACATGATGACCTGAGTTAAATAAGTCCCTGGAACACACACAGTGGAAGGAGAGAAGTGACTTCCTCAAGTCAACCTCAGACCTCCACATGAGAAGCATGGCACATGAACCCTCCCACACACACATATACCAGATACACAAATGTTACCCACACATATATGCACACATATACCAGATACACAAATGTTACACACACATATACACACACATATACCAGACACACAAATGTTACCCACACATATATGCACACATATACCAGATACACAAATGTCACTGATGTATGAAAGAAAACAAATGACTTGTGGATCAATTTCCAGTAGATCCAACAGAACAAGAATCTCTGTGCACAATAACTTCCTTTTCCTGCTAAAGCAGGTTGAGGGCCCTTTCATATTGTACTATTTCAGTTGATAGGTTGGGTCCATTTGATTTTAACAGGTGACTTTCCAATCACATCAATAAGGAACGGTGGGCAGTCATTCTGTCCCTATGCGGGGGAGTTAGTTTCCTTTTGACTATCACACTCCAGTCTTTTGTAGACGATCAGGATGACATGCTCACTTCCGTACTTATTTTCTGCTGAAATTAGGATGCTACATATTTGTCCAGGAAGGATGGAATGCAGTCACTGACCAGGAGAGGATCCAGACAATGGGGCATTCACCAGAAGCATCTGGTTCACTGACCCAGCTGAAGAGACAGGAAGCAATCACATTGCTGAACTGGTCCACATCAGCTTTCAACAAGCCCTGGGCTTGCAGCAGCTCATCCTACGATGGTGTCTGTCAACCGAGTGAAAAATCTGTTGAAACATATACAGACTAGTAAAAGTCTAGGAATTTAAAGGAAAGCCATACATTTGGATCTTTCAGGCCTATAGTCCTGGGGGAGAGAAGGAGGAGTCCCAAGACCAAAAGAGAAAGCTCCCTCAGAACAGGCAGATGGGGAGTCTTAGACTGTACTTACCTGGAGTCTGTTTAACCTCTGAGAGGTGAATCTACGTCTGATGACTCTCTCAATTTCCTGAAGCTTACATGAACTTTTTCGTTCTCGAGAAGAGATGAAAGTTTTAGAAATATCATCATTACTGCTGTTTGTCCTGAAATCCACCTTGTAAAAAACACAGCTAACAGGTGGCAGGCCTTTGAATCCTAGTGAAAGCTTTGGGCTAAACGCATGCACATTTTTCCTCTGTCCAAAGAGCTGGACATCTAGACTGGACAGAGATGTTTTTAGCATGACGAGAAGCACATTTAAGCCTGTCCTCAGAAGACAACCAGAGGATATTTAAAATCTTGACTGGTAACAGTAGTCAGTGCTTATCAGAACTCAATGGATCAATGTTAAAACTCTGAACCTAGCTGGGCAGTGGT
The DNA here is from genome assembly GCF_011762505.2 of Arvicanthis niloticus. Classification (NCBI taxonomy): domain Eukaryota; kingdom Metazoa; phylum Chordata; class Mammalia; order Rodentia; family Muridae; genus Arvicanthis; species Arvicanthis niloticus. Next base: position 27,282,614 of record NC_047677.1, on the reverse strand, counting down.
GGCGCACACCTTTAATCCTAGCACTTGGGAGGCAGAGGCAGATGGATTTCTGAGTTCGAGGCCAGCCTGGTCTACAGAGTGAGTTCCAGGACAGCCAGGGCTACACAGAGAAACCCTGTCTCGAAAAACCAAAAACAAACAAACAAACAAACAAACAAAACCTCTGAACCTTCAAAACAGAGGGGGAAGAAACCTGGAACATTTTTTCATTGCTTTATATTTCTGCCTTATACCTTTACAACTTGCATTTACACACCTTAAAACACCAGCTTTCAGAACCTCAGCCGTTTCCTTAGACCCTCAGAACTTACCTAAGCTTTTACTTTGTAAGTTCTGAGTTCTGGCCATCAAAGTATCCATGACAAGCCGCATCAGTGGTGGTGTGGCTGGCCGAGGCAGAGAAAGCAAAGTAAACACCAATCAACACAGAACACAGAAAGCTCACAGTCTCAAAGGAGACCAGTCAGAAACCAAACAAGCAATAGCCAGCATCATTCATATATTCAGCTGAGCCTGACCCACTTCTGTCTCAGCTCCCACGTTTGCCACAAGACTTAAAGACATGCCAGAAAACACAGACCCATCCATACTCACGAAACTTTCCAAATCACCAGAACCAGGTGGCAGGCAACAGCCTGCTTCTCTCCTTGGACCGGGTGAAATGGTTTTGTAGTCGGATGCTGAGACAGGGACGATGCTTGGCTATAGAGGGGTTTTGAGTGTCCCATACTTGGGGATGCACAGGGGAGGCCGGCAAGAGAAAAGGTGTGTCAGACTGAGTGATTCGGAGGAGAGGAAAGAACAACAGGCAACACTAGGGCCAAGTGGGTGGGGGTAGCAAAGGAAACAGAGGCTTCTACCTTGGCTAGAGGATACTTCCCAAGCAAGAAGATGGGACACGTTGGTACCCTAGAAAGGGGTGGGCAAGGGAGATACCCCTAAAGATTCAAGTAAGTGATGGGGTTTGATGAGGTTGGTAAGGCTGCCCCTCCACCCCGACAATAGGGGAATCAGAGGGGAAGTGGGTCCCCAAAACTCAGTCAGGACCAAGAAGGTGACTCCGGTGTCCAGAAGGACGGAGATGGATTACCCTGATACCATGATGACTACACGGGGCTCCCTGATAGAAATGGCGGAGGTCCGGCCAAGGAAGCTCAGACTCCCTCAGTTGTCCATGACTAAGAGGTCAGTTAGAGGGCAATCTGGGCCTGATATCCACATGCCATGAGGGGCATGGGGACAGTGAACAGCCCGTTGTCCCTGTTGATGGCACTTCAGACCATGGTCAAGGTAGATTATGAGAGCTTGTATAGGCCCAGGCCCAACGACTTTTCTGACTGCATTTGAAGCAAGGACCCAGAAGTTCTCAGGCTTTGGGAGGTAAGAGAGCCCAGGAAGTAGCTACAGCCAGCTGAAAGGCCTTAGTCAGTATCAGGTATTTTTGTTTCCAGGCGTTTTCATCTCTCCCATGGTATACCTTAAAGGCCAGTGCTAAAACTTCTGCCTGTGGAGTCAGGGGTCCCCTGTCTGGATGTTTAAGTTTGGCCCTAATGTCAGGGAAACTCTGGAAGGTCATAAGGAGTTTTTCCCATCTGAGGTCTCAGGATCCAGACTGGCATATTGTAACAGCATTTGGAAGGGGGTCTAGGAACTGAGTTGGGTGTCTGTTCTAGACCACCTCTTTGGCTTTTTTCATAACTCACTGCTTTAATGGCAGCCTTACAGAGACCAGTCAGGGTCTACAGGGATAAATCAATCCCTAAATAGCATGTCCCCTGGGGTATTGTAGTTCCATTCGAGGTGTAGTCACAGACCACCTTGGCCTCTACTGGGTAGGCAGCAATAGTTTGGTGAATTTCATCTGGGTGTGTTTAGCCTGTTCCTTGGGGAGAAGGTTATTGGTGAGAAGCAAAGGACTGTCATGAATGTTGAGGTTGTAAGACTAGGTAATATATTGGAATTCTTTAATGAAGGTGGAGGAATTAGCCCGTAAGACCCCAGTCATTCTTCTATTTGAGAGTTTGCTTAACAAGAAGGGGACATGTACCTTGACCAGGCTGTCCACTCTGGCAGCTTATGGCAAAGAGAAAAGCATGGCCCCATTAGGCCAGATTAGGCTGGGTAGACAGGGGCAGATGGAATCCCATGACAGAGTGGGAGCAGGTAGTCGGAAGACCAAGGGCTCCAGTGCACTGAAAGTGGGTGCCATGGAGGGTTGACGGAATGGCCTTTGCTGAGGATGAAGAAGGGAAACCAAAGGGGCTGGAAGAAGAGAGGGAGCTGTGGGCTGAGGCCAATATGGGGAACTGGGGAGGCTGGTGAGCTGGACTGAAGTAACAGAGGAATCGTTGGATTCAGGCCTCATGGCTAGGAGGGGCTGGGTTGGGGAGCAGGGAGAGCAGAGAGAGAGAGAGAGAGATAGAGAGAGAGAGAGAGAGAGAGAGAGAGAGAGAGAGAGAGAGACAGAGACAGAGACAGAGACAGAGACAGAGACAGAGAGACAGAGAGAGCGCTTGTATCAGAGGTAAGAAGAGAAAGCTTGGACATAGGAAATTTCTTTCCGTTTTCCTGATTGTTCACCCGAGTTCTAAAGGTCCCAAATAACACAGGGATCTAGGCGGTCATTTGGATCTGTTACCTGAGGGATACTGAGGCCAAATTTGGTTGCAAAAGTGAATCAGTTTGGGACTCTTCAGGTCAGGTGCCAGGTAAAGAGGCATCTCAAGGGGAGATGAGAGGCTATAGATGACAGTGGTCCCCTGGATGAGAAGGGGGGGGTGGTTCGAAAGAGGACACGTTTGTAGTTGAGGACTCAGGGATTACCAAACAAAGACCAAGCCATTTAATGTGTCACCACGGCGCTCAGCAGGGTTCAGAGCTAACAGCCCAAGGACACTGGTGCCAGGGCTTTCAATGAGGCCCGAAGGTGAAGATGACTGGGGAAGTGGACCGTGCCACCAGACAGAAAACCTGGTAAGGTCGAGCAGATACAGAAACCCCAGCAATTCTCGTAATTGAGAACGGTAGGCATTTAAATCTACTCCCTCCCGACCAGGTTCCTGTTTTGAAACACATGACCATGATACCCCTTTGAGAGGACTGGGACAATCAGTCATGACCTGAAATCCTTCCACATGCAGATGAGAGCATCCCTGACATCTCAGACCCAGCCGACAGAAAGCATCTGCCTCTAGATCCCACTCCACCCCCAAATGTTTACAAGGTCCTGTTCACAAGGAATAAAGGGTTATGCGTTATTCCACCAAAGATCACCTGAGAGTGCCTGCCTTATTGACACTCCAGGAAAGAGTTTTCTCTCCTGAAGCTTTTGTCACTGGATCTTGACCTGGCCCAATCAGCCGGGTGTGCAAGCTATGTCCTGTTCGGTGGCCTCAACCTTGGCCCCTAGCTGCCCACTGCTGCTCGCTGCCTACCACCAACTCCAGGTCAGTGCTAGCCTTAGAAGAGGCCCAGCAGCCCGCCTTGTTCTGGCTTCCCCTCAGAGAGCTGTAACTCTTTGGGTGCTCCAGTCAGGCTGAAGGTCAACAGCGCCTGGTACGCAGACTGACAGGTGATCACCTCCAAGAGGGATGCCAGAAACTCAGCGGTTACACTGACTTAAGGGAAAACTTACCCAACTACTGCCAGTAGATGGCGTGTGGAGCTATCGAGGAGCCAGACAGTGAGTTTGTTGTTGAAGGTGGACTGGAGATGAGGAATAGAGTCCTATTGGTGCTCTGCGGTGGTTTGAATATGCTTGGCCCAGGGAGTGGTACCATTAGGAGGTGTGGCCTTATTGGAGTGGGTGTGGCCATGTTGGAGTGGGTGTGGCCTTGTGAAGTAAGTATGTCACCGTGGGTGTGGGCTTTGAAACCCTCCTCCTAGCTGTCTGGAAGACAGTCTTTTCCTGGCTACCTTTGCATCAAGACATGTAACTCTTCAGCTCCTTCTCCACACATTTGCTTGGACGCTGCCATGCGTCCAGCCACAATGTTAATGGACTGAACCTCTGAAACTGTAAGCCAGCCCCAATTAAATGTTTGCCTTTACGAGTTGCCTTGGTAGCACAGGCACCCAGAGAGTCTCTCTGAGTCACAACACAGGTTTTTTTTCTGGCACAAGGGTGTCTTGACAATTGGGTGCCAAGCAGTACCACAAAGTCACAACACGCAACAAACCTCACACAAGAGATCTATTGGAAGTTGGGCAGTGGTGGTGCATGCCTTTAATCCCAGCACTTGGGAGGCAGAGGCAGGTGGATTTCTGAGTTTGAGGCCAGCCTGGTCTACAGAGTGAGCTCCAGGACAGCCAGGGCTACAGAGAGAGAGAGAGACAGAGAGAGAGAGAGAGAGAGACAGAGAGAGAGAGAGAGAGAGAGAGAGAGAGAGAGAGAGAGAATATGAATGTATTGGGAAGAACAAAATGGCAGCTGCCTCCGAACAGGAAAAGAGACGCAAAGGACTGGGCAGAGGGGAGGGCTTTTATAGGGTCTTTGGAGCATGTGCAGTGGGCTAGTAGAAAAGCAGGGTTTGGCTGAAAGCATTGCTTGACAGTTAACTCTGAAACATTGGCTGTTAAACCATGAGGGGGAGGCAGGGATTTCCAAGTGTTACGGCTCATATGGAAAAGGTATCCTGGCAGTATGAGCCAAGGAATCTCACAAAGTCACACTGCACAACAAACCTTAAACAAAAGATTTATTGGGAGAGAGAGGAAAAAAAAAAAAAAAAAACCAAACCAGAAAGGTGGCTGCCTTTACTCAGGTGAGAAGCAGCAGAGAACCGAGCCGAAGACAGGATTTATATAGTATATCTTGGGGCAGAGACGGAGCTTTCCAAGGTGGGCTGGGATTGGAGGGATTATGTGGCCTGATCGTGAGGCAAACTCAGGGATTGGTGGGTTTTTTTTTTCCTGTAGGACTGGACCTGGCCACTCTGGGGGTTGGGGGTGGGGTAGGAGGTTGCTGGGAATGGCCAACTTCAGGAAAGTCTGTGGGTGGGGCCTGGTCATTGGAGCTCCTGGGGGTTGGGAGCTGACCACTCATGCCTCAAGGGGTCAGGCCTGGCCATCAGAGAGGTGTGGGAGTGAAGCCTGGTGGTTGGAGGCCTCCAGGGATGAGGTTTACAAGCGGAGTCTCTGCATGACAGGGAAAGCCACCCCTGGCCTTTAAGTTGGCATGAACAGCCAACACCAAGTCTTGGAGCTCTGGGCTAAGCCTGGGGCAGGGTGTGCTCCCCTACACATCTCAGTCACTAATGGCCTCAACTCAGAATCAATACATGGATTCATCATCACATTATACACACACAGGTCAAGGGTTAAGAAAATGTTCCCAGTGAAAACTGTCAGCAACCCACCTCCTCCGTTAGGCTGTCTGCCTACTCCTGAGGATACCGGTTGGGAGGGATCCAAGAGACTGTCAATCAAATGACCCGAGTGCTAAACTCCCTTGGCTTGAATGTACTCCCATGACCTCCAGTTAAGGTGGTAACTAAGTGTGAAATCAGATGCTACCTCTCACTTACTTAGATCATGGAACGCCTGGAAGGATCAAGTGAATTCGCATAGGTGACGTGTACAGCTCAGTACAACCAACATGGAGCCAGTAAGTGTGGGCTCTCATTATTATTTATGGCTCCACACCTTACTTGACAGCAGGCTCCCTGAGCTAGCCTGCCCTCTAGATTTAAATTTACGACCCCATCAACAATGAATTGTCCTGTGGTTTTGTAGCGCTGGGTTGGGGGTTTGGGGGAGTGAACCCAGGGCCTTGGGCAAGATAAGCAAACACTCTTCCACTGGGCCACATCCCTGTCTGTAGACTGTTTCAAAGCCTAGTTATACACTGTTGTGTGAAAGAATTTTCCTGGGGAGACACAATACATACACACACACACACACACACACACACACACACACACACACACGTGGGGGTGGGGCAGCAGGTGTCTACTCATCCCAGGAAGGGAACCCAAGACAGATCCAAGTAACAGTAATAATTACACCAAAGTCAACCTTGGCCAACCAATAAACTTCTGCTGGCGTCACTAACAGGAGTATGGGGGAACGGGGTGCATATGGGACTGACTCAAAAGCACCTCCATCACCAAAAAGTCCACCCAACCCCAGCGAACCTTCCACAAAGGCTGCAACCCTAGAGCTCTCTGCCCAACTTGTCGGCAGGCAGCACAACAGGTCAGAGAAGTATCTCTGCAAGGCAGTTGGTAAGTGTCTCCTGCCTCAAAGTTGTTTACTGTTTCTCTAACCTTGGAGAGAGGCCTTGCTGAATCTTGAAAGTTTCAACTTTCCCAGACATGTCGGGTTTGTTTACTCCGCCGAGTCTGGTGAGCCCCTTCCCCAGCACCCGCCCCATCACACCAGCTCGCCCTTTGGAAAGAATGTTTCCCTTGGCAGGAAACAGCTCTAAATAATAAGAGGAGGTAGATTTCTGGTTCTGTGTTAAAACCAACTAATAATATGAGCCATTGAACTTCGTCTGTACATCGGAAGCTGTACATCCATCCCCTATATTTCTTGAAAATTTTGAAGCTTATAGAGAGTGTATTGGCTGGGTCTCTTCAAGTGTAATAAATGTTCTCTGCCTATGGTTTGCTGAGTGGCCTTGGCTGGGCCACTGCATCCATTCAAGTTTTGATTTACGAAGTTTTGACTCTGCTGCTAAACACAGTGTATTGTGGAGTTGATGAGCACCGTGACCACACACACACACACACACACACACACACACACACACACACACATTCCGAGTGACTGCATTATTTACAGCTGGTCCCCAACTTCCAGTGTCACAGCTTTACCACGGCCTGAGAGCAGTAGCATTCGGCAGAAGCCGTTCCTGGAGTTCTGAATCTCCACTTCTGGATCAGTGATGTGCGGGCGGCCGGTGCACATCTTTGGGATGCTGGGAGGAATGAAGAGCCATTAGTCCCAGTCAGCCAGGTGAGCAGGACACAAGAGGTTACCAGTATGCCACCAGGCACTGTGCTCAGCCTTAATGTCTTATTCAGCTTGAACTGGTTCACAGAGATGAAACTGCATCTTAAATAAGAGGAGCCTCTGTGTTTGTAGAAACTGAGTAACACCTCTCAGCGGCATCCTTTCTCTGGATATAGTACATAATCAAATACTGGTTGAGACAAGTTGCAGAGGAGTGATACAAATCCAGCCAATAAACTCTGAATTTAGTGACAGAACAATCACAATCCTCCTTGGCTACATAGCAAGTACAAGGCTAGCCTGAGCTACTTGGGACTATGTCAAAAGAAAGGAAAGAAGAGAAAAGGAAGTCGGGCATGGTGGCACAAGTTTTGATCCTAGCACTCAGAGGCAGACCTCTGTGGCTTTGAAGCCAGCCTGGTCTACATTGTCAATCTTCAGGCCAGCCAGGGTTATACTGTCTTTGTCTCAAATGCAAAGGGAAGAAGAGAAGAAGAAAAAATCAAAATGAAATAAAACAATAGCATTAAAATGGCAATGGGGGGGAGGGGGATATAGAGTCTCCAGGCTGGCTTTGAACTCACCAAGATCTGCTTGTCTCTACCTTCCAAGTGCTAGGATTAAAGGTATGTGCCACGATGCCTAGCCATATATACCATCATTTTTAGTAGAAATTGCAAAGAATGTGACTATATTATGTGCCAGTGAATAATTCATTACATTTCTTTGAGGCTGGCTGATTTGGGCCTGGGAGTGATTGCCAAGTTCTCCTGCAAGGTGCTATAACCATCTTGAATGCCTTTTTTTATTTTTAACTTTTAATAAAAAAGATGGGCACTCCCTCTAGGAATGTGCAGAGATGCCACTAGGAGACATCTCAGACTGCCATTTGAAATCCTTGAAATACAGTCTCTGCAAAGAGGCCTGTGTCCTGTCTGGGCTTCTGGCCTGGCAAGGATTTCCAAAACAAAAGACAGGAAGGAGGGTCGTCCACAGAAAGCATAAGGGGTTTATGCAGGAGACTCAAGGCTGTGGTCCCCTCTCTCATACTGTGGGGTCCCAGCCACGGGAGATATGTTTACAGCAGAATGAACCATTCATGGTTTGTGAGGAGAGAAGAGATGGCTGGTTCTCAGCAAAACACTCAAGCTTAAAATATACATTCTCAATGGAAAGCACTGTCTATAAATGCCAGCTGTCGGCTCGATAAAATGGCGAGGGTGGTTGAGTAGTTAACTTCTCTCTACACAGGCAACCACAGGCTTTCAGTGACCCCAAAGTGCCCTACTGCGTACATAGATGCAAGTATAGTTTGTGGCAGCAAGCATACACACAAAAGGTCACAGGTTTGGGCAACGTCCATTTGGTCAATGCTGAAGATTTCGGCTTTTTTTTTTTTTTTTTTTTTTTTTTTTTTTAAGAGATCAAAAGGTTCCCTCTCAGAGTCCTCTGATTCATCCAGGAGAAACCTGAGGCTACCTGGACGCTCCATTCAAGTTAATGCTTATGGTGACTGGCCCTAGAGTCATGTGCCCTTGACAAGCTTCACAGTACAAAAAACAGCATGGTTTTTCATCAGGGACCAAGCAACTACATATGCCCAGTGTCACCTGATATTGTCCAGTGCACTGCCATCACAATGAATTTTCCAGAAACTAATAAAAAAAAATGCTTCTTCAGACACTCCCTTTGTGCTTAACGGTTGGGAGACTGCAAATGAAAGCAACTCAGTTTTTAAATGATGCCAGGACACACGGTCTTCATCCACCAAGATGCAGGTCTCCATCACTACACAACGGATCACCAGTATAAATTCTCGGTTCCTTTGGCGCGGTGCGCGACACAGTAACATGTTTGGTGATATTTTCAGATCAGGGCTGCATCCAAGGTGGCGTGTGTGTGTGTGTGTGTGTGTGTGTGTGTGTGTGTGTGTGTGTGTTTTCACCTCATCTCATAACGGGCAGATGAACGCCCACACCTCTTACTCTCAGCAAAGGTGGGTCGAGCTATCTGGAGCCTGTGGCTGGTGACCACAAGGCCTTCGTGCTGGGCTCTAGGGAAGCGAGGTCCTCGCAGCCAACAGCTCCGCGAGGCGCAGGCCCGGTGGTTCCACTGCAGAAGGACAATAGCTCATCAAGCCCCACGAAAGCCCCCGGACCCGTCGCGGAGCCTGGGCTGGCGGGGGATGAGGCTGAGCGACTCCTCCTAGAGGTGGTTATGTGGAGAAGGAGCAATCCCTTCTCCCTCCTCCTCCTCCCCCCGCTACTATCCGCGGCCCGGAGAACTGCCGCTTGCCGCCATTGACACGCACAGATACAACCCCAAGAAAGGCAGGGTCCTGCCCGGTACCGGCGGCACGCGGGCCGAACCTGCGGCCGGGATTGGCGCACGTTAGGCCACCGGGCGCCCGGAGCCCGCGGTGCAGCACCAGGTGAGCCCGCCATGCCCGTGGCATCATTGTTTCGGGGGGCGCCGGGGGTCTGGAAACAAAACCCTCTTGCCCGTGCAGTGCAGGGGCCGAAGGGAGCCACGGCGCCTCCCCGCTGCAGCCCTGTGGGCGCACCCCGGTCACCGACCCACCTCTGCCACAGAAATTAATAAATCGATCTGCCCAACTTGCTTCCTCGGGAGATAAAAGGGGGGTTTCCCGAAGACGCCGAGCGATGCCCGCCGCTGGCGAGGGGCCGGGGCACCCTGGGCCAAGCAGGGAGGATGCAAAAATCCGGGGTCCCGCGGCCCGGCTGGCGGTGCCGGGAGCCCTGGGCTTCGAGGATGCGGAGCTCCGGGCGAGTGGGAGGGAGGAGGGAGGCGCCCGGGCGCCGAGGGGACCGGGAGGGGGACGCTGGCTCGCCAGGGCCGAGGGCGCGCGACCGGGGCCTCTGGGGTGCCGAGCTGGGCGCGGGGCTGACAATGGAGGAGGACGCAGAGACGCCGGGGCGGCGCGGGCGCGGAGCCGGGATGCTGTGGGCGCCGCGGAGGAGGAGGACGTGGGGCCGAGCACTCCCCTCCGGTTCCCTTTCCGGGGCGATCGGTGCTTCCACCGGCAAATGGCGGCCCCTGAACGGCTCGCTCTACCGGTCCCAGCTGCTTAATTTGCGCGGGAAAATAATAATAATAGTAACAATATCAAGAAGAGGGGGATCAAAGTCAAGTCAGGAAAAGGCGGCAGCCGAGGCCCGGGGTAGGAGTCAGCCCTGCCTCCCCGGTTGCCAGAGCGCCATCAAGGTGCACCGCTTTCCAGCCCCGCTAGCCTAGGATGGCTCCCCAGAGTGGCTTTCCACGCCTTTCCTCTTGGGGGCGCCCTCAGCTCCTGCCCTCTTTGTTTCTCTCAACAATGGCCAAAGGGGTATCGAACCCCACCCCGCCCCCCAACGCCAATTGAGCCTCCTTCTTCAGGAGCTCAGCATTACTGGTTGTGCCTGGGCTTCAGATGAGCCACGGGTGGCCATTATTGCAGCATCTGGGCCGTGGTTCTTCTGGGGGTGAGGGAAGTGTGGAAGGGGCCAGTGGAAAAAACCAAAGAGTGGACGGATGCAGCGGGAACTGGTCTCCAGTAGCCCAGACTGGAAAGCAGTTCTCCAGGTGAGCTGGCAATCTTAGCTTCAGAGGAAATCACAGCAAGAGGCCATACACCCCAGGAGCCCTAGGGCGAGATCAATCCTATGGGGAACAGCCTTCTTGGTTCATCGGCTGTTTATGTTGAATTGAGTGGGGGTAGGGGGGAAGCAAACCTTATTCAGAATCAAATGTCTTCGCTTATATCGTCTCCAAACAAACTAAACTGTGCGTAGTCCCCAGTCCGCTCCGTCTGCCAGAGTGAAAGAGAACTCTCACAAGTAAATGCTCAGAACTCCAGAACCCGCAGACGGTGCCTTGGAGTTTTCAGAAATACTGAAATGCAAGAACTCAGATATTAGAATCCCTCTGTAGGAAATTGTATCTTAATAAAATAACTCATATCGGCAAGATCTCTTTCCTTGCATCCAAATTCCCTCTTAAAATACTGTCTTCCTCTCCTCCAGTGTGTCCTGCCCTAACCGTGGTTCTGCCTCACCTGAATCCGCTCTTCTTAGCCTTTTAGATGTGATTCACAGTCCTCTGCTATTTCAGAACTCTATGAAAAGAATTTACTCACCTCTGTGGATGCAGAAAGATTCTGACCCTATCCTTATTCCGCCTTGATGGCGGGGCTTACAGGATGTCTACGGCCTGCTGTGCCACAGCGAGCCAGACCCCCTGCTGATTACGACCTGAGACAACCAAACCCTGTTTTCTTTACCTCCTGCCGGGGAACCAGGAGGTGAATTCTGTGGCAGACAGCTTTAAATGGAAGATCTCAACACCCACCGAGAGGCCCGTGCAAAAATTGAATTCTCTTAAGACTGTTTTTTTTTAATAACCTTAAAGTTAGTTTTTTAAAGAAATAGCCTTAAAGTTAGTTGCCATCTTGATAAGTGCCTTTGAAAAAGTGTGTGTTGTAGAGATGAGCTAAGACGATGGATCAGGGATCAGCCAGCCAGCGTTCATTGGGCATGAACTCTTAAACAGATCCAGGCAGAGAGAGCAACGTGGATTTGAGGGAATCTGGGGTCCACTCTCTGTGAGCATCCCACTTCAGGCCTGGAGAGATGCTAAAATAAAAATGCAGCCAACACAAGGAAAAAAGTGTTATCACTTCTGCTCCTGGGAAATTGGGTATCTTTTATTGCCTAGGGTTGTGTGCCTGCCGACAAAGACCGCATGGCAGTTAGGCACTGGTTTTTTACGAGTGTGTGTGTGTGTGTGTGTGTGTGTGTGTGTGTGTGTGTGTGTGTATAAAGGATGCATGTGCCACAGTGCCCGTATAGAGGCCAGAGGACAATCCCAGGGATCTGTCCAGGCCTTGTTTGAAACAGTCTCTTTGCTTCTTTATCCTTCACATAGGCCAAACCAGCTTTTGGCCGTTCTGCCCTTGGGCTTCTGATAATTCTGACGGTGGCTGAAATTTTTCTGAAGAGCTACTGGGATTACAAATACTGTATGCATCAGGCTTTGACATAGGTTCAAAAATTTGAATTCAGGTCTTCATGCTTGGGTGGCAAGAGCTTCTGCCCAAGGAGCCATCTCCGTAGCCCTGAGCCTGGCACTACTAAATATATAATATTTATATAATTTATATATCCATGCTATAAAGTATCATTTATATATCCATGCTATAAAGTAGCAGTTAGTGTTTTTTTTTTTCTGATACCGTTATGTTTACTTATTGTGTGTATAGCATGCAGGTGAAGGTCAGAAGGCAGCTTGCTGGAATTGGTTCTTTCCTTCCACCATGTGGGTCCTGGGGATCAAATCCAGGCTCTTAGGCTTGCTAGCAAGCATCTTTACTTCCAAGCCATCTTTCTAGCACTCCGTCTCTTGGTATACATCTCACTGAAGCAAACAGTGAGCTCCATATGTGCAAACATTCATGGCAGAGCATTGGTAGTTTCAACATTGAAAACCCGGTAACAGCCAATAGTGAGGAATACAGTACATAATCCCTCACACACATACGTTCTGGAATATGAGACAGCCATAAAAAAGAATAAAGTCGGCGTGTATGTACCATGAAAGATCGCCAAGGCGTGCTATCGATAAAGAAAGAAAGAGGCAAATTGCAGACACACAAAAAGATAAACTGTAGGTCTCTACAAATGAAAACTACCGTGTAAATGGGTAGGAAGTGTAAAGAAGACAGTCAAAGGACTGTGGAGAGCCTTGGACCACAGCTACTGTGGCTGCCGTGACCTTTGGCATTGGTCAATCCGTGGATTGCTTGGCCAGGCACACGCAGGCGAGTTGTTTGGAAATGATACCATATAACGGGATGGAAACCCACAGAGTGCCGAAGGTTTTAAAGGAAAGAGAGATTTCAGACTGGAAGGGAGGAGCAGGGGTAGGCTTGCTAGAGAAGGCGGCAGGATTGGATGGAAGTGGCTGAGAGATGAGGCAAGAGGTGCTCCCTCACCTCCTCCTCCATCTCCAATAGGATTGTATGTGACATCCCAACAAGGCTGAGTTCGGGCCTGGACTACCAGCTTCCCACTGAAGGACAAACTAAAAGAACACTAACAGTGGTTTTCATCGAACGGGTCCATGGGAAGTTTAGCAGAAAGCAGGAAATAAAGGAAGGAGAAAGAATTAGTAGGTGCTTCTTTTGTTTTAGCCTAGGCTGGCCTTGAACTCTGGCCAAGAATGATTTTCCTGATCACCCCTGGGTCCCTACCCTTCTACCTCTCAGGTCCCCCGGTTACATGTATGGACCCCCCCTCACCTAGTTCATACAGTCATTGAGACTCAAAGCCAGAGCTTCAGGATGCTTCAGGATGCTAAGACAGCACTCCTCCAGCTGAGCCTGGGAGCCACCTCCGGAGCCTGGGAGTCCAGTGGCAGCACAGAAAGGCTGTGTTTCCAGTGGCAGCTGGGAGGCAGGGAATTTCTCTTAGGAATTAAACTGGAGGGGATGACAGCTATTTGAAAAGATATTTCATTTCACAAAATAAAGAGGAAACCTAAAAATGCTTTTGTAAAAGGTTTAAAATATATTCATGTTATTGTTTTGTGTGTCTGAAGACCACTTTCAAGAGCCAGTTATCCTCAGCTTCCTCTTCCCCCATATGGGACTAGACCTCCGGTCTGCAGGCTTTGGCCGCAGTCACCCTTTCCTACCTAACCATCTTGCTGGCTTTAAAAACGCTTTTGAAGGGCTGAAAAAGCACTGACTGCTCTTCCAGAGGTCCTGAGTTCAATTCCCAGTAGCCACATGGTGGTTCATAACCATCTGTTATGGGATTCGATGCTCTCTTCTGGTGTGTCTGAGGACAGTGACAGTGTGCTCATATACATAAAGTTTTTAAAAGGGGAGGGGGAGGAGTTCTTTGACTTAAGAAAAAGAAAAATTCTTTTGAAGCAAAGTATTTAAGTCATTTCTTAAATTTTAAATTATTCACTCATTTAAGGAATACTTATTAAATGTCAGCTGTGTCCCTAGCGCTGTACGTAAGAGGAGATGCTTCCAACAGAGTAAGGAAAGATCCAGGAACTGGGGGGTGGTGGTGGTGGGGGATGGGGGGTGGTTCCAGGTGAGATTTCACACAGTGTAGCTGTGGCATGTCTTTCCCTGACTCCCGAAAGTTGTTATCTGTGGCATGCACACACACACACACACACACACACACACACACACGAATAAAGAAACATAATTAAAAAAAAATTTTGTAATGGCTTCCTTTGAAGAAATAAACCAAAGGGTTCATGTTGAGAGCCAGTGTGTGAGCTCAGTGATAAAGAGCCTGCTACCAAACCTGGTGACCTGACTGATTTCCTGGTGGTAGGGGAGACCCAGCTGCAGGGAGTCCTCTGTACTCCACATGAGTCCCGTGGTACGTGCATGAATACACACAATGATAGATAGATGGATGGATGGATGATAGATAAACAGACAAAAATATAGATGATAGATAGACAGATGGGTGAGTGGATGGATGGGTGGATGATAGATAGATGGATGGATAGATGATAGACAGACAGATATAGATAGATGGGTGGGTGGATGGATGGATGGATGATAGATAGATGATAGATGGATGGATAGATGATAGACAGAAAAGAAAGATAGAAAGATATAGACAGATGGGGTGAATGATAGAGTGGTGGGTTGATGGATAGATAGATAATAGATGGAATGATAGGTAGATAGATAAAAATATAGATGATAGAAAGATATAGATAGATGATACATAGAAAGATAGATTCATAGATAGATAGATAGATAGATAGATAGATAGATAGATAGATAGATAGATAGATGAGTGGATGGATAGATAGATAGACAGACAGAGTAATCATTGAAATGCAACAATTTAAAAGTTTGTGTTGATTGCATGTGCACTGCCAGCCAGGTTCTATTCTGATAACTTGATATGAATGAATGCCTTTAGTTCTGACTGAGACACCACAGATAGCTGATGTTACTATCCCTGCCCTTCAGAAAAGAAAGCAAAGGCTGAGGAGGTGCCAAGGGACTCCAGCCCAGGAAGCCTGCCAGCACTCTCTATCCGTGTATTTAAAAAAAGGAGGAGCGGGGGCTCTCAACACTCTACTGATTCTGTGTTGATTTTTGCAGATTGTTCCGAAGTATGAAAATTTTTATTTTTTTATTTATAAAACTTAATTGTGTCACTGCCAGGAAACCCCTCTGGAGCCATGACAAATGAAACGTAAAGAGACTCTGATGGAGCTACGTAGAGCCGTACTTTAAACTGTCGTGTCACAGAGTATTAAGTGAGATAAATCTGGTACTGTCTCTGAAGCACTTGATGTTCGTTTATCCATCCTGGCATCCATCATACTTTGCCCGATTTATTTGACTGGCACTGCCAATTTGGGCCTTGAATGGAGTAAGTAATTCAGGTCAGAATTCCCATGCTTTGACATAAATAGGGACCAGACGTACACATGAGCCACCAGCCCAGGGACACCACCTTGGCTAATCTCCTGATGTTACAAGAGTCATTGAATTGTTCATTTTTTTTAATTTCCGCATTTATTTATTGTGCGTATCTATGTATGTGGCTGTACACATGCCAGTGTGTGCACATGCTATTGCACATACGTGCCGCTGAGTTTGCAGAGTGCATACTTGCTGAGTTCAGAGGACAGCTTGCTGGAGTCAGTTGCCTCCTTTCCCATGTGTGCCAAGGATCATACCTGGAGTGTCAGGTTGGCACAGTCAGTCTGCCTCAAGATCTGAGTGTTGTTTCTGGCTATGAGATGTCATTTTAAGGATATAATTCATATGCTTCGATTTGGTTGTTTCCATGAGAATTAGGCAGAAACACAATAAGGTCAAATCTGATTCATCTGAACCCCAGGCTCATGCTTGCTGGGAGATCCTGAGAGCAGTGTATGCACAGAACAGTGGAACTTTTATTTTCCACAACCCTTGCTGGTCAATAAAGCATAAAGTTAAGCAGTGGTGGTGGCCTATGGAGAGGTCAAGTCAGTAGCTTCCAGGATAGGTGGCATAAATGTTTAGGTCAGAGGATAACCCACTGCGTTCCCCATCAGCACAGGAAAGCTACAAATTGATTATTCTTGAAGAATTTCAATCAAGACATAATCAATTCGAGTAATCCTGGGCCCAGGACTCTGCATGTATGTCCATGTGATATGTGATTACATGTTTGTAGGTGTATGTGTGTATGTGTATGTGGAGACCAAAGGTTGACCAATTCTTTTTAAACATTTTTTGGGGTGGATATGTATCTGCCTATATGTTTGTGTGTAGACGTCAGAGATCAGAGGATAGCTTGAAGGCTTTCTCTCCAGGCTTGGCATTAAGTGTCTTTACCAGCCCTGGACCCAGCCCTGGACCCAGCTCCATGGCTTTTGGTATTTTGTTTTGGTTTGGGTTGGTTGGTTGGTTGTTGTTGTTGTTGTTTTTCTAGACAGGGTTTCTCTGTGTAGCCCTGGCTGTCCTAGACTCCACTCTGTAGACCAGGCTAGCCTTAAATTCAGAGATCCAACTGCAGATGCCTCCTAAGTGCTGGGATTAAAGGCCTGTGCTACCACACCTGGTTCTAGTCTGAGACCGGATCTCTCTATATAGTCCTGCCTGGCCTGGAACCCCTTTCGTAAACCATGATGTTCTTGAACTCAGAGAGATGTTCTTGAATTCAGATATCTGATTGTGTCTGCCTCCCTCCCTATAGATATGTGTTGCTGTGCCCAGCCCAGCCCCTGATTTTTTCCCCCTCCCTTCTCCCTCTCCCTCCAGTCCCGATTGCTCAAGCCCAGAGGTTTATTTATTTATTATTATATGTAAGTACACTGTAGCTGTCTTCAGACACCCCATAAGAGGGCATCAGCTCTCATTACAGATGGTTGTGAGCCATCATGTGGGTCCTGAGAATTGAACTCAGGATCTCTGGAAGAGCAGCAGTCAGTGCTCTTAACCGATGAGCCATCTCTCCAGCCTACCACCACATGATTTTTAAGAAAAATTCTCTCATTGAACTTGAATCTTTCTAATTTGGCTATGCTGGGTAGCCAGTGAGCCCCAAGGGTTCTCCTGAATCCTAGAATCTCCCCATGGAGGAATTAAGGACTCATACCACTGCATCTGACTTTTCACATGGGTGCTGGGAATACAAACTCTGATCCCCACACTTGCAAATTGAGCCATTGCCCTAAATGGAATGTTTGCTGTAAACGGAAAGTTTACCTTTGCTGTTCTTAGACTGACAAAGGTGTATCACCATCATGGGTGGGTGGAGACAAGGCTGTTGTGGTGCTCAATAAAGTTGGTTTTCTTTTCTTTTTTTCTTTTTTAAAGATGTATTTATTTATTTTATGTATATGAATACACTGTAGCTATCATCAGATACACCAGAAGAGGGCATCGAATCCCATTACAGATGGTTGTGAGCCACCATGTGGTTGCTGGGAATTGAACTCTGGACCTTTGGAAGAGCAGTCAGTGCCCTTAACCAATGAACCATCTCTCCAGTTCTGAAATCAGTTTTCTTTTTCAGCAATTATCAAAACCAACCTAGCAGTGACTTCAAAAGCAAGCTCTGGGCATGTGCCTGGCTTTTCCCAGTGTCAGCATTTGTAACAGGATCCTTTGTCTAGTATCTTTGTGGAACATCTTTTCTGGAGAAAGCCTCTAAGGTCAGTAGACACAATTTTATCAGGTGGAATTCCACAGAGTCTGGAGCAGGTTTCCAGGCACCTGGCTCCCCTTCCCAGCCCTCTCCCATCTTGTTCTATAGTAAAAGCTCCTGTAAGCTTTTGTTCAAGCCAAAGAGGAGTTTTAAAGACTCTACTGATTGGCCTGAGGATCACCCACAGGTGGTTGTTGAGAAATAATCTAATGGTCTACCACCATTGGCTCTCCCTGAGACCACAGAGGGAATGGTATGATAAGAACAGTAGAAGCTTTACAGTGCTAACATTTATTGATAGAAAACAAAAAACCTCAAAGTGTTTAGTCTAGTTCCTGCCCGCCTTTTTGTGTAGGGAATAGGGGAGGTGGAGGAGGCGGGGGGGGGGGGGCTGAGGGGGGAAGGGAGTGGATACACATACTAATCTGCAAACACTACCTGCCACCAGCCACTCCCAAGGAAATGGAAGGAGAGTAGGGGGTGAGGGTAGAAATGGAGTTGGGGAGGGGGATGCTCCAGAGGCTGTTGCCTGTGTTCAGCTTAGACGATCAGGTTGAGAGCAGACAGTCCCATGTCTAGGGAAACCCTTGGTGGGTCAGGTATCATCAGCTACCTGGGACCCTCACTCCAATCCCTTGAGCAACTTATCTTGGCTCAGATAACAGGATGCTGCTTGTAAGAAACTCCATTACTAGCTGAAATCAATCAGAGTTTGAGAAAAACGAGACAATTAGTCCACAGTTCCCATTTGTCCATCCTTAAAGAACAAAAAGGCAGGCAGGCACTAGGCTAAACACACTAAGGGTTTTGTTTGTTTGATTGGTTGGTTTTTGGTTTTGGTTTTGGTTTTTCATCAATAAGTAGACTCGGGTATAGTGAGGTGTCTCAGTGGGTAAAGGCACTTACCCTCTACAAGCCTGATGAGCAGAGCTTCAGGAAAGTAGAAGACAAAGGATTCCATAGTTTTCCTCTTCATTTCCACACATGCCATATGCCCCTGTCTTAGTTAGGGTTTTACTGCTGTGAACAGACACCATGACCAAGGCAACTCTTATAATGACATTTAATTGAGGCTGGCTTACAGGTTCAGAGGTTCAGTCCATTATCATCAAGGAGGGGAACATAGCAGCATACAGGCAGGAATGGTGTGGGAAGAGCTGAGAGCTCTACATCTTCATCTGAAGGCTGCTAGCAGAATACTGGCTTCCAGGCAGCTAGGATGAGGGTCTCAAAGCCCACACCCACAGGGACACACCTACTCCAACAGGGCCACACTTTCTAACAGTGCTACTCCCTGGGTTGAACATATACAAACCATCACAGCCCCCAAGCACACATCCAAAAGGCAAGCTGGTGCATTTTCTGATTGGCTTTCTTCTGGGGTACATTTTTAACTCAGGTTTTAAAACAAAATTATTAGTCATCTTTCATCCATCTAGTATCATTAAGGGCCAAATGTATTTATATTAAAACAGCATATGAATACCTGAGAAGAAATAAACACATCAACAACATCTGCTTTTCTCTTGTTGAAGAAAACCATTAGCTTTGGTTCAATGGAGACAAGAAAATAAATGTGTTAAAAGTCACCATGTGCAGTTGGAAGAGGTGGCTCGGTTAGTAAAGTACTTACCTTGTAAGCACAAGGAACTGAGTTTAATCCCCAGAACCCACGTAAAAAAACCTCAGGTTTGGGGCTGGAGAGATGGCTCAGTGCATAAGGGCACTTGTTGCTCTTCTAGAGGACCCAGGTTTGATTCCCAGCGCCCACATGGCAGCTCACAACTATCTGTAACTCCAGTTCCAGGGGATCTGATTCCTTCTTCTGGCTTCCATGGGTACTGCATGCACATGTTGCATAGACATACATGCAGACCAAACACCCATACACATAAAATAAAAGTAAATACATCTTTTTAAAAAAAACCAGTTGGCTTGGTGGTGTATATGCGCATATAATCCCTGTGCTTGGGAGGTGGAGCTGAGTGGATCCCGGGGTGGGCATGCTGGCCAGCCTATCTCCTCACATAGATGAGCTCCACACCAGGAGACCATGAATGTCTCAGAAAACAAGACACGCGGCTCCTGATAAGAGACTCGGAAGTGACCTTTGCCTTCCGAGTGTATTTTTGTGCACACATACCCACAAACTTGCATTCG
The DNA here is from genome assembly GCF_011762505.2 of Arvicanthis niloticus. Lineage (NCBI taxonomy): Eukaryota > Metazoa > Chordata > Mammalia > Rodentia > Muridae > Arvicanthis > Arvicanthis niloticus. The sequence goes on along the minus strand of NC_047677.1, from coordinate 27,262,809 downwards.
TGTTTGTGCACTCAAGGTCCACGCACACTCATGCACGCACAGTGCAAATTACATATAAATATATATAGCTAGTGCAAGTTACAATGTCCTCGACTCCTGAAGAAATCTTAAATCCACTCTGTGGGCCTCATCTCTTCTGACATTCGCTGGAATGACCCAGGCGGCCCACGTCCTCTGCCTCTGAATTACAAAAAGCACAATGCAAGCTTCCCACTCCACTGCATGGATGGAAGTGCATTTTTTAAAAAAGGGAGTGATTTGTTTTCCAATAGTATAATTTAAATCAAATGGGCTAATGCTGGGTTTTCATGTGCATGGTTGGTTAATTTGGTTAATCTGACCCTCGTGTCATTTGATAAAACTACATTTGGTGTTGCTCTTTCCGTGATAAACGGTTACCGTGTTTTAACATATGGGATGGTGAAATTATTGACTGTTCTCAGTCACTCAAAAGACAAAATGCCGTGGAAAGTATTATTTGTACCGTAATCGCTTGCCCTTGGAGTCCCTAAATGGCAGTGTAATAGAGCTAGTGATTTAGCTGGTATCACTGAAAATGGGTTTCACAGCTACAGAATAATGCCAACCAACTATTATTATCTCAATACAGTACTCAAGAGTAAGACACCAAAATATGTTAGAACTCTATTAGGCATGGGAGCTGTCAAGAGGCTCTGTTTCCTGGTTCATACCCTTTAAAACACAGTGCTGCATATAGTTAATATATTTATACTGAGTTCCTTTATGTCCTATTTGGTTCCATTTTATCTCATTTGACTCTCCCAAAGGACAGCTATGGACTGACAGAGATAGCTACATCCCAGTGGCGTCTGCTTCGGTTTTTTTTCCATAAATATTTACAATCTACAATCTTCTGGAGCACAGAGGAGGGAAATGCCACAGGTGCCAGTGCAATTTAACACAGTCCACTTACCCACCAGGGACAGTGCTTCATGTTCATGTTGGAAAATGTCTCGGAAAACAGTATTTAAGGTTGGTTTTTTTTTTTTTTCATTTCCTGCTTTCAGATAGCACAGGGGAATTTTGACTGGTATAGCTCTAAAGCAAAGGATCACAAAAGAATACTTTAAACAGCATTAGGATTTTAGGTCCTTTTGCAAGACACATGAACAGACATGACCTGGGACTCGATGACAACAGCAATTACAGCTAGCACCATCCTTTGTCTTTCCTGACTCTAGTCTTCTTTAAAAGCCACCAGCTGAGGATGCTGAGGTGTAGCTCATTGGTGGAGCATTTGTCTAGCATTACTGAGTGTCTGGGTTCTGTGTACACACACACACACACACACACACACACACACACACACACACAAAACCCCGTCTCAAATAGAGCAAAATAAGAGGGTTGAAGAGATGGCTCAGCGGCTAACAGCACTAGGTGATCTTCCAGAGGACCTTGGTCCACTCCCCAGCACCCACATGGCAGCTCACAAAGCTGTCCGTAATTTCAGTCCCAGGGGATCTGACACCCTCTTCTGGCCTCTGTAGGGACTGCATACACATGGTGCACTAGGGACTGCATACACATGGTACACTAGGGACTGCACACACATGGTGCACTAGGGACTGCATACACATGGTGCACTAGGGACTGCACACACATGGTGCACTAGGGACTGCACACACATGGTGCACTAGGGACTGCACACACATGGTGCACTAGGGACTGCACACACATGGTGCACTAGGGACTGCACACACATGGTGCACTAGGGACTGCACACACATGGTGCACAGACACATGTAGTCAAAGCACTCATACTCATAAAAAAATTGGTTTTTTTTTTGTTTAAAGAAGTAACATAGACAAAAAGAATAAATAGCTTTTGGAAGAAGTGTAACTGCTTTGAAAATTGTCTTTCTTTCTTTCTTTCTTTCTTTTTTTTTTTTTTTTGTTTGTTTGTTTTTTGAGACAGGGTTTCCCTCTATAACCTTGGCTGGAACTCTGTAGACCAGGTTGGCTTCAATTATAGAGATCCACCTGCCTCTGCCTGCCAAGTGCTGGGATTAAAGGTGTGTGGCCACCACTGCCTGGCAAGATATTTTTCTTTTTTCTTCTGTTTTTTGTTTTGGTTTTTTTTTTTTTGGTTTTTTGTTTGTTTGTTTGTTTGTTTGTTTTTTCCAAGACAGGGTTTCTCTGTGTCCTGGCTGTCCTGGAACTCACTCTGTAGACCAGGCTGGACTCAAACTCAGAAATCCACCTCCCTCTGCCTCCCAAGTGCTGGGATTAAAGGCGTGAGCCACCACCGCCCGGCTTTCTTCTGTTTCTGACAACTGTTTTTCACATTTACTTGTGTACTTTTTATTTGCATGGCGGAAATGAGAGATTGAACTAAGGTTGTCAAACTTTGTGGCAAGCACCTCCAGCCACTGAGCCATCTCACAGGCCCCTAGTTTTGTAGAAGCAAGCTATCAAGTAGCCCAGGTTGGCCTGGAACTCACTTTGGAGCCAGCAATGTCCACCTTCCACCCACCTGTATACCAGCTGGTGTACCCAGCTCAAAAGCGTCATTTTCATTTAAGAATGGGAAGAGAGTGAGATCATTCCTATTACGTTTTTAAAGGTTTATGAATTTATTATGTATACCATGTTCTGCCCACATGTATGCCTGCACACTAGAAGAGGGCACCAGACCCCATTACAGATGGTTGTGACCAACCGTGTGGTCGCTGGGAATTGAACTCAGGACCTCCAGAAGAGCAGCCGGTGCTCTTAACCTCTGAGCCATCTCTCCAGCCCTATTTTTTTATTTTATGTGACTATGATATAATTGCATCATTTCCCCTTCCCTTTACTTCTTCTACACCCTCCTCTTTGCCCCTCACCTTGTTCCTTTTCAAATTCATGGCCTCACTTCTGTTATTGTCTATATGTGTGTGCGTGCATATGTAGTCCTAAATACAGAAATACAACCTACTTAGTCTGTATAATGTCTATTATATGTGTCTTTTTAGGACTTCCAGGGCTTTCCATGTGGTACTGGATAACTTCCCTAGGAAAGACCATCTCTTCTGCCCTCAGCATCCCTTAGTGGCCTGTGGTCCTTTGTGTACGGTTGAGGCCTCTCCATCTTCCCTCCTTCCACTTCAAATGTCTCTTGGTGTGGTCCTTGTTCCGGCTGTGTTACGTAATCATGCTGATGAGACGTCGTGGGTGTGGCTCCTGATAGTCATAGGACACACAACCGTGGTTCTTACAGTCTCTCCGCCCACTTTTGCAATGATTCCCGCCCGAGCCTTAGGTGCAGGAAGGTGCAGGAACTGTATTATAGGTGTATTCGCTGGAACTGGGGTCCACAGGCTGTATGTACTTTGATTGGCTGTTGTTTTCTGTAATGGGCTCTGTCTGTTACCAAGAGGCATCTCCTTGATGAGCTCTTGGAGGATTCTCCACATGGATTACCCAATGCCTTATTGAGGCACAAGTTACAGGACTGCAGACAATGAGGTCAGTACTAATGACACAGTCGTATGTATTTAAAAAGGCATCTTTAATATAGAAGCCCACAGGCAGCAGAGCCATGGGGCTGGGGTGCTGCTCAGTGATAGGGTGCTTACTTAGTACATGTGGTACCCTGGCTTTCATCCTTAGCACCTTGAACAAGACATAATTACAGGTGTCTGTCATCTTACAGTAGAGTTCAGTTCCAGGAGTCCCATAGCAAGGAGATAGCCCATGTGGAAAAGCACTGTAGTCACCCGCCCTTCCCAGAGCCCCATCTCAGCAGGACAGTCAGTACACTACGCAGAACTGGTTTCTTCCCCCCTGGGAAACTGGGAACTATAGCTCACTATAGCCCGGCAACACAAGAGAGCATCAAACTGTATTGTTGCTTGCATGCAAGATTCAGTTTCCAAATTGGAGGTACAGTTTCTACCAAATGCATCTAGCTGTCACATATCTGTCAAGTCAAAAAAATAAAAATAAAATAAATCAAAGAGTCATTGAGAGCCAAGGCCTGTCTACACATGTCTATGCTGGTGGACACTGAGCCTGACACAGAAACCCAAGACTTCCACAGCTCCCAGGGGCCCCAGGGAGGCCACTATAGCAAAAGAAATGCATGTTTGCTCCATATAGTATATGGTTGAGCCCCAAGAATTTAATAAGCATGCATGCCTTAACCACAGTGAGTGATGGATAAGACACATGCGCCTGTTGGGTGCTGCACACACTCTCAAGATGTGGAATTGGATTGGATGCTGCCAACCTCCTCCTTCTGCATTAACCTTTACCTGGCAGTTTGATTTATAGCAGTGGTTTTCAACCTTCCTAATGCTACAACCCTTTAATACAGTTCCTCACACAGTGGTGACTCCCAACCACAAAATTACTTCATAACTGTAACATCGCTCCTGTTCTGAACCATAATGTTAATCATCTGATGTCCAGAGTATCTGATACCAAACCCTCAGGGGGTAGCAACTCACAAACTGAGAACCACTGATTGACAACTACAATCAAGAACCCCACTTTGCCACAGCCAGATATCATCCAAAGGAAGACACATGGGGTGGGAGGGAAAGATGGCTCACTCAGTAACATCCTTGACTCCCAAGCATGAGAACCTGCATTATGGCCGTAGCACCCATGTAAAAAGCCAGGCGCAATAATGTATGCCTGCAATGCCAGCACTGGGGGAGTGAAGACAGAGGATCCATGGAGCCCATCCACTAGCCAATATGGCCTTGTCTGGGAGCTCCAGGTTGAGTGAGAGACCCTGTCTCAAAAAGTATGGTTGAGAACAATCGAGGAAGATGACCAGTGTTGATCTCTGTTCTCCACGTGCACACGCACACACTTGTACACAAATAAACCCTTATACACACACACATGCACACACACACACACACACAAGAAAGGAAGAAAAATCGAAAGAAAAGATCATCTGAAGACCCCTGCCATGATGAGCTAAAAGTGATTGCGCCCAGCCGACACCAGAAACTCCTCAGCTTCCCCAGAGTGCTTGTAGGAGCTTCCAGTGTGTCCCTGAAGTTACTATCTTTATTATGATACCATGGAAAACGTTTAAGGGCAGGGAGGTATAAATTTCACAACATCTATACAGTTTGCTGCACAATAACAAATAACCCAGAAGTACTGTGTCTCGTTGATACCGTGATGACACATTGTTTCCACCCACCCACCCACACACAGCAAAACAATTCAAAACAAAGGTTCACCATAAAGTCAGTGAAATACAGTAGTTACTGGACTAGGCCCACCCAGTCTATTGCTTGTGTTTGAGGGGGGCTCCAACTTACTATTTGTCCTGAATTGTCAACAAAATCTAACTAATAAGTGCCCTTATGGACCTAAAACCAGAGCCCAGAACAATAGATTTTCAGGTCCCCTTCTCAGCATCCTCTGAAGTGATGTTCTTTAAGAGACTGGTGAGGCATTTCCTGGTTGCCCATGGGTATGCTTACAACTATCCTGGTCAAAGTGCACCTTTGTGATGAGAGTCTATGCCACTGGTCTTTCAGCTATGGACAAACCAGATGTGTTTTTACATCAGGACTTTCTTGAAGTTCATTAAGGGACCTCATGGGTAGCCTGGAGAATGGGAGCCCCAGGGGGACCCTGGGAGGTCGAAGTCATTTCACATTGCACTCTTAGCTAACCCAGTGTTTTCTTCACAGTGTTTACAGTGTATGTAGACAAACAGAGTAGATTGTCATCCATAAGCTATGCCCAGCGGGAGCCAAATTGTTTGAGAGCAGACGGTAAACAAGTGTAAACTTTTATTAGTCAGATAGCAATGGATCTTCCCACTAATGGCTCTTTCTCTCTAGCTCAGTGGTTCTCAAACCTTCCTAATGCCATGACCCTTTAATACAGTTTCTCATGTTGGGCTGAACCCCAGCCATAACATTATTTTCATTGCTACTTTGTAACTGTTAAATTTGCTACTGTTTGAATCGGAATATAATATCTGTTTTCCAGTGGTCATTGGGTCTGCAGCGCACAGATTGAGAACCATTGCTGTGGATATAAGCTCACTCAAAGGTGAACTCCTCTCTCTTTCCAAGATAAAAGTAGTGTGAGGAATCCTGGCAAAGGCAGGAGTTAGGGTGATTTCTCCTGACTACAGCAGAGAAAGAATAAGCATGGGTGGGGGTGGTCCCAAGATGCGGGGGCTTTCCAGAGGTCAGGAAGTGAGAGGTTTTCTTTCCTGGTGGATTTGGGACTCTGCCAACTCCCAGAAGCACCCCCCCCTTACTTTTCCTGTGGGTTCTAGCAATGGGAAAGGTGTCTCAACCCTCAAATTTCAACTGCCCGGAGGCACCTGGCTGCTTAGAGGTAGCAAGCCCGTCTGAGAAGGTAAGTTCCCTAACACCAAGAACCCACTGGTCCTAGGTAAAGTCTATAACTCGGGCAATTTCACAGACAGACCTCACCTTGCCCTGCTTCTCCTGCTCTGTGCCGAGATCTGACTAACAGGAAGTCTGGAGCTGCTGGAGGGAGTCTTGCATTTAGGAGCCGTTCGCAGTCTAGAACCAACTTCCCTGTGGCATCTATCTCACCTCCACTTTCCCTACCTGGCTAATTTGTCTTCCTGAGTGTTTTAAGCATCCTAAAGTCCCCCTAAAGCCATTTGTTTTTAGCGTTATCTTACAAGCCTAACTATTCTGGTTTGTGTTAGAAAGATGTGTGTGTGTGTGGGGGGGGTTGTCTGTGTGTTTGTGTGAGGGGTGTTTCTGTCCATTTGGCACACAGCATATCCACAGGACCTGTTTTACTCTATGGTGGGCCTTTCAGTTGGTTTCCTTGGCAACCTTGGCAACCAGACTTACTAACCCTTGGGGGCGGGGCAGGAGGTTCATGTAACAGTGGCTGAAAAAGTGTGTAATTGGCTTAGTGGGTTCACTGTGCATCTTTGTAAACCTGAACTGACCCTGAACTGATTGGGGGGTATAGTTTTGTGTGGTGTTTTGTTTGTGTGTTTGTTTGGAGGGTTGGTTTGTTTGAGACAGGGTCTCATGCAGTGCAGAACAGCTTTGAACTCCGTGTGTGTGTGTGTGTGTGTGTGTGTGTGTGTACACATATATAAAATACATATATATGTATATATACACATATGTACATTCATGCATATATACATTTATACATATATACATGTACACATACATATATAAATGCATATATACATACATATATGAAGTATACATACACATACATATGTATATATACATATATGCATATATACATACACACATATACATACATACATACATGAGTGAAACTGGGCTTAAATTCCTAATCCTCCTGCTTCCACCTGAGGAGAGCTGGGATTACAGGTGTATACCTCCACCATCAGCTTCTCTGAATAGTTTAGAACTGACTTCATTTAGAGGTTAAACTTCTTGACCAAAACAATTTGAAAGTGTATTTTATAAAATATTAAAATGTATGAGAGAAACGCCATGAGCCACCTTCCCTGCTGTACAAAGAGGTTTTGGGGGTTGAAGCCAACAACATAGGGGTGCACAAAGCCTCCTGCCCGTGCATTTGAGCACCCCCGCTGACTTCCACAACCACAGTGAGATGGCGGAGACATGTAATATTGTCCTGAGTTCCCAGCTCCTAGGACAGTGTTAGTGGCAGCTGGTGCTCCCCACATTTCCTGGCTCCTGACCCCTCCTCCTCAACTTGTCAGATGTTCACACTTCCAATCTTCGGTTCTGGCTTCCACGGAGTCAGAGCACACTCGCAAGGCATGTATGAGGTCAGCAGCTTCAGACAGCATGGATGCAGAAATCACAGACACGTTCCATATTCAACATCATCTTGTGCCTGTGTGCCACCATCAGAGATGGTCCTCTGGGGCTGTTACTGCTTTCGTTCCTCTGAGGAATACCTAGATACTTAGTGGGGAAGTGACATGTGAAACAGGAACGCATTAATGGCATAGAAGGGTTTAAAAAATAATGTAGGTGGGGCTGGAGAGATGGCTCAGTGGTTAAGAGCACTGACTGCTCTGCCAGGGGTCCTGAGTTCAATTCCCAGCAACCACATGGTGGCTCACAACCATCTGTAATGTGATTAGATGCACTCTTCTAGTATATGTCTGAAGACAGCTACAGTTGTGCTCAAATAAATAAATAAATAAATAAATAAATAAATCTTTAAAAAATGTAGGTGAACTATGTAATAAAATACCCCAAACCTACTTCATTCATCTCAGGGATGAGTTTAGCATAATGCCACATGCCTGTCATCCCAAAGCAGGACAGGAGGATCATGAGTTTGAGGTCAGCTTGGACTCTGTTGGAAGTTCCTGGCATTCTATAGGGTGTCTGTGTGTGTGTGTGTGTGTGTGTGTGTGTGTGTGTCACCCATGAAGACCAGAGGAGGACATTAGATCCCCTGGAATTGGAGTTAGCCATCTTTAACTGCTAGAAATGGAACCTAGGTCCCATGGAAGAGCAGCCAGTGCTCTTAATCACTGATACGTTCCTCCAACCACCAACTTAAAAAAAAAAATGGTGAGGCTGTGGGGGAGCCGCCCGGGCTGCGAGGCTATCTTCTAGCCAGCCCAGTGCCAGGCACCTCAGCCTGCAACCCCAGCCAGGATGCTCCTCAGCTTCCACAGGAACTGCAGGAGCCACTTCGTGAGTTAACTCCAGTTCATCATGTGCAGATTCTCAGGCCTGATGTGAGAGAGGTCTCGACACTATCAGGGAACATTCAGTTCCAGAAGCCAAGACTTCTTGTTCCAAAGAATCCTTCATGGCCAGAGTCTACCACAGATCAGCCTTCCCATCAGGATTTTCCCCTTGGCCGGGAGTTCACTCCTGTCTTGCTTAAAACTGCTCAATGGCCAGATGTCCCCTCAGGGAAGTCATTCTGTCCACCAGATCTTACCTTACCCACTCAACCTGGCCTCTGTTTACCTGGGCTGCTTCCTAATCATAGCTTTCCTGGGTTCTCTCTTTTCACCTTGAGGTCCCCGAGATTTGCTATCTCCAGAGCAATGATGCCGCTGCCTGTAGTTGAACCCACTGTCCCCCACTCTACAACAAACTCACTCACCAGACACATTGACATTTTCTGTTCCTTCTGCCTGGGTGTGGCCTTCCAGATCTTCTTAAAGATCTGTCTCACCGTGTACCTGATTTGTCTTCCTGGTCTCATTCTTTGATGCCTTGCTATTTTTTTATTCTTCTTTCTCCTCTTCCTCCTTCTTCCTCCTCCTCCTCTTCCCCTTCTTCCTCTTCCTCCTCCTCTTCTTTTTCTTTTTCTACTTCTTCTTCTCCATTTGAACAGGGTCTTACTATGTAGCCCAGGAACCTTTCCACACTCATCCTCCCTCTGCCCTGTGCTGAGATTGCAGGCTTACGCCATCACACTTAGCTTCTTACTCGTTTTTCTAGGATCGTGACTCCAGTGATCTATGGACACCAACCGCCCCCCTTTTCTTCACTACAATCTGATCATCATGCCAACTCTATTTTGTGGTGCTAGGGATCTATCTCAGAACCTTTAGGCCAGGAATCCCTTTAATTCTAGAATTCTAGAGACAGGCAAACAGACCTATGCAAGTTCAAGGCCAGTCTGACTACATAGTAAGCTCCAAACTAATCAAAGCTATGCAGTGAGACCCTGTCTCAAGGGGGCAGGGGTAGGGAGTAACTATTCCAGGCCCTTTTGGACACTAGGTAAATATTCTGTCACAGAGGTATAGCCTTGATGCAGTAATCTTTTTTTAAGTTTTATTTTTAATTATGTGTGTCTTGAGTGTGAGTTTGTGCTCTTACCTATGGAAGCCAAAGACACTGAATTCCCTGGAGCTGCAGTCACAGGCAATTGTGAGTCACTGATATTGGTGCTGGTAACTGGACTCAGGTCCTCCGGAAGAGAAGTACGTGCCCTTAACCACCGGACCATTTCTCCAGCTCCCAGAACTAACCTGAAATGATCCACAAACCCCCGATGTCCTCTTTTCTTGGTGGGAGTCACCTGCCTTTGGTGTTAGGTCTGTTTCTCTTGTCCAAGCTGCTCCCTTTCTGATGCAGAGGAAGAAGTCATCTTTGAAGACCCATTCTTAATGGCACTGTGCCTTTTCCTAGGGAAACACTTGAAATTTCCTTGCTAGTCTCAAAACCTGAAGGGCTGGAGGGATGGCTCAGTGGTTAGGAGCACTTGTTGCTTTTGCAAAAGTCTTGGGTTCAACTTCCAGCACCCACATGCTCAGTCCTAGGAGCTCTGATGTCCTTCACAAGTTCAGGCAGGCACTTGGTATGCACACACATATGCAGACAAAACATTCATACACATAAAATAAGTAATTCTTTAAAAAAAGAAAAAAGAAAAAGAAAAACCCTGAAGGAACCCTATGTGGGACCATGATGGCCCAGGGTTATGGAGGAAGGATTGAGGGAGCGTCAACCCCAGATACTTTAAACATGAGGACGGCAGGAGTTGGCTCTCTCCCGACTCCCAGTCTGGTACCATAGAGCTGTTCTTCCATCAGCCCTAGTAAGAATGTATTACCCTGACAGTTACCAGGCTTCAGTCCTTGTTTGACCTTATAAGGTTCCCACACCCCTACTGTCTCTTTCCCATTTCCTCCTCAGACCCTACAGCCCCTGAATATGTACATGAAGCATCTTCCAACACCCCTGCCCTGGCCAATGTTGCACAGCCACACAAACCTTGCCCCAGAGACCCTGGCCACCTCCCCATGGGCATAAGTACCCCTTTCTCCTCCCAATAAATGAACCAGTTCTCCATCAAGGATTGGGGGGGGGGGTTGATTGACACCTATAATCCTATCATTTGGAAAGCTGAAACAGGAGGATTATCTCAAATTCAAGGCCAGTCTGAGCTACGCAGTGAGTTCTAGGCTAGCCTAGACTTCACAGTAAGATCTGTTTTATAAAACAAAGCAAACAGAGGCCTAATTCTGTAGGCTTTTCTTTTCTGACGGTTGCATATGTGTATAGAATGGATTGCAGTCATGTTTGCCCTAGTACTGTCTCTCATTCCCCGTTCCCATCTCTGCCAAGCCCCTCTGCTCCCCCGCCAGTGCCCCCTTGCCCTCACATCTTGGGTGCCACATGCAGACTTGTTCAGATAGTGGCAACTGCTGTGTGTCCGTGATTGCCATGGCCACGTCTTATCTGCAGGACTAGATTCTGTAACGTTTCTCTCCAGCCTCCTACGTGCTGTCCCCGGGCCCTGAAGTGGGTGCCAGAGGGGTGATAGAAATGTCCCACTTCCAGAGAGTTAAGGGAAGGTCCTAGAGAGACAGCTCAGTGGTTAAGGACACTGGCTGCTCCTCCAGAGGACCCAGGATTGTTCCATAGCACCCATGTGCCAGCTCACAGCTGTCTGTCACTGCAGTCATGGGGTTTGGCGCCCTCTTCTGGTCTCTGCATGCAGCACGTATGCGTGTGCATAAGGGTGCTCAACCCTACACATAAGATGAACAGCCATGCAAACAAATGAATAAATAAATAATACTCCTACACATAAAATCAGAATAAAAAGAAAAGAAATGGAGACAGAGAGAAAGGAAGGAAGGAAATGTTTCAAGACTGAGTATTCTTAATTCCATAGTTGATATGTAAAACATCTCAACCCTAACAGACTTTAGGGTGCAACAGGAAATTAAAGCTTACAAGGTGACACAGTGTGTAAAGGCAAGTGCCACTAAGCCTGATGACCTGAGTTCAGTAGTGCTCTGTGGAGTGCCATTCATGCAAGCTCCCCACCCCCTACACACACACACAAATATATACACACATACATACATGCATATACACATCTACACGTACATACACACATGCATACATAAACATACACACCTGCATAAACACACATACATACATATATACACATTCATACATACACACATATACATACATACACACACATGCATACATACATACATATCCACATGCATATATACACACACATTAACACTAATACACACACACACACACACACAGAGATACACACATAGGGTCTTAGGGTTTCTATTGCTGCGATGAAGCACCATGACCAAAAGCAAGTTGGGGCCAGGCAGTGGTGGTGCACGCCTTTAATCCCAGCACTTGGGAGGCAGAGGCAGGCGGATTTCTGAGTTCGAGGCCAACCTGGTCTACAGAGTGAGTTCCAGGACAGCCAGGGCTACACAGAGAAACCCTGTCTCAAAAAATGAAAAACAAAAACAAGGGGAAAAAAACCAAGTTGGGGAGGAAAGGGTTTATTCGGCTTACACTTCCACCTTGTAGTCCCTCACTGTAGGAAACTAGGACAGGAACTCAGATAGGGCTGGAACCTGGAGGCAGGAGTTGATGCAGAGGCCATGGAGAGGCTTACTGCCTTGCTTCCTATGGCTTGCTTGACCTGTTTTCTAATAGAACCCAGGACCACCAGCCCAGGGATAGTCTTACTCACAAAGGGCTCTGTCCTCTCCCATCCATCACTAATTAAGAAAATGTTTTACAGGCTCGCCTACAGCCCAACCTTATGGAAGCATTTTCTCAACTGGGGTTCCCTCTTCTCAGATGATTCTAGTCCATGACAAGCTGACATAAAACTATCCAGTACACGTACAAACACACGCATACCTACAGATATATCAAACACACATACGTACATATGCACATACAAAAATAAATAAAAAGAAAATGCCCCTGTGCCAGGTTCAGTAACCCTAGCTGTGTGTCTCCCACCAGCTGGGCATCCATTCAGTCATCTCCCATCATCCTTTGAGCCTTTGGCTTTCTCATTGTCACGTGGGCTGTGGCTAAGGCAGCCTCGTGGAAATGTGAGATGCCGCCTCGGAGGGCAGAAAGAATGTCAGTTTATTTTTACTTTCTCGTTTGTATCAACAAGGGAATGCCGTCACCCTGGAGCAGAGAGCCTTGATTCATTTCCTAGAAATGCCTATGGCTTTACTCTGCCCCTGCTTGTCCTATGCAATTTACTTACTGTGACTTATGCTGCTCCATAATTATATATCGTTATACTTCGTTGCATAGTATGATCTATACTATATAAGTTATAAATAGTATATGATTTTTTTTTTTTGGTCAGAGTATTCCCTTACCTAACAGCTTGAGACCAACCCAGTCCTTTACCAAGTATTTTTAGCCTTAGAAAGATTGTGTCTGGGCCAACCTGACACAGGTTCCACAGGGCTACATAAAAAGACCCTGTCTCAAAAGAACATGAGCAAAACTGTGTACAGGATGCTACGATTGCTTTCGCTTCACTCAGAAGATGGCTTCATAAGGGACAGTAAATTGTAGCCTTGTCCTTTGGTGAGTTACACAGAATCCACCTCTCTGTGCTGACTTCAAGTGTACCCCCAAATCATCCTGGATTCCCCATCCCAAGGAGCCAAACTCTGGGTTCTGCTGTGGCTTCTGTTTGCCGTCCAGTTACTAGGTGGCAACATAATCCATTAACACTGCCCCTTTTGGAAGGCTTCTGCTTTAAAGAATGGTATACTGGGGCTGGGAATGTAACCCTGTTGATGGGGTGCTTGCCTAGTGTGCATAAAGGTCTGGGTTTGATCCCCAGCACCATGTAAACCTGTCATGGTTGTACATGACTGCAGTTCCAGCACTCAAGAGGTGGAGGCAGGAGAATCGCATGATCAATCAAGGTCATCCTCAACTACATATTAACTTCCAATACAGTGACAATTTTGGAGTTTCAGTTTCTTAAAAAAAAAAAACCACAGAAGTATTTTAAGAATATGATTTTATTATAATCCCAGGTGTGGGATATGGGGCTGCTTTGGACTGACTATAGCAGCTGACTGTGATCTGTCTCGTGCTGTAGCAGGGGCGTGATTTTGCCAGCTGCAGATAGTTTCTGTGAGTGTGTGACATTTTGAATTCTGGGACCTCTTCAGAGAATATATAAATGCTAGAGCCCTGAGAGGCAGTGTTGGGGGGTGGGGAGGTGTTGTTTGGTTGTTGATTGTTTGCTGTTGGTCACTATTGATCATGATTTGTTAAGTGCAAAGAAGAAGAAATTAGATAACCTGACTTCAAAGATCAAACTTGCTGCAAGCACTCAGCAGGAAGTAATCTAATAAACCTTGACCCCGTTCCAGCCCGACTTTATGCAGGGATGTCTTTCCTTTATCCTTTAGTCTCTCTTATCTAGCGCTAGGTTGAAAGGGTGGAAGAGCCGGGCGGTGGTGGTGCACACCTTTAATCCCAGCACTTGGGAGGCAGAGGCAGGTGGATTTCTGAGTTTGAGGCCAGCCTGGTCTACAGGGTGAGTTCCAGGACAGCCAGGGCTACACAGAGAAACCCTGTCTTGGGAAAAAAAGGGGTGGAAGAAAAAAGAACCCACCAAGTAACAAAACATGCTATATCGCAGGCCAGCCTGGACTACCTGAGACCCTGGCTAAAAGAAAAAAAGACTTCATTATAGAGATACTAATACGTGCTTCCTTTTGAGAAACATGTATAAGCTTATTTACACCACTTAAAGTTATGGCCTGGGGTGGTGCATGTCTTTAGTCCCAGCACTGGGGACGCAGAGACGGGTAGATCTCAGTGAGTTCAAGGCCAGCCTGATCTACATAGAGAATGTGATGAGACCACCTAAGACTTATACTGTGAGACTCTGTCTTTAAAACAAAACATGGAGCCAGGCGTGGCAGCTCTCACCTGTAATCTCAGCACTTAGAAGTAGCGGCAATAAAATGAGGAATTCCCAGACAATTTCAAGTATATGAGGATCTGTATTTTAAAAAAAAATCTTTAATCACATCTGCAAAATCCCTTTTTCATACAGAGCAATATTCACGAGGTCTGGGGACAAGAAAATGACATCTTGGCTATCACTGCACAGCTGGGTACAGAAGTGCAACTTCTCCCTCTTGTGACAGCTTCCTTTGGCCTTGGCTGCTTGGGGCTGTCCCGTGGGGAGGGATGTTTATGTGGGGGTTGAAGATGCCCTTCAGAGACCCTGCTCAGCTCGTGCCTGCAGCTTCTCCTGCTGGCAGCCAGGGTTCAGCTGCCTCATTGGGGCAGCCAGAAATGTCCCAGTGTGTCCTAAGGCCACACTGATGTGCCTCTGACGTCTCCAGCCAGCCTCAATCCTGCCTTCTTTCCTTTCTAGTATTGTGTAAGTGCCAAGAGAACACTCTGTCAGCAAGCTGAGAGGAAAACTGAGGCAAGATGTCAGGCCGGAGTGGGAAGAAGAAAATGTCCAAGCTGTCCCGGTCAGCCAGGGCCGGTGTCATCTTTCCAGTAGGGCGGTTGATGCGCTACCTGAAGAAAGGAACCTTCAAGTACCGGATCAGCGTGGGTGCTCCTGTCTACATGGCCGCGGTCATTGAGTACCTGGCAGGTAATTCCAGCATGTAAGGGACCCCACAGACAGGGGTCCTTTTCCTGTCCTTTTCCTGTCCTTCACATTGGTGTAGGATGCTGTCAATCTCCCAATGCCTGACTCAAAGATATTTCCAGATAACAACTGGGCTTTTCCTGGCCCGCTTGACCAAGGTTGGCTTCTAAAGGCTTTGGGGAAGGAGAAAGGGCATTGGAAAGTTGGTCCACATAGGGCAGAGAGCCCACATTTAAACTGTTCTAGATCTGCCCAGCAAAGTGTGGCTTGCATTAGAAAATGCTACATATGCCTCCAAGAAAATGCAGAGAAGATTCTGGTAAAGGAAGAGACCGTTCTTCACTTTGTATCAAATTGCTCATTAAATCCGTGGGGTGGGGGGAAGGGAGTTGTGAGGTTTTTGTTTGTTTGTTTTGCTTTTGGTATACTTAAGGTAGGAGGGCTGGGGGATGCTTCATTTGGCAAAGTGCTTGCCAGACAATCATGAGAACCTGAATTTGATCCCCAGCCTTCATGTAAAAACTGGGCACTGTGCCACACACTTGAAATCCTGGCACTGGAGAAGTGTAAACAGGTGTATCCTTAGGGCTTGCTGACTAGCCAGCCCTGCCAATCAGCAAGTTCCAGGTCCCTGCGAGAGAGCCTGTCTCAAAAATGAGGTGGCTAGCCCCAGAGAAATGACATCTGAGATTGACCTAACACACACACACATACACAAACACACATACACACACAGAAGGGGGGGACATATAAACACATTCAAGAACATAGTCACAGATCAGCATGTTTGTGTAGTGAGCACTGTACCTACGGAGCCATATCCCCAGCCGGGACAAGAATGGCTTGTTTGGTTTTGAACCAGGGCCTCACTCTGTTGCCCAGGCTAGCTCAGAACTCACTATTTCACCTTGCTGGCCTCACACTCAGTTTGATCCTTCTGCCTCAGCCCTCTGAGTGCTGAGATCACAGATGTCCAGTAGGAGAGGTACTCCGTGTGTTTCTTACTTAACGCTGCTTGATGTTGAAGTTGCTCTCATGTTTTAAGCAGAAACACAGTAATAGTATGGTTGCCTCTTCAGAAACACATATGCAGCTCGGTGTGGTGACATGCACCTTTACTTCCAGCACTCAGAAGGCAGAGGCAGGTGTATCTCTGTGAGTTCCAGGCCAGCCTGGTCTACAGAGCAGTTCCAGGACAGTCTGGGCTACACAGGAGAAATGTTGTCTGGAAAACAGACAAACAAAACTGAACACATCCATGCAAGGAAAATATACAAAAGCATAGATAACTAAGTGGGATTAGACCCTGTTGGGTCATTTTATTCTCAAGTAACAGTGTTTCTAACAAAGTCCTAGTTGGTCATCTCCTGCTCCCACACACCAGGGTTAAGTGCCTTGAGAATTCTATCCAGTTGAAAAGCCTCCCAACAGTTTAAGTACTGCAGAGGCAGAGGCTGATGGATTTCTATGAGTCTGAGGCTAGCCTGTGCCAGAGTTGAGTTACAGGCCAGCCAAGGCTACATATAATTTTTAAAAGAAATGAAAGCTGGGCATCAACCTAAAACCACATGCCAAGTAATCTAATATGGCATCGATTTCAAAATATTTGTCCCAACTACCCAACGGGTATGTTCATACTTCTTAAACTATAGTGCCCCAGCCATGCAGAAAATGAGGTCATGGGGCTGGTGAGATGGCTTAGTTAATAAAAGTGCTGGCTATGCAAGCGTGAGGACCAGAGTTACTATCCCAGCACCCATCCAAAAGCTATGCATAGCCTGTAACCCAAATACTGGACCAGGATGGAGGCAGATTCCCCAAAGCTCATTGGCCAGCTAGTCTAACCAAAATAGCAAGCTCCCACTTTACTGAGACACTATGAAAAAGTATGATAGAGGGGAACAGAGGATGACCCCTGACCTCAACCTCTGACCTCTGCACAGGCATGTACAAGCACACACACACACACACACACACACACACACACACACACACACACACGTCACTGTGTCGATGAACTGTTAGTAAGCTTACTAGCCAGTGCTGGGTATTCCAGGAAAGGCCTGAGAAGAATTTGTGGTCCATTTAATGCTTTCCATTCTGGAACACCATATAAATATTTAACTCTGCTGTTTGTTTTATTCTAATGTTTTTGTTAATCACATCTTCCTGGCTAAAACGGCATACTCGAACTGAGTTTCAACTCCTGCCATCGACTTTCTGGATGATAGCAACTTTATGGGCTATTCCACTTGAAATGAGGTTGATTGAGAAGATGCATGTAGCATCTCCTCCCTGTTTATTTCAAGCCTGGTTCATTTACACCACCAGTGTACCAGCAGATGCCTTCAAAACCCAGCAGCTGTCTGCACACTTCCACACAGAACATTTGTGCACCCCTGCGTGCATCCTTATTTCTTTCCTCAGTGAAACGTTGGTCTGCTGCATCCAGCTTTCTACTAAATACCTTTCTCTTTAAAATCATTCTGTTTTTTTTTTTTTTTCATTTTCGTGTGTGTGTGTGTGTGTGTGTGTGTGTGTGTGTGTCTGGTTGGTCAAGTCCCACGGTGTATGTAGCCCAGGATGGCCCGGAACTTGGGATCCTTCTGCTTCAGCCATTCATAACCAGACACTATACCAAACTTAGACACACACTTTTTTTTTTTAGATTTGTTTTTACTTGTATTTATGCATGTGTCTGTATGTGTGTATCCCATATGTATGTGGGTACCCATGGAGGCCAGAAGAGGGCGCTAGATCCTGGAGTTATGGGAGATTGTGAACATGGGTTCTGGGAACTGAACTCTGGTCCCCTGGAAGAACAGCTAGTGTTCCTAACCTCTGAGCCACCTCTCCCTCATTCATACTTTTTAAAGCAAATGAAGCATCTTTCCACAACTAAAGAGAAAGCAAAAATAAAACCTTAATTAAAAATAAAATAAATCAGGGCTGGAGAGATGGCTCAGCGGTTAAGAGCACTGACTGCTCTTCCAGAGGTCCCGAGCTTAATTCAGATGGCTCACAACCATCTGTAATGGGATCTAATGCCCTCTTCTGGTGTGTCTGAAGACAGCTACAGTGTACTCATATACATAAAATAAGCAAATAAACCTAAATAAAATAAGATAAAATTTTACAACAACAATAAAAGCAAAGAAGAAAGAAAAAGAGCAAAAAAAGAAAGAAAGAGAGAGAGAGAGAGAGAGAGAGAGAGAGAGAAAAGAAAAGTAGCTTACACCTTTAATCCCAGCACCTAAGAGGCAGAGGCAGGCAGATCTCTGTGAGTTCAAGGCCGTCCAAGACTGCATAATAAGACCCCAATTCAGACAATAAACAAACAGAAATAAAGGAAAAAAGCAAGGGCTAAGGAGATGGTTTATTGGTCAAGGCGCTTGCCATGCCAGCCAGGCAACCCGAGTTCAACTATAACCCTTCTTCACAAGGGACTCCACAGAGTTGTCCTCTGGCCTCCACAAGGGCATTGTGGCCTGCTCACCCCCCACCCTGTTGTAGTAATTATTTTAAAAAACTCCCACTGGTCAGGCCAACTATCTAGGTTGTGGCAGCTCTGCCTAGCTCAATCATGTGGCCAGAGGCCACGTACACACTGCAGCTAAAAACAGCCAACCAGAGACACCAGCCCTGCCACCCACAAGACGCCAGCGTGGGAGATGGCTCTGCCAATCTTCCATGCTGTCTCTACAAGGCTTGGCAGTGCCCGGACCATTCTGCCAACCACACGGGCTCGGTACAGATGAGACTCTAATGCTTAGATTATCCAAAGGCTTGTGTATTTAGTAATGATCAATAACAAGATGCCCTTACAATCAGAGGTATAACCCAATACACAACCTAGATATACCAACTACCTTTGACTGCTACAGAGAAGCGAACATCAGCCTCCCCTCTCTCGTTCTCCATCTCTCTCCTAGCACCTCCTCTTCCTTTTCTTCTTCCTCCCTTACTCCTCCTCTTACTCTCTTTACTCCTCCCACCTTAGCTCCTCCTACACCACCCCACATACACACACTGACAAATTTGTAGAGAAATTTAAAAAGGAGCTAATGACGGCTGAGTGGTTAGAACACTGGCTGCTCATGCCGAGGATCTGGGGCTGGTTCCTAGTGCCTGCATGGTAGCTTACATCTCTAACTCCAGCTCCAAGGGATCCAGCACCCTCTTCTGAACTCTGCAAGACTCCAGACACACAACGTGTGCACATACATACATGCAGGCAAAACACTTACAAACACAAAATACACATGTTTAAAAGAAAAAAGAAATGATGGGGGAAAAATGGTATAAAGTACCTGCTATATCGAACCTGGGGCCTTTGGGACACATACAGCACTAGATAACTATGAATACAGCTCAAGCTTTTGGATGGGAAAGATGGCTCAGTGGTAAAGGCACTTATACAAATCTGACCTGAGTCCAGTCTCCAGAACTCACATAAAGGTGGGAGGAGAGAGCCAGCTCCACACACTTGTTTTCTGATCTCCACGTGGATAAATGCACACACTCACACACCCACACCAGTAATAATATAACTCGATTGTCTATTAACCTCCCCTTAAATTTAGCGGAAATCCTAGAGTTGGCTGGGAACGCTGCGAGGGATAACAAGAAGGCTCGGATAGCCCCCAGACACATCCTGCTGGCTGTTGCCAACGATGAGGAGCTCAACCAGGTAGGCCTGCACCCTAGGTTCAGGTGGGGGGGAAGTGCGTTGCCAGCGATGCTCCTGGGTGGACCCAGCCAGCCATCAGTCATAACCAGTGATAGTTCTCAGTCCGGTCTGCGCACACTCCGACGCACGCACGCACGCACGCACGCACCCTTGCGGGCTCATGAAGCCCAGGCAAAGAAGAACAGATCTTGATAGCTTTGCATTCAGAGTCAAGACCAAATCCCCTCTAGAACAGACTCTGCCATGGCTTCAAGACTTTGCCTCCTTATTAAAAACAAGTCATCACGTGCATATAATTATTCCTGGCAATTTCTTAACTCAAACCCTGTGGGTGTTTTAATGAGGTATGAGCAGGAGACTCCTTATCTATGCATTAGAACTGATGGACTCCACAGTCAAGTGAATGTCTTCCTGGACATCAGTAGGCAAGCTGGGGGGTAAATAGTGTGAGAATTCCTATCTGTATTTATGTTCCAATCTCAGTCTTCGCAAACTAAAGAATCTTCAAAGTTTCCAGGCCATTATAGAGTAATAGATTTCACAACCCCCCCCAAAAAAAAGTGATTAAAAATTGATTGCTAGAAAAATACAAAGACATGCAAAAGAAAATGCTATAATGACTGTCTATTTGCTGTAGATGTTTCTAGACTCTCAAGGTGTGTCTGTCCCGCTCTGGTAACAGATGGATGGCTAGCGGTTCCTGGATGAGCTGTGGGTTCAGACTACCGTCTTGTTTAGAATATGCAGAATATACTATTGTGGGCTAATTGGTCAAAATGTATCCATTGGGAGGTTCCTGGCCAAGTGTATGTTGCTAATGGGACACAGATTTGAGAGTGTGTCATCTGAAATTCCAGAGCCCTGGACATAATGCCAGTTTGACTTCTCTGACCCTTTGATTCTATATTGTTTTGCTTTCTATGCAAGACCACAGACAACCTGATGCTTGCTGAGAAACACTTTGCAAGCGTAGGATGAGCGAGCCGGTAGTTCTATGATAATCAGTTTTTGTTAGCTGAGCAGAAGCCAGACTCAAGCCTTATTTGGCCAGTGTTGAGACCCGGGATAGCTGGTGCAGGCCTGACCAGCTTTTTACATTTCTCTCTCAGCTGCTGAAAGGAGTGACTATCGCCAGTGGGGGTGTCCTGCCGAGAATTCACCCTGAACTGCTGGCCAAAAAGCGAGGGACCAAAGGCAAGTCAGAAACGATCCTCTCCCCGCCCCCAGAGAAAAGAGGAAGAAAGGCCGCATCAGGCAAGAAGGGGGGTAAGAAATCGAAGGCCGCCAAGCCACGGACGTCCAAGAAGGTGAGTGGTGGAGCCTATCAGGAGCCAGGTATTCCCATAGTAGGCATGCTGCTTCTCTCTGGAAACCTAAACCCCAAGGGATGGGATTGGAAGGTGGGACTTTTGAGCAGTGACGATATCATGGGGACACATCCTTCACATGCAAGGTTAGTGTCCCCGCCTTAGTTTCCCTATCCCCGATGATGTAATAAAATATTTCAGGGAGAAGGAGTTTATTTTGACTCATAGTTCAAGGGTATAACCCATCATGGAGCAGGGAGTCAAGGTGGCAGGAGTTTGGAGCCAGGCATGGTGGCACACGGCTTTACTTCACTCCCTGTACTTGGGAAGCAGAAGCAGGCGGATCTCTGAGTTCGAGGCCAGCCTGATCTACAGAGTGAGTTCCAAGACAGCCAGGACTACACAGAGAAACCCTGTCTTGGAAAAAAAAATTAAACTGGAGCTATGCTTAGTGGTGGAGCATCGCCCAGCATGCGGAGGATGGGGGGGGGAGAGATGCTAGGCTTTCTCCAGAGCGTTTCGTAAATGACAACCACAACAATAACAATAATAGCTCCAAAGGAAAGCTTGGCTCCTCGGATACCCAAAGCAGTCTTTCACATGCTCAGTAGCTCTGGGCAACAGAAATACCAAACGTTTCCATCACAGGAGGTTTGGTTAAACAACAGGGAGCTTAGATTGACACTCTGCAGATCTCCATGATAACAAAATACCACACAAGAGTTCACGCCACTGCCTCCGGGTCCCAGGACAAGCCTGGGGAGGAGGGAGGCCCAGCATTATTGTAGTTTCTTGACCCAGCCGCTTGGCTTAGAATTCAGTGGCTCTCAAACATCCTAAGGCTGCGACCCTTTAATGCAGACTCTCGTGTTGTGGTGACCCCTTAGCCGGAACATTTTTGTTGCTACTTCATAGCTGTAATTTTACTACTGTTATGAACTGTGATGTAAATATCTGATATGCAGGAGATCTGACATGCAACTCCTGTGCGAAGGGGTCATTTGATCCCAAAGAGGTCGAGACCCACAGGTTGAGAACCATTGGCTTAGGCGCTTCTTATAAACCTCAGACATGAAAGACTAATATAACAGCCAAGAATAATGTATCTGTATCCAGGTTTGGATGAACACAACTACAGGGGCCTGTGGGCTCCTGTAATCACTGTTATGATCCTGGGGGTGTGGTTTGGTTTGGTTTCATTGTTTGAGACAGTATCTCTTGTAGCCCAGGTTGGCCTCACTTGTCTATGTAGGCAAGGATGACCTTGGACTTCTGAGCCTGCAGTTCCACCTCCTGAGTTCTTGGTTTATAGTTGTATGTTATTACACCTCATTTATTGATTGAACCCAGGCCTTCCTGTGTGTGAGGCAGGCACTCTACCAACCGAGCTGTATCGATACCCATATTGTGTTAGCCGTTTCTTTCCTGTTTACTGTTTCCTCGGCCTGGGGTGTGGCTCAGAAGCAAGTGATTAGGTGACGCCCCGAGTTCAACCCATAGACACCCTCCGGTGGTGAAAGGGGTAAGCAAGGCATAATGATAAGTGTGTATGAATGTCAAACTGAAACCTTTTACTTCGTGTGCCAGTGAAAAGATGGAAGAAGAAAGAGAGGGAGAGAGGGAGAGGGCAGCAGAGAGAGACCAGGAATTCAGCTCAGTAGCAGAGTACACGTGGCATCCACATTCACTGCAGAACAGATCATCCAGTGGACTCCTGACCACTTCCCTTCATACCCACGTCGGTGATGAACACGGAAGGACTGTCCGGCAATCACGGGAGGGCGGGTGCTCTCTGGACCAGGTCTCATGTTTCCCTCTGGTTTCACCCACAGTCCAAAGCAAAGGACAGTGATAAAGAAGGAACATCAAATTCCACCTCGGAAGACGGGCCAGGGGACGGCTTCACCATCCTGTCTTCGAAGAGCCTCGTTCTGGGGCAGAAGGTAATAAGACAGGCTGGGCTGCAGTAAGCTCCTCTGTATACGACACTGCTCACAAGCTGCGAAGCCTCCTCTGTCCAGGCATTGTATATATTTCCAGAGCAAGACTATTGGGTGCTGGTCAACCTAAG
Source organism: Arvicanthis niloticus (assembly GCF_011762505.2). NCBI lineage: Eukaryota > Metazoa > Chordata > Mammalia > Rodentia > Muridae > Arvicanthis > Arvicanthis niloticus. Next base: position 27,239,390 of record NC_047677.1, on the reverse strand, counting down.
GTCAGCCTAAAGTCTTCCCAGAGAATCTGGACAATAAGATGGCATTCCTCGTTCTCCTGGGAAATCCCCAAGCCCTAACTATGTCTTCACCCACCGAGAAAAATCTACTGCTTACTCCCAGCCAGACTTGAAGAGGCTAGCTTCCATGATTAAATGTCGTTTAACAGAGGGAGAGGACAGCAATATATGTTTCTTGAATGTGATGGGTGCTAGGAATGAATTATTTGTCAATAATTCAGTCTGCCTGCCTTCCTTAGCTGCAGGGGAAAAAAAAAAAAGATAAAAACCTAACAGAGTATATTCCAGCAATTTCTCAGCATCCTGCCAGACATGCAAATAATTCATTTCTGTGCGTGTCAAATTCACTGAACAGACATATTATCTACAGAGCCAACTCAGGGCTGAAATAAGACACATGGGGAAGTAGCCAGTGAGGCGGATCTCTGTGTGCTGCCTGGTTTCAGCCTGCATCGAGTGAGATGCATTCCCATCCAGACAGCTGAGGACCACAAGGTTTCCAGGGAGCAGAGAGTGGCAGTTTCCTTATTCATTTCTGATATTAAATAATAATAACTGAGACCCAAAGAGGTGGCATGTATGTCTCCTCCAGGGCCGTGAACATTCTTCCAAACTTATATAGAGAATCAGAAAGCTTCCGCTCCCCGGAGAAGACACTGAGAAACGCTTTTTCTTTTACTCTGCCAAAACCACATAAGGCAGCCCTAGGAATGTGGTTCTCTGACTGAGAATGTAGCTCAAGGATAGAGTGTTTCCCTGGCACACACACATTCATTCCTTGAATGGATCCATAGCACAGAAGAGGGGTGGGGGGAAGGCAGTTGTCACAGATAAGGGCAGGGTGTGAACCCAGAGTCCAGTCCTCCCCACCAAGACCATGGACCTCCTCCTATACTCCTTAAGGTGTGAGGAGATAGCAAGTCCTGGGCTGCTTTCCACACAGCTACTGAGGTGTGCCAGAGGTGACCCAGGCCACCAGGGTGAGGAACAAAAGACATATGACAGAGAGAAAGAGGACAGGAGAGCCCATGTTTGTTCCGGGCAGTGAAGGCTGCTGGTCTCAAAAGCATGGATGCCCAGGCCTGTGATCCCAGCCTTGGGAGGCAGAGGCAGAAGGAGCTGAAGGCAAACACTGGCTTCCCAAGTGAATTTAAGACCAGCCTAAGCTACCTGAGGCCCTATCTCAAAACAAAAGAAATAATTGGGAATTTGAACCCCTCTCTGCTGGGCTGACGAAGATGGCTCAGCGGTTAAGAGCACCGGCTGCTCTTGCAGAGGTCCATCGTGGCTCACAACCATCTGTAATGGGACCTGATGCCCTCTGAAGATAGCTACAGTATATTCATATAAATAAAACAAATCTTAAAAGAAATAAAAAAGATCATGAACCCCTGTGCTGACCCTCAACCTGGATGGTTGAGAAAAGCTACACTGAGGGTTACACGAAACGATTTTCAGTAGGAAAGCTGATCTCCTTCCTGTTGTCACCATCTTTTCTTCCTACCACAGCTGTCCCTGACCCAGAGTGACATCAGCCATATTGGCTCCATGAGGGTGGAGGGCATCGTCCACCCAACCACAGCCGAAATTGACCTCAAGGAAGAGATAGGTAAGGCCTGGGGTTTGGAGAGGTGGCATGGTGTAGCCCAGTGTCCAGACAGCTCTCTCTGACTCAGTTGTCCCTCTGCCTGAGGTCCCAGGTGGAAATGACTGGCCTTCAAACAGCTTAGCTGTCAGTCAGAGCCTTTGCAGCTCAGCCCACCAACGGCTCTGCAGCTGCCGCCATTGCTGCCGCTTTGTCTTTGCTGCTGTGTTTTCATGTCCTCCCCTCTGCCTGCATTATGAAAAGTAGAGCAGAAAACACCACTCGGGAGAAGCTTTCTATGGGCACCATGCACGCACAGGGCGTACAGACGTACACGCAGGCAAAACACCCATACACATGAAGAATGGGTGAATTTGTAAAATGCCTTTTAGAAAAACATATTATTAACACTGGTGGTGACTTCACAGATTTGAACAGTGCTTTAGCAACACACATGCCGCCTTCCCCCACACTCCCAAGAGAGATGGGGGTCCCCTCCTGTGTCTCACACATGGCACAGTGACCCACCCACCTGTCACACGAGACCGGATGGGGAATCTTGCACGGGCCGTGTTGTCTTGGTATTTGGAAAGGTTTTCATTTGGGTCTTTCCAGTTGGGGTGTTCCCGCCCTGCTGGGACGTGGATCTGTGGAAGATTATATGCTCATCAAGAGGGACGTCTGGGGTTCCATACTCGGCAACACAAGAGAGGGAGAGAGAGACGTGGGAGCGGGGGTGGGGGATGGGGATCCTTAACAAAGCTCGTCATCCTGCACAGACCTCTGTGCCGTGCCACCAGTGCCAGCGACCACTGGCAAACCAGCATTACAAACGAGACATGTCACCTGAATATCTACGCTTCTCCTAACCTAACAAGCCCAACAACGAGATTCTACTGATGGGAGTTCAGGACGGCCCCCCACTGTTCTCCTTTGCAGGTAAAGCCTTGGAAAAGGCTGGGGGTAAAGAGTTCTTGGAAACCGTGAAGGAACTTCGCAAGTCCCAAGGCCCTTTGGAAGTCGCCGAAGGTGAGTGTGGGACGGGGCTGCGTCTCAGCCTGGCTCAACCCGTCCTTGCGACCTCCAGCCTCCCACATCCACACATGGTCACTGTATACAACAGAATGAGCCATCTCTAGAACCCACGTCAAAAAAAAAAAAAAAAAAAGCCAGGCACATTCAAAGTCATAGGCTTGTGACTCCAATGATGAGGTGGTGGAGGCAGGAGGATTCCCGGTTAGACTCATTGGCAATCTAGTCTAATCTATTTGGAGAATTCTGGGCCAGCAATAGTCCATCTCAGAGGAGGTGGACAGTGTTTCTGAAAGTGACACTAAGTCTTCTCTCTGGCCTCTAAACACACACACACATGCATACACATACACACACATGCACACACATGCACAGGGTTGGGGTGGGTCCTGCGTTAGAACTGCTGTGGATTTGAATAGCAGGTGTAAAAAGTCTCCTATGCTCTGGAGACTCTTGGACCCCTTACGGTCATGAGCAGCAGAGGTGATCACTAAATGGTCTCTGAGGTTATTTGGGTTAGTTTTGCATGTGTGTGGCAAGATACACAGGACATAAAATTTATCCCATACACCTCTTAAAGTATGTAATTCAGCGGTATCAAATACTTCTACAGTGTTGCACAACCTGATACACTATCTCCTTTCAGAAGTTTCTTACCACCTCTGACCAAACAGTCCAGGTCCTGGAAACCACTAACCTACTTCCTGTCCCTATGGATTTACGTGGACATGTCATGTAAATGCAGTCATATAGTGACTGGTTCTCTGTGTCCGGCATCTTGGAACTGACATAGTATTTTTTAATTTCATGTACATTGTAGAATATCTCATCCCCTCTCCTCTTTTTTTTTGTGATCAAATAATATTTGTGTTAGCATCCCATCACTGTGACAAATGCTTGAGAAAATCAATTTCATAGTGGGAAGATTCATCTTGGGTTCCATTTCACAAGGTTCAGTCCAAGGCTGGATGTTCTGTGGCTTCAGGTGATGGCTCAGTGGATTAAGGTACTTGCTGCCAAGCTTGACCGCTGCTCAAAGCAGTGACAATCCCCACGAGGAATGAGGTGGCTGTCCAGTGGTACTACTGCACTCACCTAGCATCCGTGAGGCCCCAGGTTCGATTCCCATCATTAGGGGATAAAGCCAGAGTAAAACTCCCATAGCCAGGACTGGAGAGATGGCTCCAGAGGACCAGGGTTCAATTCCCAGCAACCTCCAGTCAGCTCAGTCTGTAACTCCAGTTCCAAGGGATCTAATGCCCTCTGCAGACCTCTGTGGTCTCAAGGTCAGAGCAGGGTCAGAGGAGGCTCCCTGGAAATGTGGGGAGAAAAGCAACTGAACACAGGACAAGAAGCTCTAAGGTGTTTCTAAGCAGAATTCGGAAGTTTTGAGTGAATGGTGAAGTTGTAACTAAAGAGTTATTATTATTATTATTATTATTATTATTATTATTATTATTATTATTAATTACTACTACTATTTCTTCTTTTTATGTATGAGTGCTCTATCTGCATGTACACCTGCATGCCAGACAAGAGCATCAGATCCCATTACAGATGGTTGTGAGCCACCATGTGGTTGCTGGGAATTGAACTAAGGACTGGAAGAGCAGTCAGTGTTCTTAACCGCTGAGCCATCTCTCCAGCCCCTGCTAAAGGGTTCTTATCAGGGAACTTTCCAGAATCAAATGCAAGTTCAGGTTGGGCAAAACAAATGAAAGTAAATCCCGAACCTGGCCCACCACAGAGATTGGTCAGGAGTTCTGAAGTCGGGAAGAATACTTAAAGCTGTCAGAGAGGAGAGGTGACCGACCATCTGTAATAACCTGGCAGCTTGAGCCAGCAAGAGAGCTCAGCCAGTGAATGTTCTTATCGCCATGGGCTTAAAAACCTGAGGTCAGCCCCTGGGACCCTCTTAGTGGAAGAAGTGACTCCCCTGTGTTTTCCTCTGATGTGTGTGCACTGTGGCCTGCATGCATTAGTGCACGTGTGTACACATGCGTGTGTGTGCGCACACACATACAAATATAATATTCCCTCAGAAAGAGAAAAATTAAATTTTCAAAATGAGGGTAACCGACCTCCTCGCCTCACAAGAAGGGCAGCAAGTTAATTGAGCAACTTACAGAAGAAGGAGCCTATTGGGGGCCTACAGTTTCCAAGGCAAGTCTGACCATCATGGCAGCAGGCAAGCAGGCATGGCGCCAGAGCAGGAGCTGAGAGCTTACATCTTGATCCACACGCAGGAGGCAGAGAGAATGCTCACCTAGGAATGGCGTGGAAGAGCATTTGAGGCTTCTGAAACCTCAAAGCCTGTCCCCATTGACACACCATCTTCCAACAAGGTCTTGCATCCTAAGCCTTCCCAAACAGTTCCACCAGCTGGAGGCCAAGCATTTGAACGTACAGCCTGTAGCAGGCTGTTCTCGTGCAAACCACCACAGGTGGGATGAGGAAAAATGTCACGCTAGCGAACGAGAGTTGCAAGCCAGCGCTTCTGAAGACTGGCGACCCACACGGAAAGGCTCATGGGACCTGACCTTGGGAGGCAGAGAAGGACATGCAATTTATTCCTTTAAGAGCTTCTGTCTCCTGCAGGCTGAGGGCAGTTATGAGATATATGCCTTTTGTTTTTTATTTTATATGTATGAGTATTTTGCCTACATGTATGTAAGTGTATCACCTGCATATCTGTGGGTCTCCCTTCTCCTGGGGGTCATTGGCCTCCAGGCCATGAGGGCAGAGGAAACAGAAGTGATGGGGGAGGTGGGTGTTCAGACTGCTGCAAGCATTACGGAAGGACTTCCAGAGACCCTTCAGTGAGACGGTTCTCCTTATGGCTCCAAGGGTAGGGTGTATAAGTGTTTAGGAGGTTATGGGCAGAAAGGATTGACTGGTCATAACATGGTTCCAAATTACCATATAGGTGGGTGGTAAGGCCTGATTGGTTATAACACAGTACCTCATTAGCATGCTCTAGAAAGGCTGAGCCCAGATGTATGTGCTGAATGGGGCAGCGTTTGCAGGAAGCTCTGTGCAAGTCATTCTCCAGATAAGATCAGGCACCTGTGTTTGAGACACTCAGTCTCCAGATAAGGTCAGTGGAGAAGGGGAACCTTGCTCTGTTTTGCACAAAGCTCTGGAAGCTATCCAGACAAGATGGATGACTACCTCAATATCAGGGTCTTCTAACATGTCTGGTGCCCGCCAAGCCAGAGTGGAGGGTCAGATCCCCTGGAACTGGAGGTGCAGACAGTGCTGAGTCTTCAGGTGGCTGCTGAGAATCGAACCTGAGTCCTCTGGGAAATCAGCCATTGCTTGTAACTTCTAGCCATTCCTCCACCCCACCCCATCCCAGATGTATGCCTAAAACTTGTGAAAAAATATTAACCTCTTGGAACTGGCAAATGGCCCTTATACCACTATCCTTGCCAGAGGTGCCTGGGAGCCCAGGTGCCACCATGTGTATTCTCCAATCTGGAGCAGTCCGTGCTGAGCCTCTGCCATGTGTGCTGTGCTGTGGATGTGGGCGTGGCCCTGAATGAGGAGGTGAACGGCCAAGTGAGAATCCCAGGGTCACACAGTGCATCTCTTAACCAGGCCACCCAGTTCCATGGCAAAGGCTCAGAAAAGATGGCCAAGGGAGCTAGGGCGGGAAGGACACAACCAAGCGTGGGGACAGAAAAGCTACCTCTGATGATTGATGGCCACAGGGACTTCCCTCAGACTCCTCCATAGCCATGTTCTTACAAGATTTGACACTGTCACTCTGGCTGTGTGGGCAACGCATGTGTGTTGAGAGACCCTGCCAGTTTAGGTGAACAAACAGTTCAGAAAGAGAGAGAGAGAGAGAGAGAGAGAGAGAGAGAGAGAGAGAGAGAGAGAGAGAGAGAGAACACAGAAGATAGGGCCTAGTGAAAGAACTCATCAATTAAGACCACCGGCTGCTCTTCCAGAGGACCTGGGTTCAAGTACTAGCATCCACGTGGTGGCTCACAGACCTATTTAATTACAGTTCCAGGGGCCCTGCCCTCTTCTGGTCTTCTTGGACATTGCATACATACAGTAAACAGACATGCATGCAGGCAAAATCCTCATACCCATAAAAATATTTTTTTAATTTAATCTTGCCAAGCGGTGGAGGTACACACCTTTAGTTCTAGCACTTGGGAGGCAGAGGCAGGTGGATCTCCAGGTTTGAAGCCAGCCTGGTCTACAGAGTGAGTTCCAGGATAGCCAGGGCTACACAGAGAAACCCTGTCTCAAAAAAACAAAGACAGAGAGAGATGGGGTGGGGGGAGAAAGCTACCGGCCAGGCACTGTGGCACACCCCTTTAATCCTACCATTCTGGCATGCCACCAATGAAACTTAAGCAGTGTGGCAACCCTGACAGTCCATCCCTGTTATCTTTAATTGCAGTCACTGTGTGCCCTTGGCCATGTCAGGGAACAGTTAAGAATTCAGGGATTCTGTTGTTTGGAGATGGCATTACTTAATCTTCCAGAGTTGCCAGATGTGATTTCGATGTGTTCCCATCACTGGGATCCTCTTTGCATATATCCCTGACCTAGGGCCTGTTGGCAGGTTACCAAAAATAATAAGCTGTCACTTCAAGGCTAAAGCTCTGCTTTCTGCCAAACCGGCCGCACAGTGGCAGGGCTGTGTCACCTCCTAGTCCTCCAGGATCTCTCAGGGTCACCTGGGAGGCCTGGCCTAATCACCCGGCTTAAGGTGGGACTTGGAAAATAACCTACTGCATCTCTCTCCTGTGTCCCAGCTGCCGTCAGCCAATCCAGTGGACTCGCAGCCAAGTTTGTCATCCACTGTCACATCCCCCAGTGGGGCTCGGACAAATGTGAAGAACAGCTGGAAGAGACCATCAAAAACTGCCTGTCCGCAGCTGAGGATAAGAAGCTTAAATCTGTCGCCTTCCCACCGTTCCCCAGTGGCAGGTAGGACACCGATTCTGAGTTGAGGTCTCCAGCCTTTCTGTCAAGAATCAGGTACTCGCTGGGCAGTGGTGGCGCACGCCTTTAATCCCAGCACTTGGGAGGCAGAGGCAGGCAGATTTCTGAGTTCGAGGCCAGCCTGGTCTATAGAGTGAGTTCCTAGAAAGCCAGGGCTACACAGAGAAACCCTGTCTCTTAAACAAACAAACAAACAAACAAACAAACAAAAAGAAGAATCAGGTACTTGCCTACATGTCGGCATTCCATTGGCCCATTCTAGAAGATGCAGCCACGGTCCGCCAGCACAGCCAGAATGTTAGGTAGGCAGTAGAGTGAAGAAGCTAATGTCCTACTTTCCGTACACAGTCCCCCAGCCTGGGATGACAGGACTCCATGTCTGGGGCCAGCTTTCCCGCCATGTTGATATCCATGTCCAGACAGAAAGGTAGATACCATGGGTAAGGCCGCGTGGCACTTTAGTTCTGCGTAGACTTGTGAGTGCACATGTATGTACATGTGTGTGTGGAGGCCAGTGTCATTCCTCAGGTAATGCCCTCCTATGCTATGGTAGAACATTCTGTCCTAAAGTAACTTAGGCAAGCAAAGTGTGTATTTGGTTACACCTCCAAGTCACAGTCCACCCTTGGAAGAAGTTAGGCAGCAACAAAAGGCAGTTTGTCTAAAAGAAACCTTGGACAAATGCTGCTTGCTGGCTCACTCATTGGCTCATACTTAGCTAGCTTTTTTATACAACCCAAGATCATCTGCCTAAGGAAAGGTGTCCCCCACAGTGGGCTGGTCCCTTCCATATCAATCATCAGTCAAGACAGTCCCCTCCCCCAGACATGGCCACAGGCCAATCTGATCTGGGCAGTTCCTTAGTTCAGGCTTCTCTTCTCAGATGACTCTAGGCTATCCATCTTGTTTTTGTTTTGAGACAGGGCCTTACTGTGTCCAGGTTGGCCTAGAACTCACTATGTAAATTAAGCTAGTCTTAAACTCAGAGAGATCTGCCTGACTCTGACTCTTGAGAGCTTAAAGATGTGTATCACCTTGGTTTTTTATTGCTGTTATTTTAGTTTGAAGTTTGTTTGTTTGAGATAGGGTCTTGCCTGGAGGTAGTGTCACACACCCTTGGTCCTAGCACTAGGGAGACAGAGGTAGGCAGCTTTCTGAGTTCAAGGCCAGCATGGTCTACAGAGTGAATTCCAAGATAACCAGAACTACACAGGAAAACCCTGTATTGAAAAAAAATCAAAACTGGGAAAAAAAAAAAAAAAAAGAGCTATCCTGATATCCTGGAACTCAATATATAGACCAGGCTGGCCTCAAACTCACAGAGATCTGACTGCCACTGCTTCTCTAGTGCGGGGGATTAAAGGTGTGCGCTGCCATGTTGGACTTACCACCTTGTATTTTTGAGAGAGTCTTTCGTTGGTTTTGAACTAACCAATTAGGTTAGGCCGACTGGCCAGTGAGTCTCAGGGATTGTCTTAGGGTTTCATTGCTGTGAGCAGACACCATGACCACAGGAACTCTTATAAAGGACAACACTTAATTGGCTCTTGCTTACAGGTTCAGAGGTTCAGACCATTATCATTATGGTAGGAAACATGGCAGCATCTAGGCAGGCATAGAGCTGGAGGAGCTGAGAGTTCTACCTCTTGTTCTGAAGGCAGCTAGGAGAAGACTGGCTCTTCCCCCCCCCCCCCCCCCAGTGTGGTTAGAAGGAGGATCTTAAGGCCCACCCCCACAGTGACACACTCCCTCCAACAAGGCCACGCCTCCTAGTAGCACCACTCCCTGGGCCATGTGTATTCAAACCACCACAGGGCTCCACCTGTCTTTATTTCCCTGGCACTACAGACTTTACAGACACATATCTCCATGCCCAGCCTTGGCTATCTGTTCTAAGAATCAAACTCAGATCTCCATGCTTATGTGACCCAACTGAGCTGTCCCCACAGCACACGCCCCATGTTTGTTTCTGAAAACCTGCTATATTCAAACCCCACACCCTCACCCTTGGCCCTCAGCCAGAACATACAATCAGAAAGCCCCAGGCTCACAGACAGACCTTGCTAATCAAAGTGTGGTCTGTGAACCAGCAGCAGCAGCATCCCCTGGTTATAAATCAGGACCCCAGACCTGTTCAAGATCCCCTAGGGAATGCTCAGGACAGGAAGGGAAGAACCTGGGTCTTTGATAACTGAACCAGGAGCAGTGGAGGCTCTCACTGCAGCTCCGTGGAAAGAGGTTGGACTCAGAGACACAGGAAAGCAAGCTGACGACAAAGTAATGAATACTGTAGGATGTATTCTTCATGATCAGGCCTTGGGTGTCATGTCCACACAGAGACAGTCAAGAGAGTTCAGGAAGTAGGCATATCCTGGACTCGGACCTACCCTAGGTATCTTGGTAGCTGACCCTGAGTGGCGATGATGGCCGAGTCCCTAGAGGCTGGTGAACAGCACTGTTCATGACTCCCTCCCTGGTTGTCTGGGTTCTCAGCAAACTTCTACCAACCCAGTCTGCCAAGAGTAGCTCCTAAAGTCACAGGAGCACATGAGTGAAGATTCTCAGTGGTTGTCAACCTTCCCAGTGCTGTGACCCTTTAATGCAGTTCCTCATGCTGTGGTGACCCCCCACAAACATAAAATTATTTTCATTGCTACTTTGTAATTATTAATTTTGCTACTGTCAAGAATCATAATGTAAATATCTGATATATTTATCTATATTATTTATATTTATTATATATTTAGGATATCTGACATGTGACCCCCGGTGAAAGGGTCAGTAAACCCCCCCCAAAGGGGTGGAGGCCCACAGGTTGAGAACCACTGTGCTAGGCACCCACAAACCAACTGAATCCCAGCCCCCAGCAATTTTGAAGGCCCCTCCCTTGTTGGATAATCTGGTTAGCATGTAAACTCAAAAGAATTTTGCCTTTTTGAAGACATGGTCTTATACATGTGAAACTGACAGGATTTACAAAGTCAAGTTCTTTGAGTCGGCTGACACAGGTTCAAACTTGGGACATCCTTTACATACCGAGAGCTGTTTGTGACCTTAACTGAAGTCACCTTATCTAGGTCAGCAGGGACATCTCCACCTACTCCTGTCCATCCCTTGACTAGTGCCAGAGAAGGTGATTTGTGGACTGGCCCCATGCACAGTGAGTCCCACACCGTACAAGGCAGGGTCCAGGGCCGGAATAAGAAGAAACTGAGAGCAGGATGTGGTGGCACATGCTTTGAATCACTGCACTCTGGAAGGCAGAGGCAGGCAGATCTCTGAGTTCATGGCCAGCCTGATCTACATGGTGAGTTCCAGGCTAGATAGGGATATATAGCAAGACCCTGTCAGAACAAAAACTAAAAGGGGCCGACTGATCTCCCTCTCCCCAGACTAGGAGAGAATCACCCCAGTGGGTACAGGGACCAAAGTGACCCGGGCTCTTCTTTTCCTTGGACATAGAAACTGCTTTCCCAAACAGACGGCCGCCCAGGTGACCCTCAAGGCCATTTCTGCCCACTTCGACGACTCGAGCTCGTCCTCGCTGAAGAACGTGTACTTCCTGCTCTTCGACAGTGAGAGCATCGGCATCTACGTGCAGGAGATGGCCAAACTGGACACCAAGTAGCTCTCTCCGGCCAGGAAGGAGGCGGATCAGTGTGACGTCACAAGAGTGGGGGTTTTATTTTTTAAAAGGATTGCAGAAGGGTGATGGGGCATGGGAGCAGAGCGGGTGGCTGAGAGGGTGAGCGGAGGCGGCTGGAACAGGTCCTGCCTGCCCGGGGAAGGGGCCCAGTGCATTTTATATTCTCTTTACAAAGGGCCTCTCTTCCACAATTAACCAGGTCTCCACCAGGGGTTTCTTTCCGTGTGTTTTTCTTCCTGTTGTTTTAGAACTTTTTTTAAAACAAACAAACATAAAAATAGACCTTGTTTAGATTTATAGCCTTGACTTTTACACACTCTCACACACACACACACAAAATCCGTTCAAAGTTCCTACATGTTTGGTTCCTCCTTTTTCTAAGTGAAAAGGACGTGACTGTCTAACCTAGGTATACTGGCTGTCTCCCTCAGTGGAGAGAAGATGAGAAAAACATCATGGGGTGCTTTTCTGTTATACGGTCCCCTCCCTGACGCCTAAAATATTTGTAACTATGCCTAAAAGGGTTTTGCTTCGGGATTTTTGTTTGTTCGTTTTTTTGTTTTTTTAAAGAAAAAGAAAAATGAGAAGAAAAAAATAAAAGATCCAGTGTCTTTCTTATAACAGCCCTTTATTGCAATATTCTCCTCCTCTTTGGAAAACTGTGTCCCCACAGATAGATTCAGACAGTGTGTGGTAAAGAAATAACACAAGGCCTGCCACTGAAGAGTCCCGGCATGCTCTGTAAAACTCCTGGCCAGACAGCAGCATGGCAGGCTTCCTTCGGGTAGTTAATCCTGCCCCCAGAGAGGGTGAGCTTGCTGACTGGCATCCACAGACAGCGGAGCCCCGGGGACAAAGCTGCCAGCAGGTGGTCAGTCTCTAGGAGAGAGAGTCAAGTCTCAACTCCAGTCTGGAACAGACATTGGTCAGAGCCCAAATGGGGATGGGCTGGAAGCACCGGAGAGGCTGGTATCTCAAGGACTCTTGCCACACATAACCAGAGGCCAAGGCCCAAAGCAAGCAGGAGGAGGCAGGGTGGGGAGAGTCATGCCTGGATAACTGGAATGGACTCCAGTCTCTTCTGCTCTAGACATTCAACTTTAGGCCATGCACAAGTGGCTATTCTCAGATAGAGAAGTCCTTCATATACTTCTTATATCTTAGCAAGCCATAGCAGACATGGCGACCAATGAGGGCCTAAGTGACAGGAACTGGCCAGCATAGCTCCCCACCCCCGTCCCCCAACAGCAGCCTGTTGGTAACCCGGAAATCTCTAGGAATCATCCAGAGATGCCCCTCTGGTCCCTGGAGATCAAGCGGCCAGTACCCTCCCTCAGTCACAGGTCTCCTTCCTGGGATCCCTGTAGCCAGCCAGGCTTCAGTCTCAACCTCTCCAAACTTATAAACCTCACCCTGTGAGGACGGTGTTTGAGTGACTATCCCCAGGGCCGAGCAACCACCATCCTGGGCAGTTCAGCGCTCCCCCTTTTAAAAGGATTCTCCCAGCTGGCCTTGCTGACTGTTTTGTCTGATTGCGGACTGGTGAGGAGGATCCGGAGACTCATCTGTGTAACTAGCGGCTCCCTCCCACCTGTGGTTCACAACTCTGCTTTAATGACACTGCATCTGGCCTCAAGGAGGGGCATGGGCATAGAGTCTAGGGAAGGCCAGGGAGAGAGGGGCTTCATCTGTACTGCCTCAGATCTATGAGGCTCTCCTCCCGGCTGGTTGAAGCTTTCCAGTTTGGCCTGTCCTGGGAGAAGCCAATAAGGAAGCCCAATAAACTTACTGGCTTCCGAAAGTTTAATAGAACCCTGCCTCAGTTTGTCATTGAGACCTTAGGAGAAGGGGCAGGTGGGGTTTATATTCCCCACCCCACCCCACTCCTTCCAAAAAGATTTCATCAACAGATGGGTGAGCTAGAGAGGAATTTTGTCTGACTCTTGATAAATGTACCTCTGACACACAGTCAGCTGAATACGGAGATAAAGGCTCATAAAGGTTAAAGATGGTCCCAAGAAGCTGGGCAGTGGTGGCGCACGCCTTTGATCCCAGCACTTGGGAGGCAGAGGCAGACGGATTTCTGAGTTCGAGGCCAGCCTGGTCTACAGAGTGAGTTCTAGGACAGCCAGGGCTATACAAAAACAAAATGAAACAAAGACAGTCCCAAGGTACTAGAAAAGACTGAGGCAGGAGCATTACTTGAGCTCAGGAGTTCGAGGCCAATCTGAATAATGTAGGTAGACACTGTAGGGGTTGTGTGAGTATTGGTAGGGAGGGAGGGGGGCAGAGAGAGAGAGAGAGCACGCAGAATGCAGATGCTAACCATAGTTAGGGAGAGTAAAATGAGGCCCCAATTAATAACCTACTTGCTGTGTGATACACAAGCTTCCCCACCCCAGCACCCTTCCTTGGTTTTGTGCTCCAGGCTATATTTACTATACTACAGATGCCGTGCCAGCTGGAGGAGCCCAGCTCTGCCCAACAAGAGCTCTGAACTGTTCTCCCAAAGCCTGATGCCTTCATGAGGACAGACAGACAGAAGCCTACAGTACTGGATGCTCCCTCTGCCTCCCCGAGACCCTTAAGCTAGCACAGCTGCAGGCAGAACCTCCAAACCAGGAACGAATCTTCTAGGCTAATTTTTTTTTTTTAATGCCTCCCCTCCCCTTTACTCTCTGTCTCTCATTTCTGGCTTTACCCCAAATTGTATTTCCAGCCAGCACATGACTGACACCATGATCCAGACAAAGAGCTCTGCCCTTGGCACCTGTCAGAAGGGTGTCCTTTGTCAAGCAGTCTGTCACCCCTCCGAGTGGTACCTCAACTCCCACGCAGCTTCCCTGTCACGGTGGAGACTGCCGCATGGTTTTCCAGCTTGTGGAAATGAAAAGGTCTCTGCTCTTGGCCAGCCGCACCATGAGGCGGCCTACGTAGAAGCCACTGATCTGGCCCACACCATCATTTCTGCCCATTGACAGGAGGAATGTCAGTGCACCTGGGAGGCAGACACACAAAGCAAGAGGATGCGTGAAGGATGCAGGCCTGATGCTTGAGACTCCAGCAGGCAGCCATGCGTAATACCCTTTAGGAAAGCAAGTCCTGTGTGTGTGCATGCGTGCGTGGATGTGTGTGCATGCACACGCGTGTGTGGGTGCTTGTGTGTGTATACAGCAACCATACATACATACCCTTTAAGAAAGCAAATCACATGTCTGGTGTGTGTGTGTGTGGACAACCATGCATACTCTTTAAGAAAGCAAGTCAGGTGTGTGTGTGTGTGTGTGTGAGAGAGAGAGAGAGAGAGAGAGAGAGAGAGAGAGAGAGAGAGAGAGAGAGAGAGAGTACAGCAACCATGCATACCTTTTAAGAAAGCAAATCAGATGTTTGGTGTATGTGTTTGTGTAGTGCAGACTAGGGGACAACCTGGGCTGTCATTCTTCAGATGACATTTTTTTTTTACTGACCACAAGGGCCAAGTCTTTTGTCTTTTTCCTAACATGTGTTCTAGGCATCAAACTTGGGTCCTCCCTGTGAGTACTTCACCGACTGAGCCATCTCCCCAGCCTCTTTTGTTAGCAATGCTACCAGTGAGACCTGGGGCTTGAGTGTACCAGGCAAGAATTCTACCACCGAGCTGTAGCCAACGGAAGGTTTGGTTTTAAAGAGACTTTGTGCCAAGGCCTGAAGTCCAGTGGTCACTCACCCTACAGCTCCCAAAGCCTTCTGCATGTCTAACCCCAAACTTCAGCAACTGTAAGGTACCCACCCTTTCCTCACCTGGCTTGTAGGGTTTGAGGGGCCTCTGCTTCATGGAGTTGACAATGTTGGCCACGGCAATGTTGGCGTGCAGGCCAGCATGGTAGGCCATCTTGGGCTCCTTGATATCGGCACAGTCACCAATGGCGTAAATATTGCTGTATCCTTCCACCTGGAGGAACTCGTTCACTCTCAGAGCCCCATTGCTGGCCAGCTTACTTTCTGCTGGACAAGATGATGCCATGTTTAAGTCGCCTCCGGAATAGAAGGATGAATGCAGGGTTATGGGTCTAGTCACTTCAGAAATATATGATAAGAAGCAACACCCCCACCTGATGTCATCCAGCCTGAAGTCCCCACCCAAGACCCTGCCTGCTGATGCAAGCCTAACCCACAAGAACAGAGGCAGAGCACTGGAAAACCCCTCATACAAAACAGAGAGAGCTCTGCAAGTCCCGTGGCTTCCCAAGTCTTTAACTGCCTTTGGAACATCCATTGGAATTTTAGAATACACACAGTCCTTTCCTAAATGACAAACAGCTTCCCTTAAAGGGATTGAAAAGAACATATCTTTGGAAATACAGTAGAATAATGAGATGTTAAACCCTGGGTTTTCTGCCCACTGCCCCTGTGAACTAGCTTCCTTCTGGATTGAAAACTAACTTCCTGTTGGATCTGGCAGAGAGTGACAGGGAAGGATGCCTGACAGTGAATGACAGGTACCTGGAGATGCAGAGAAACTATGGAGCTTGGCCCTGAGTCTTACTCTCCTATGTAGATGCTTAAACATGCATCAGTCCACTGTCTTAACTACTGAACTTTAAGAGATGAGGCCATATTAAGGTCCTGACTCCTCTAAATGGAGGTTTGGAATGAAGTGGCCCAATGCTTGGATCTGGATTTGGAGAGAACAGGGTACTTGTGGATGGAGAAATGTCTGACCTGGGACTTCCTGGACTTCCTCAATGAAAGCAACAGGAAGAGAGGCCATTCTCACCTGTCTAAAGAGAGGCCATTCTCACCTGTCTAAAGAGAGGCCATTCTCACCTGTCTAAAGCCTGTCCCCACCTCTCCCCACTAGGAGGAAGCACTCATCTTGGGGGTACTGGCCTCCAAGCTGGGGGTGGAGGGGCAGCTGGGCTTGGCTCACCTGAATTTAAAGTTCAAGGTCTAATGAACTTCTAGGATAAAAGGAGAAGACGTGGGGTGCTGGTTCAGGTGGCAAGGACTATGGGGTGTCTGCAAATGCCAGGGCAGCTTAGGGAGCAACTAGCGCCGGGCCACTCACTCACCGAACGCACTGCGGTAGGCAGAATTGTTGATCTTGATCCCGTTGCACACAATCACCAGGTTGGTGGCCACCTCCGTGCCCTTGTCTGTCTCCACCTTGATGTACTCCCGATACTCATTCCGAGGCAGTTCCTCCAGGTTGCTCACCCGCTCACCTGTGGAGGATTTCATGACAGGAAGTTGGCAGAAGCCAGCACACACCACGGTAGACCAAGGGAAAAACGCATACTCCCTCATGACACTCTCCCTCCATCCACTCTCCCGAGCAGCAGGATCTGGACATCTGTCCCCAAGGGATCTACCTGGAGGAAAATTCCAGGAAGCTTCGAGAGGGAAGCGAAACCAAGCTTTCCAAGTTCTAGGAAACACCACTCAACAGAAGGCCCCTTCCCTCTCGGAATGTCAG
Organism: Arvicanthis niloticus; assembly: GCF_011762505.2. NCBI lineage: Eukaryota > Metazoa > Chordata > Mammalia > Rodentia > Muridae > Arvicanthis > Arvicanthis niloticus. The sequence continues at coordinate 27,222,686 of NC_047677.1, read as the reverse complement.
CTTGCCCATCCTAAGCAGAAGGCCTCTCAGTACAACATACACCAGAGAGCAGAGAAAGGACTCGGTAGGGGGCTTGAAGAACATGCAGAAAGCCCTGTGTCTATATCCAGCACCACATAAACTAAACACAGAGTGCATGCCAGTACTCTGGAAATGGAGGCAGGAGGATTAGACGCTCAAAGGTCTCCTTGGCTACACAGTTTAAGGCCATAAGGCCAGCCTGGTCTACACGAGATATTCTTTCTCAAAATTAAATATACATATATATGGAGGGGCTGGAGAGAGGGCTTAATGGTTAAGAACACTGGTACTCTTCAGGGGATCCAGATTTGATTCCCACCATCCAAACAGAAGCTAAAAACCATCTGTAACTCCAGTTCAAGGGAATCTGATACCTTCCTCTGGCCTCCATAGGCACCAGGAACAGACAAAACATCCACACACATTTAAAAAATTACTAAAGGATGGATGGATGCATGGATGGATGGGTGGATGGATGGATGGATGCATGGATGCGTGGATGGATGGATGGATGGATGGGTGGATGGATGGATGGATGGATGGCAGGCAAATGGCAGAGAAAGTGAGGAAACCTGTCTGAAAGTAAAGTGCTCCCAGTCCTCCGTGACCAGTTACCAACGGAGGCTGTGATAGCTGAGAGGGGTTTCCACAGCAACCACCTCACAGCCTTCAGAGAGGACATGAAGGTGCCATCCAGGTGCCATCCCACTCCAAACGCTGGGAAGTTCTGTCTCTTCCTGCTCTGGACATAAAGGAAGGGTGGTGGTGGTGCACACCTCTAGTCCCAGCACTCAAGAGGGCAGAGGCAGGCGGATCTCTGAGTTTGAGGCCAGCCTGATCTATAGAGTGAGTACCAGGACAGCCAGGGCTACACAGAGAAGCCCTGTCTCAAAGGAGGGAAGGAAGGGAGGGAGGGAGGGAGGGAGGGAGGGAGGGAGGGAGGGAGGGAGGAAGGAAGGAAGGAAGGAAGGAAGGAAGGAAGGCAGGCAGGCAGGCAGGCAGGCAGGCAGGCAGGCAGGCACAGGCAATGCCTTAGATTACAAGTCTGTTCCCTCTTACACAGAGACGTCAAAAATGAAATTGTGGGCCGATGCTTTAGAAGAACAGAACTCACTCAGTAAATAGCATCCACCTGCCCCTGTCCTAGGTAACAGCGGGGAACTGCTGCACCCCGTGGACACAGCTCAAGAAAGCTCTGATGCTTGAGATGCCTGCGTGGATGTACTGCCCCTACCGGCGGCCATGGCTGGGGCTCTGGGCAGTGCAGCAGCAGCTGGAGAAGGGGGCTGGGGTGGGAGCGCTGGGCAGGAGGGGCTAAGTCTCACGTACTCAGCAGCAGCTGCACACCCTTCCGGAGGAGGATCTCCTTTACTTCCTGCTGCACACAGGGCAGGAGCTCCTTGTCGGCCAGGGGAACTCTGGAGTGGATAAGAGTGACCTGGGACCAAGAAAAAAAAAACCACAGGGCTTCAGAGGGAAGCCTCTGAGTCCCCTCTTTTACTTCCCATGTAATACTGAGGAGAATGAGCGTCAGCTAGGAACTCTGAAGGGTTCAGGTCCCCAGCCCACCTCAGTACCCATTACTCAGTGCCCCTAAACCAGAGGACCAGCCACATGTCCCCGCACAAACCCACACCTCACCTAAGGCAAAGGGACAGTTCCTTCATGATATACAAGTGTATAATCACTATATAAGCTGCTGTCATTGCAATGTGAATACCAAGCTGACAGGAACACTAACCAAGTTCTGTCTATTTATTTGTTTGCTTGCTTATCTTATTTATTTATTTATTTAGGTTTTTCAAGACAGGGTTTCTCTGTGTAGCCCTGGCTGTCCTGAAGCTCTGTAGATCAGGCTGGCCTCAAACTCAGAGATCTGCCTGCCTCTGCCTCCCGAGCGCTGGGATTAAAGGTTTGTGCCACTATGCTTGGCTGTAAATAAAAATATGATAAAGAAGTTAACTCGTCTACACGCCAACCCCACAACAATGGGTGGCTCGTCCATGCCTACCAATGCAACACAGATCTTCTACCAAGTTAGCTGAAATGTACTACTTCAGTCTTTACCCCTGAGGCACGCACGGCAAGAACAAACCCGTCTGTCCCTGGCTGCTGACACAGGGCCGTTAATCCCTACTGGTGCTGGGAACGCCATGTGTTCTGATATTTGGCTGCAATTCTCAACCCAGGGCTTCTGAGCTCTTTGTGACTCTCTGAATGATAAAACTGCTGAATGCCTTGGAACTTCCCGAGTGACAGGCTCATCCTTCATTCTGATGAGACAACAGCCTCAGATGCAAACCACAATGGGATGGGAGCTTCCAGTCCCTACCCTAGTCCCCCAGGAGGCAGAAGGGAGCTAGAGCTGGGAGTTCCACAGTCCATCATGGCTCTACAATGAAGCCTTCAAAAATACCCTGCAGGGCTTAGAGAGCCCCTACATGCATGACTGTGGCCAGGTGGCACACCCCAACTTCAGGGAGAAAGAAGCCCCTGTGCTTGGGACCTCTTTATCTGGCTGTTCATTTATGTTCTTAAAGGCTTACTTTATTAATTTTTAGTTACGTGTATAGGTGTCTGGTTGTGGCTATGTGCACCTGAGTGCAGTGCCTGCTGAGTCCAGAAGAGGGCATCAGATCCCCTGGAGCTGGAGTGACTGGCCATATGAGCCTCAGATGTGGGTGCTGAGAACCAAACCTGGGTCCTCTGCAAAAGCAATGTGAGCTCTTAACCACTGAGTCATCTCACCAGCCCCATCTGTGTCCTTTAAAACATCCTTTGTGGTAGGTAAGTCAGCAGTGCTAAGTGTGGTAGTTTGAATAAAAAATGACCCCATAGACTCAGGGACTCACACTATTAGGAGGTATTGTGGCATTGTTGGAGGAAGTGTGTCACTGGGGGTGGGTCTTGAAGTTTCAGAAACACAAGGCAAGCCAAGTGTGTCTCACTGTCTCAGACTGCAGATCCAAATGCAGACCTCTCAGCTCCTCCCCCAGCGCCATGTCTGCCTGCACACTGCCATGCTTCCCGCCATGATGATAATGGACTAAACCTCTGAACTGTAAGCCAGCCTCAGTTAAATGTTTTCCTTTTTAAGACTTGTCGTGGTCATGTCTGGAAAGGCTCAGTGGATGGCTCGGTGGTTAAGAGCATTTGCTGTTCTTATAGAGGACCTGGGTTTGATTCCCCCACAACCCACGTGGCAGCTCACAACTGTCTGTTACTCCAGTTCTAGGGAATCCTAGGCCTGCCTCTGGATTCCACATGTACTGCATTCTCATGGTGCACAGACATACATGTAGGCAAAGCACCCATACACATAAAATACTAATAAATAAATCTCTTAAAACAAAAGTTGTTATGGTCATATGTCTCTTCACAGTAATAACACCCTAAGACGGTAAGCAGGCTGCATCTCTGGGGTCTGTAAGACACTCTGGCCACTATAAACACTATAAACACTATAAACGATGGGATAACCCATCGGTGTTACTACAACCGGTCACTGTTGGGAGAGACCCTCCCTTCTCACCAGAGAAGCACTGAGAACAAGCAGCAGACGGCGTGTCCCCTACACAACACTCATGAATCAAAATGAATACTTTAACTACATCCATCAGTCACCATAATTTCCAACCATTTGTCAGAGAGTAAGCATATAATTCAATTACTCCAGATTGATTTTCCTTTTCCAAGCCAACCATCTCTCCTGAGGGAGGAGAGTGCTGTCCGTGGGCTCTGTGTGGCTCGAAAAGGCTGACCCACATGAGCCAAGGCTGACCCACATAAGCCAAGGCTGATCCACATGAAGTACCAGGAGGCCTGGCCTGCAGAACCCATTACTACAATTGTCATTTAACCCTTGCCATTCAAGAAGCTTAGACCCTTCTCTCTCTAAGATGCCAGCTTGGTTCCTATCTCTCCACCATTAAGAGTCAAGGCAAGCTGTTGCTATCCTTCTATAGGTAAAGAAACTGAGAATTAGTCCTACCCTGACTACCCTGGTGTGGGCAGCTCTCCCAGTGCCCTGAGCATGGACCTCCACATGGCTGTCCAGGGCGAGGGCTGTCAATCAAACACACCAAGAAGCCTCACAGCAAAAAGAGGTGATCAAAGAACATCCAGGTGTCATCCTAAAGGAGACGTGGGAGGTTGGGTTTATGAGACATCTCCCTGGCCCTCTACTCCCCACACTTGGGGCTCTCCACAGCCAAGAGTCTAAGCAGGAGGCTCTCCCTCACTGTGTGGGGAAATTGCTCATGGAATTACTTTTTGTACAAGATGGAAAACATACCCTGCTTACACAAGCAGAGCCAGTCTCCCGGGGCCTGAGCAAAGTCCTGGTGCTGCTGGAGTGGCAAGATGGCTGGTTGGGTAAAGGTGCTTGCCCCCAAGCCTGACTACGTGAGTTCGATCCCCAGGGTACACAAGGTGGAAGGAGAAAACCCCGACTCCAGCAGGTTATCCTCTGACTGCCATACTCACACAATGGCACTTGTGCATGTACACACATACACTCACACACTACTAAATAAACAAACATATATAATACATAGGGCTTTTTATTCTCTCCAAAGAAAGAAAGCAAGCAAAGCAGCTGCCTGCTGAGAGTTTATAGCCAAGGGGTCTATCCTCACCTCCTTCTCAGGATATTCGGTTTTAATCTCTGCTGCCATCTCTACTCCTGCAGAGCCGCCTCCCACCACCACGATGAACTGTGAGCGCTGGATCTGCAGAAGAAGGGACCGTGAAACACCCACACACCTCTATGGCCAAAGAAGGGCTGAACTCTCTCCATATTTGGGCTCCAGATGGATCCTCAAAGGATCACTGGGGAAACTGGTCGCATGGAGCCACACAGAGCAGGTGGGATGGGAGACATGCCTATACAAAGGGGTAGCAGGTGAGACAAACTGGTGACATTCCAGCACATCACATATAGGAATTCTGGGAAAATCTCCCTGTAGCAACCGTGCTTCCTCCAAGGCTGTTTATCCAGCAGCGATGTCCTCCCACGGTCTCCCGACCTGAGCCCTGGCTGTAGCCCACTGCACTCTGGCCCACCCACCCTGTCTCCCATCCATCAGTATGACACACCTGCTTCACCATGTCCTCATAGGCCTGGATGGCTGCCTGCTGACAGGACACCTCGTTAAACTTGCCAGGGAAGGGCCCAGTGCTGCCTGTGGCCAGAATAAGATGTGAGAAGGGTAAGGCCTGTCGGGGATAAGAAAAAAGAAATGTGAGAATAAGCCAGGAAGGAGTGACTGGGCCTCTGCCTCCAACCTCAGGACACTGGTGGTCATGAAGCATTGCAGAGACAAGGCTCTGGGCAGCCCTGTTAGAGGACAAGAAAATACCACACTGATGGGGGTTGCATAAGGTACCAGAAGCTAAGAAACATCTAAGGAAACATGAGGTGGATAGGTAGCCAGCATGGGATGAGAGAACCCCCTCCACAGCAGGGTGCCTGGGGAGGGGGTTCAATAAGCAGAAATTACACCTCCAATTGGAATCTTCTGGACTTTTTTTTTTAAGATTTACGTATTTATTTTATGCATATGAGTACACTGTAGCTGTCTTCAGACACACCAGAAGAAGGCATCGGATCCCATTACAGATGGTTGTGAACCACCATGTGGTTGCTGGAAATTGAACTCAGGATCTCTGGAAGAACAGTCGGTGCTCTTAACCACTGAGCCGTCTCTCCAGCCCTGGACTTTTGTTTTTGAGGCAGGGTCTTGTGTAGCCCAGGCTGTGTAGCTAAGGATGCGACCTTGACTGTCTAACCTCCTGCCTCCACCTCCCATGTAACATGGAGTTACACGGCATGCACTGTGCTCCATACTGAGGACCACACCCAGGGCTTCATGCATGCTACGCAAGAACTCTGCCTATGGAGCCCCATCCCAGCTCCTCTCGGACAGTTAGAACCTTCCCTCTATCATGCCACAGGGGAGACATCAGCACTTATGTAAAGGTTCAGGACAGTGCCTGCTGGCACATAGGAAAGACTCAGGCAGCCCCAGCCACCATCTTCTTGTGTCAACATGACGAAGAGTGTGCTTTCAAGTGGCGAGCAGGGCTCAGAGCCCACGGATAACTCCTCTTGGACCCTGAGAGGACCCAGTCCCACCAGAGCGACCACACACACTCACCTCGCCACCCTGAAGCAACACCATCCGGTTCTTCAAGTCTATGCCAATCACTTTGCCCTGGCGGAAGTTGTCCTTGAAGGTCACTGAGTAAGAAATGAATGTCTTTTTGGCGAACCCTGGGAATGGGCATGGAAGATGTCACGGAGTAGAACAGGGTTGAAGCTTTCCCCAGCCATAAACCCACAAGGGTGCCCTTGGCCACAGCTAGCCTGATGGGTATACCCAGGAGTCCACTCTGTCCTGAAATGCCCCTCTGGTCCTCAGAAGAACCCAAGCTTTCTCTAAAGCCTCTTTATAGGAGACGCTTAAGACCGGTAGCTTGAGCTTCTCAGGGATGAATCCAAAGCATGGAGGAACTTGCCCTAATATACAGAAAATGGCCCCAGCCCTGACATCATATCCCATAACAGACAAGACCATGTTCACAAAGAAGCAACTCACCGCTCTCCACGGAGGCCCGGAGGGCAGCCACGTTGTGGTGGAAGGAGTCCTTCATGTCCACCAGCATGAAGGGGACATTCAGTGCCTGCAGCTGGCTGGCGGCTGCTATCCCTCCAAAGCCCCCACCCACGATCACCACGTGCACAGCTCCTGTATCCACGGAGACCTGGGACCCCATCTTGATCTTAGCACTTCTGGGCTGGGAGAAAATACTACATCAGATTCAGGGGAACAGAAAGGAAGGGGTGTCCATGGCAAGAGACAGGTGTCAGCAGGAGTTTTCCTCAGAGCTAACCAATTTGTCTAGTCTAGCTAGGACAGGATCCCCTGTCTCTCTGCCCTTTTAGGGATGGAATTACAGGTGGGCTACCACGCTCAGTTGGCATTTTATTGGGTGCCAAGGATCCAAATTCAGTGACCACAATGGCGTGGCAATTGCTTTAACCACTGTGCTGTCTCCCCAGCCCCACAAAATTTACAAAATTCCAATTCCATGGACACAGAATTAAATTAAATTAAATTAAATAAGAATAGGGAACGGTCTGCTCTCACCCCATCAAAAACACCGGCTCCCTTCTCTGGAGGCATCCTGACCCACCCCCACAGCTGTTCTATGCAACCATGGTCATGACCATCAAACTGTTCTTCAATTTGTCTTTCCTAAATATACAGCATCAGAGATTTCCGAAGAGGAAGCAATGTCCACTCAACATACACATACCGAGTACACTCTTGCTGTGGATCATGGGGTCAGACAGACAGGCATGACCCCTAGCCTCAGAAGCAGAGCTCAGAGGAGCAAGATGACAGAACAAGTGTGTAAGACCAATGACCTAAGTGTTTGATCCCCAGAACGCCGTGGAAGGAGAACATTAGTCCCCAAAAGTTGTCCTCTGACAATGCGTGCTCCTCCCCAACAATATCATACACATACAGTAGTAATTACTAAATAAATCTTCTCTTAAAAAGATAGTAATTATTAAATAAATCTTCTCTTAAAAAGCAGAGTTTAGAACATCAAAGAACCACATAGCAAAAAGCACACAGGAAGCTGGGCAGGTAGGTGAACAAGAAATAGTAGCTTTAGAGGCAGGTAGATTTCTAACTTCGAGGCCAGCCTGGTCTACAGAGTGAGTTCCAGGACAGCCAAGGGCTACACAGAGAAACCCTGTCTCGAAAAACCAAAAAAAGAAAAAAGAAAGAAATAGTAGCTTTGCCTGTGGGAAACCAAAGAAGCCACATCTCACAGAAAACAAATCTTTTAACTTTCATGTTACAAACACTGGGATGACACTGTGCTGGGAGCCTGGGTCACCAGCGTGAGCCCCAGATTAAAGAGAGCCATTGACGGCCTATGCCAAGCATCTTGAAACATAGGATGCTACTATGGCTTACTGTGTTCCTCAAAAAGCACACATTGGAAATGTAATATCCGATATGACAGCGTAGAGTTGACCCTCATGGGAGGTGTTTAGGTCACGAAAGTCCCACCTATGAATAGATTTTTGCTAACTATAAAAGATGCTGAGGGGCCAGTGAGATGGCTTAGCTGGTAAAGGTGCCTGCTGCCAAGCCTGCCAACATGAGTTCAATCCCCTGCTCTCTCACAATGAAAATCAACTTTTGAAAGTTGTCCTCCACACATCCACCCTAACAAGTGCACATATGCACACATATGCACACACACACACACACACACCTACACCTTCACACATGTGCACACACACAATAAATAACATGAAAATGTAATTTTTAAGAATCAGACCTGGAGGGTTCAAGTTTAGCAACTTGTTCTTTCTTGCCTTCCCCACAGGAAGATGCAGCAGGAAGGCTCGTGGCTGAGGCTGACACCTTATCTTTGGACTTCTAGCCTTTAGAGCCACGAGCCAGCTGGGTGTGGTAATGCACACCTTTGATCCTAGCATTCAGAAGGCAGAGGCAAGCATAGCTCTGAGTTCAAGGAAAGCCTGGTCTAGAAAGTGAGTTCCAGGACAGCCAGGACTGTTAACTAGAGAAATCCTGTCTTGAAAAGACAAAAAAAAATAAATAAATAAATAAATAAATAAAATAAAACCAAACCAAACCACTGAACCATGAGCCCATAAGTGTTCTGCTCATCATGAATGAGGGGCATTTTGTAACAATGCCACAAAGAGACTAAGATTGTGTGGCATGAGCCAAGGACAGTAAGGTATAGGGGAGGAGCCTGCAGTGGGGCAGGTCACTCTAAAGCAGCAACCCCCTCCCCCACACACACACCCAGGGACAGCTGGACAGCTAGGGGATATGATTTAAGACATAGAAGTGGGGAGAAAGGGCTGCTGGGAAAAACCCAGTGACTATCTGAAGTGAGGACCAGGGGTTAGAAAAACACTAGCTATCAGGTAGACGGTGCTGAGGGGAGAACAAACCTGGGGGAGGTTTTTGAGGAGAGACAAGAGAGCAAGCATCTGAGGAGTGTCTACAATGGGTGTGGCCCAAGCTTGAGGCTCACCCCTGGACTGAGGCGGGCTACCCAGTTCCAGCCAACTGAGAAGAAACCTTAGTTGAACCCTCAACTAAGGGTGCTCAAATTCCATACCCTTTGGCCCAGAGCCGGATGTTGAGTCATCTCAGGCAGAGGAAAGCAGCAGTCTGGGGCACTAAACACAGAACTGCTGAGCCCAGAGGGAAACACAGGCTCAAGTTGCCTGGGCTCCCACCCAGTACCTCCATGATGTGGTCACAGCCATGTCAGTATCCTGGAGTCTGCGCCTATGAGAGACTGGGATTTGTCTCCAGCACAAATAAACCCCAGAGACAAACATGCCAAGTGGCCTTGAGACAGCCTGAGGGGTTGCCAGTGTAGAAGGAGCCACCCACCCATGTAAGGGCCACATCCCTGGAGCTGAGGTCTAGACAGCCGGGAAAGGGTGGCTGGGTGGTACTGTCTCAGACCAGAGGACATCAGACTTCCTCCAACCTGGGCCAAGTCACAGGAAGGGACTCTAGAGACAGAAATGCTAAAGAAAGGCCCAGCTACTCTGTGGGCTTCAGGGCAGGACACCGTTTGGAGGACATAAGAAAGGAGTGACTTGTGCACAGTGGTCCATGCCTACAATCCCTGCACCTGGGAAGCAGAGGGAGGGAGATCAGAAGTTCAAGGTCATCTTCATATATATAGCAAGTTCAGAGTTGTCTGGGATGCCTAAAGGCTACTTTAAAAAAAAATCCCAGCACTTGGAAGGCAGAGGCAGGCAGACCTCCGAGTTCGAGTTCAAGACCAGCCTGGTTTACAGATTCAGCTAGGCACTACTCAGAGAAACCCCAGCTTAACAAAAACCAAACCAAACAAAACAAACCAGAAGTCTTGGGAGGCAGCTCAGCACTCGAAGTGCCTTCAGTGCAAGCATGATAGCCTGAGTTCTAGCCACGTCACCTGCATTAAAAACCAGTGCTGTAGTGTGCACTTGGTGGGGTGGGAGTGGAGGGCTCCTGGAGCTCACTGGCCAGCCAGCCTAGTGGAACAGGTGAGCCCCAGGTCCAAGTGAGACACCCTGTCTCAACCACAATGTGGATACCTCCTAAGAAATGACACCCAATAACCTTTGGCCTCCAAGTGAACATGCGTACATACACATACAAAAAGAAAGAGAAATGGACTCCTAGCTGAGCCTTGAAGGACAAGCTCAAACCTCTGAACAGCTTTTCGAGGGAGTATGTCCCAGCCCATCTGGAACTGTCTCAGAAGGCACTGTGTCACGACAGGGCCACCCACTGTCTGATCATGTGTGTGGCTAGACGGAGCCCCACTCTTCTCTGAGCTTTGCTTTGCTCTTTTTAAAATTAATTGATCTTATGTGTATGAGTACTTGCCTGCATGTGTGTCTGTGCACCACGTCATGCTTGGTGCCTGGAAGGCCAGAAGGGGATGTGGGATCCCGTGGAACTGGAGTTATATAGATGGTTGTGAGCTGTGGGTTCTGGGAGTGGAACCCAAGTTCAGCCAAGAACAGCCATTGCTCTTAATCACCGAACCATCAATTGAACCCCCTTAGTTTGTCTGTTTTAATCAGAAGCTCTAAGGGTCAGGTCAGCATGAGCATGCATGAGATAGCCTTATATACACAGGGTTGATTCTAAGACAAAGAAACCCCTGGGACTGTTCCCCAAATCTTCCCGCCCATGCAGGATAGCTCATGATTAGAACGCCTCGTGCTGTTTACACTTGGTGCTGGGGGTGCATCATGGGACTGAAGGGGACTTGAGGTTATTTCTCATTGGCTAAGTAGCCTCTAAGACACCAAGGCTTCAGCATCCCACCCATCTGACAGATTAGGAGACTAAGTCCCTAACAAGACTGAGACCAGATCAAAACCCCCAGGAGGCAAATGCTCCCTCTCCTCCTTTAACTCCTCAGAGGACTGCCCAGAGCTAATTCTTAGTATTCAGCAGGCTGAATATGCCAACCAAATAGAAGGCAAATATTTGGGAGGACATGGGTACTGAGCCAGACGCATAAATGGACACCAATAGTTTAGCAGGGCCTGGAAGCATGGAAGTTCATAAGGTGGTCCATGGTGAGGTATCTTCCACTTGCTTCCTTCTGTGTGGGCTCAGTCCTGCCATAAGCCAGCAGTCAGTTGTAAGGTCAGAAGTGGGTAGTTCAAGACACATGTGGCAAAACTGTGGGTAAAGCAGGTGACAGGCCAGCACAGACATTACTAAGAGCCCATCACGACAGATTGGCCAACAAACCTGCCCTTGTGTCTCCTGAGAACGCCTTCTCTGGGAGGGGCGTACCAGCATCTACTGAGCTGGCCAAAGGAAGGAACTGAGCAAGCCCCAGATGCCTCCGCTCCTTCCTCAGCACCTAGCTACTCCCCCAAAATGCAACCCTTTGCTATGCTCACCTGAACCAGAACAGCCAAACCGCTGTTCTGGGTCTCTCAGCCTTGAGAGCCTCAGAGCAAAATGCCAAGAAAAAGGAGGCTGTGTCCTCTCTCCTCCACTGACCTCCGCCACCCTCACTCTGGGGATAAAAAGGCCAGCAACTCTCCAGAACATTTCAGCTCCTTGCCCAACACTTGGACACACTCATTGTCCTTGGCTTTTCTCTGTCCATTCTTGGCTGCCTCTCTCCGGAACAGGAGTGGGGAGTGGGGGGCGGGGGGGAGGGGGAATGGGACAGGCTCCTCTTTGCTGGGCCATGACCTACTTGGCCAGCCACCTAAAAACCACAGTCTTGGGCTGCAGAACCTCCCCCTCCAGCTGCAGACCCCAAATGTACGCCTGGAATGAATGACTGTAGACTTGTGTCTTCTTACATGCCAGTCAGGCTGGGCCAGCTGCAATCCCTGGAAGACTCCATTAACGCACAGAAACCTCCATCGGTGGGAGACTAAAAAAGAAACTGCCACACACTCATATAACCTATTCTCTGTGGCCTGGCTGACCTGGAACTTGCTTGATAGACCAGACTGGCCTTGAACTCACAGGGATCTGCCTGTCTCTGCCTCTGAAGCCTTGGGATTAAAGGCCTGTGCCACCAAGCTTGGCCCTGACCTGTTCCGTTTTAAAGGGTGAATAACATGTTTCCATGAAAGGCTTATCCATGGGAAAGTCAAGCAACAGAATCATTGCCTGTAGAGCCTTACGCCCTGTTCCAGCAGTAAGACACAACACCTAGGTGTGTGCACACGTGTGATTGCTGCAATGTTTGGCATTCTCTGTCTTTGCCCTGCAGCTTTGCAAATTCATAGGTGTGAGCCACAGAAGAACGCTCAACCTTTTTCAGACCTGGCCCATTATGACATGAATAGTGGGCTAAGGAGGAGTTTCTATTTCCACTCTTGGCTCTCTCTTGTTTGGTTTGCTAAACAAGTACGTGTTGTTTCTGCAAAGATAAAATGAGCTTCAAAAGTGAGATAGGCTTTTGGAGATGGCTCAGTTGGTAAGGAGTCTGCTGCACAAGCATGAGGACCTGAGTTCGTATCCCGAGAACCCACTTAAAAGCTCTGCACTGTAACTCCAGCACTGGGTAAGCAGAGACAAGGCCAACCCCCAAGGTGACTGCTCAAAGGGCCTAGCCAAACAAATGAGATTCTGGATGAGAGGAAGCCTGTCTCATTAAAAAAATGGGGGGTTCATGGAGGCACAGGTCTGTAGTCCTAGCACTCTGGAGGCAGAAGTAGGCAGATCTCTATGAGTTCAAGGCCAGTCTGGCCTAAATAGAGAGTTCTAGACTAGTTAGGGCCACAACGCTTAAAAATAAAATAAAATAGATAAGTATTTACCAATGTTAACTTCAGTTCTATGTACACACACACATACACACACACACACACATTGGACAGGGAAGCTACATGTGATGGTACATCATACCTGTAATCCCAGAATTTAGGAGAAGCAGAGGCAGAAAGATCAACATAAGTTCAAGGCTAGCCTTAACTAAATAGTGAATTTCAGGATGATGGAGTAAAACCCTATCTCAAAAAGGAAAATAATGAGAGAACTCTATTACTGTATGGTTTCTTTTTTAACCTTTTATTTATTACTTATGTGTATGGGTGTTTTGACCACATGTATGTCTGTGCAGCACATACATGCAGCGCCTGCAGGCCAGATCCCCTGGAAATGGAGTTATAGGCAGTTGTTAGCTGCCACGTGGGCACTGGGAATCGAACCAGGGTCCTCTGGAAGAACAACCAGTATTCTTAACCACTAGGCCATCTTTCCAGCCCCATGATTTCTTTAATCAAATATAATTCACGTACACAAGTTATCATTTAAAGTGTAATTTGGCAGGTGTCACTATACTTTCCACATTGCACAGCTAACAATCCAGAAAACTTTCATCAGGGTTTGATGGGGACATGCCTGTAAACCCAGCACTCGGGGGACACTGAGGTAGGATAGAGAGTTCAAGGCCAGCCTGGAATGTGTGGAAGAACCTGTCTCAGAGAAATCTTTTGGTGACTACTCATGTCTCTTGCCTCTATAGGTTTCCCACATGTTTTATGCAAGTGGAATTACACAGCACACGACCTCTCGTGTCTGGTTCCTTTCTTTGACTTGTATGGTGTCAGTGTTCCCTCTTCACATGGCTAAATAACACCATCATATGACCAAACCAAATTCCTGTGCGTTGCCCAACACTTTAGCTTTCGCTTCACAGACGTTGTGAACAGTGCCTCTGGGGATGGACATCTGTGCGCAAGGTTTTATGTGGACATGCTTCCAAGTTTAGTTTAAGGCTATGGGCAGAGCTGTTGAGTCATGATGACCCTAGATTTAACTCCCAGCACAGAGAACCTCAGCTATAACTACTGGGTTCAGAAATATTAGTAAAGCCCTGGTCCTCAACTTTCCGTTGTTGTTGTTGTTTGTTTGTTTGTTTGTTTTTCAAGACAAGGTTTCTCCGTGTAGCCCTGGCTGTCCTGGAACTCACTCTGTAGACCAGGCTGGCCTTGAACTCAGAAATCCACCTGCCTCTGCCTCCCAAGTGCTGGGATTAAAGGCGTGCACCATCACTGCCCTGTGGTCCTCAACTTTCCTAATGCAACGTTTTAACACAGTTCCTCTTGTTGTAGGGACCCTCAACCATACATAACATTATTTTCATTGCTACTTCATAACTGAAGTTTTGCTGTATATATGTATAAAATGTATATATGTGTTTTCCTATGAACCTGTCATTCCGACCCCCAAAGTAGTGGAGACCCACAGGTTGAGAACCCACTAGCTGAAAAGAACTTTTGAGTGCTAGGTGAGCTGTCGGTGGAGTGTTTACCTAGAATGTACAAAGTCCTGGGTTCGAGACCGAGTAAAACAGGTGTGGTGATGACGAGTGTAATGCCAGCACTAACGAGGTAGAGGCAGGAAAATCAGAAGTTCAAGGCCAGCCTTGGATCTATAGTAAGTTTGAAACTGCCAAGGACTACATGAGGCCCCGTCCCGTCCCCCTGCCCATCCCAGGCAAAAAAAAAAAACTAATTCCTAAGTAATTTACCATTGCCCCATCTCCCAAAACCTATACACACATAGACAACGTGGTTCACACTTGACCTTGCCTATCAGCTGTTGTCTCTGCCAGACACACAGCCTGATCCCAGGGTAAAGAGACCTTCAGGAATCTACTGGAACACGTTTCTGCCATAGCTCTTCAGAGGTCAAGCTTCAGACAACACACAGGGACCCCGGGCACCCAGGCTAAAGCGAGGCCACTCTGCAGTCTACTCCCCCAAAAATCATAAGTACACCGCACAGTCTTTGGAGTCATCCTGACTTCTCACAAAAGGAAGATTTCAACATTGACACACAGGGTAGCCATGTCTCCATAGTGGCCTCCAAACACAAGAGGCTACTGAAGTGTGACTCAACAGGCTGTGACATCCTTCCCCCCTTCCACTGGGGAAGGCAGATGATGGCTCCCCTCTTTGGACACCAAGGCTGACAGTGAGTAGTACACTCTAGGGCCAGCTGCTGAGGAATGCACCCCTAAATGTACCCTTGAAGAACACCGCGTGCTAAAAGGGACTGGATGAACAAAGAGAAGGAAGGAAAAGAAGAGCTCACTTCGGCATAGACACTCCTGTACTCAAACTCTCCCCGAGTAACCTGCCCATCCCTGGCCACTGAAGACCTGCCTCTCCCTCCAGACAAGGCCCACTGGCTGTACAGTACTTGATAGGCCCTGTTCTGTCACTCATGGACAAAGAGTCCTGGGAAGAGCTGCCCTCCTAGTGAACAGGAGGGACTTGTGTCAGTGCTGACAGGCAGTCCCTTGAGGACCTCCTCTAAGCGTGTGCCTGAACACTTGGGAGTGTGTTGGCAGGACACAGGCTCCTGTTAGAAGCTGATGCTAACCTTGGAGTATAGGTGCTGGGTGGGGAAATCTGGACGTTTCTTCCCAAACTACACCTGTCCTCCCCTGGGTGCCTCAGCTCTTAGGACAGTTGAGCACTCCCACACCCCCCTTAAATCCCAGGTCCAAGTCATCTTAGTGGGCTATGGGGATGTGCTGAGTGTCTCGGGAAGAACAGGGTGCGTGGGGGTGGGGGGAGGGGGATGGAGAAAGAAAGAGGGAAAGTGGGAAAGGGGGAGAGAGAGGTAGAGAGAGAGAGGGAGAGAGAGAGAGAGGGAGGGAGGAGGGGTTCAGTCATTTCAGTCAGTCATGGCTGGTCTTGTTTTGACAGAACCCCTACAGGGAGGCGGAGTGAAGCAGGCCTCCAATGCACTGAATCAATGAGCCCCTACTCTCTTTCCCTGAAACCCCTAAGGGTCTTCCGCTGCACTCAGACCTCAGACCTTCTGCCTGAGCCCCTCCCAAGATCAAGGCCACGCCTGACACGCTCCCCCTGAGCGACTTGCTCGCCCCCCACCCCCACCCCGGACGGACCCCAAGTTCCCAGACAGACTTGGCGGTGATTTAGGGGCAGTGACTCTCGAGGAACCCGGTCCCCCGGGTCGGCGTTGGGTATCCTAGGCAACGCCCCTCCTAATTCCGCGGGCCCTGTCATGCCCCACGTCGCGCGCGGGAACAAGGGCCCCAGGCGACCTCACCTGTAGCGGTCAGCGCGTCTTCCGGCCCGGAGGCCTCGGGTTGGGGCGTGCCCATCACTGTCCCCGGCTCGCAGCCCCGCCCAGAGCCCGCCCAGAGCCCCGCCCCGAGTCCCGCCCCTCCAGCTGCCCGGGAACTGACCTTGACCAGCCGCTCCCTACTTGGACACAACGTCAGCGTCAGCGCAGCCTACCTAGCCTTTCAGCTGGCCAAGATTCTGCGCCCTAGTTATGCCTGGGTTTCTGAGGGACACTCGTAGGTCCTCCCTTCCAGGCCCCCCAACACACACACACACACACACACACACACACACACACACACACACACACACGTGCATATATACACGGCCTGAATGCCTACTGTATGCCCAGTCCTGAGTCCTGCACTGGGGCTTTAAAATGGAGAGAACAGGTTTACGTTTTGGTTATGTGATAGCCTGGGGAAAGAAGGGGTTAAACACAAAACTCTGTTGTTTGCCTATCCTCAAAGCCCTGGATTTGTTCATGAAAGCAGAGCATGGAGGTAGGTGCCTTAGGAAGTGGAGGCAGGAGGGTTAGAAATTCAAGATCATCCTTGGCTACTGAGGCCACTTTGGGCTTCTTGAGATCCTGTCTAAAAATGAAGCCATCAAACCACATCTCTGTTGAATTCAAGGCCAGCCCGCTCCACATGGCGAGTTCCAGGACATCCAGGGCTACACGGAGAAACCCTGTCTCGAAAAAACCTACAAAAACAAAACAACAACAAAAAACAAACAAAACATCACCACAAACATCTCTTGTCACCTACTGAGGTAAGGAAGCTTAGAGACCAAAAAAGTGTTCAGACCTCTCTCCCATACTGAAGTCAGCCCTGAGCAAAGGAGGGAAGAGAGCATGCGCAAAGCCACAGAAGGATGCCAGAGATATAAAAGCCAGAGTGTTCTAAGCTACACAGGGAAAAGACAGGCCACCTGTTGCAAAGCAGATATCGTCCCCTACCCTAGGAGCAGTAGGCAAGTGTCTGTGAGATCACTTACAAGCCTGAGCAGGGTGTACTAGCTCAGTCTTGTACCCACAGCCACTGGGGAGGCTGAGACAGGAGGTTCACAAGTTCAAGGATACCCTGGACTACAGAGGGGGACCCTGTCTCAAACATAGAGACAGTAGATAGCATTTCTTTATTTGGTTGGTTGCTTTATTTTGCTTTGAATAGTTGTTTTTAATGAGAATTTCACATGTGAATATTTACGTCATTTCCATCTCTCCAGCTCCTCCAATGCCTGCCCTGCCCTCACTTCCGTCTTCTATAATTACTACTGTTGGGTTCACAGAAAAAGACAGAGACAGAACCTACTTGAAGGATTCTAACAGGCCTGGGCACAACATACATGGTCTCAGCAGTCTTTGCCCTTTCCCCTTCTCTCTCCCTTGCTAAACCCTTAGATCACATTCCTAAAGCTAGCCCCGCAAGGTCGGTTCCCTGAATTGGCCTCTGACTCATTTCTGAGACTGAACACCAAGATCCAGCTGTCAAAATTCATGATTTGGACACTCCGGCTAACCTGTCCAATCAGAACTTACCAACTCATCTGTATAGACTTCCCCCTTTTCTCCTTAAAAACCTTTCCCACAGAGACACCTGTTGCTGCCTTTGTCCCATCCACAGGCAAGTCCCCACCCTCCCCCAATTTGCTCTTCTGGGATAATAATTCTCCTTCATTCTGAGAAGTTGGTGCCTGGGTGTGTTCTGAGCTGACTCCAAGCTCCCTTCCCCTCACTAAGTCCACTTTGTATCCCCCTATGAACATGTAACCACCTGGGAATGGGTAATGTCAGCAGGATGCTTTTCCCTAGAGAAACCTCGTATTCCCTCCCTCCCCGCTCTCTCAGTGTGTGTGTGTGTGTGTGTGTGTGTGTGTGTGTGTGAAAACAAGATCTCAGGCTGGAGCGATGGCTCAGTGGTTAAGAGCCGAGGCTGCTGCTCTTCCAGAGGACCCAAAGATGATTTCCAGCACAACAGTTCACAACCCTCTAAATCTTCAGCTCCAGAGGGATCTGATACCCTCTTCTAGCCTCTTGAGGGCACCAGGCATATAATGTGATGTACAGACATACATGCAGACAAAGCTCACATATACATAGTCTTTTTAATAAAAAAGAAAACCTTTTGTGTTCAATGCTGTTTGATGTGCTGACCTGTTATGACCAATCTTTTCTTGCACCACCACCACCCGGCTTGTTATGACCAATCTTATCTAGAAGACATTGGTGCCTGGAATCATCCCCAGCTCTAAGGGGACCTGGTGTCTGTGGGACAAGTGGACCATGCCACCAGAGAGAAGAACCAGTACAATTGAAGCAGGTTCAAAAACCCCAGGAAAATCTCACAATTGGTTTCACCTGCCCTGTGTCGGGGTCCAGCCTCGACACAGGATCGAAGTTTTCACCTGGAAGCAGGGATATCTGGAAGGCACATAATAAATATACACAGACTACTTTTGGGGGACAAGCTGACAGACAATTTTTCAAGGCTTACAGTTTCTTCTCTCTCACTCTCTGATTTCTTTCTCGCCCATTCGCTTGCAGCTTGAGGCTGCACACACTCTGCGTTCTCCTGCGCACCCTTCTTTTCTCCTGTGCGCTTTTCTTTTCTGGAACTCCCATAATCCTACACACCTCTGTGTGTTCCCCTCTCACTGTCACACACATTCTTCACACACATCTCACATACACCTCATACACACCACATGCACTCTTCTTTCACTCACACACTCTCCATACACACCTCACATTCTCTCTTCACATTCTCTCTTCACTCACCCTTCAACACTCTTCTTATGATCTCTCACCTTTTTCTTGCCCCGGTCTTTTATTGATACTCCAAAAGCAGATAGGGGAAAAAAAGACATTACATAATCATTGCCAGATCAAATTCAAAAGAATAACCACATCCCACAAAGAATTAAGAATTACAATTGTTCCCCAAAGTTTCAAGCTTCTCTATTCCCAGGCCTGCAGCCAAAATAATAACCATTGCAAAGTTCTAATTATTTAAACTTTACTTACTATACTTCAGAGCTCAGAGCTCCAAGGTCAGCTACTTGCATTTTCCTGTGAAGCTCTAATGATAAATGACAGGGGCA
This sequence comes from Arvicanthis niloticus, assembly GCF_011762505.2. Taxonomy (NCBI): domain Eukaryota; kingdom Metazoa; phylum Chordata; class Mammalia; order Rodentia; family Muridae; genus Arvicanthis; species Arvicanthis niloticus. The sequence continues at coordinate 27,203,401 of NC_047677.1, read as the reverse complement.
AAGCTGCCAGGCAGGGGCCAGAAAGAATCAAGTTAACCCTTGTCTCAGTAGTTCCACTAGCTTTCTACTTCTGAACATTGTACACAATGACTCTGCTAAGAGTCTCAGTTAGTTTTACTGACTTAGTTTTACTAACATAAGATTTTATGTGTTCTATACTTTCCAGGAACCACTCTTAAATGTTATACAAAACTTATTTCATGACTTCAATAGATTTTTCCCTTCTTGGGGTCCCAGTGTTGGCTCTATTTTATTTTCTAATAATTTCTTCAAACTTTCTTTGCAGGTCAAGCACTAATCCGGAACTACCGTTGTGTAGTTACTGCATTGTTCCCAAGATGAGAGCACACCTGTGCTGTGTTGTGAACTGTGTCTCAATTGTTTAATTGTTTAAGAATTTAATTGAATTGTTTAAGAATAAGAATCATTACATCAAGGAACATCTAGTTTCACAGAATTCACCAGAGCAGAAGGAGAAAGAAGAAAGTCAGATATAATAGAATAATTATGCACACCAAGGCCAATGGAAAAATAGTCACACACAAATGAAATCTATACAGCTGTTGTCCAGGGCTAAGGTTGGGAGAAACGGGAACAACTGTTTTTTACAAAGAGCTGCTGCGGGCTACTGAGATGTCTCCATCCCGGCCTACTGCAGGCAGTCCCTTATTTCAGATGGCGGGTCCCCTGGAGGGATGTGCCTCCTGCTTCTCAGGGTCCCACACACCATCCTCTTTACAAGGAGCTGCCGCAGGCTTCTGAGATGTCTCCATCCCAGCCCACTGAAGGCAGTTCCTGTCATTGTATGTTGTCCCTAGCAGCCCTGGAACATGTAACCATGACACCTCACCGAAATGACCAGGGCAATTGGTCATGTAACATAAAAACCTAGAGCTCTCCACACTAATGAGGTATCTAGACAGGCCCTGAGTGTTTAGCCTCCCTTCCTGCAAAAGGTTTTTAATCCCTGGTTCACCCTGAGTAAGACGTATTCATTCACATCCATCATAAATAAAGCAGTTTGGACAAGCAAGGACTGCTTCCTTCATCAAGGTCTTCTTTATAAAGACCCATTCCTAAATCTCCCGGAGAAGGCCTCTCTTCCAGGCCGTCCATACATCCAGCACTGTCTTGGAACCAAACCAATTTCCACCCTGTCCCTGGGCTCAGCCATCCCCTTCCTGCCTGGCACATAGAGGAACCTCAGGTTCATGGACCACTGTTCTCAACTCCTTGTGGTCCCCAGCAGTGTCTGCGTACACTGAGAGCCAGGCCATCCATCCCAGCTCCCACTGTTTCTCACCAATTGTCTTGAACTGTGTTCTGCCTTCTCTGAGCAGCATGCCTGAGATGTTCCAGCATCCCAGTGAGGCAGACATGCAGCCCAACAGGTGTCGTCCATTGTACACCTGATTCTTTCTGCCCACAAGCCCAGCTGCACATTCGGTTCTCTAACCCTGGAGCATAGACTGTAGTCAGAGACATGGGAGTCTGTACCTTCTCCAATCCTCTAGGGCCTCCAAAGAGAAACCACTGCCAAAGTATGAGTGTGAAAGCCTTTGGGTCATGCCTGCATTAATCCTGCCTCACAGGAAAGTCTGGGGAGAGTACTGGCTGAATATGGAATCAGCGGGTGCAAGAAGCCCTGCACGGAAGACGTGGTCCAGGATAGCTACGAATGTAGTCCAGCACAAAATCAACCATAAACCTTAAAATATGAGATTTTTTTTTCAATTTGATTGCCTAGTTCTTGAGTGTGAACTCTGTAAGTGACAGTATCAAGTCATGTTATCAAAAGGCAGGCTGCCTGTGACTGACAGGTGACTAGTGTGTCACATCTCTGGGTGTGTCTCTGATAAAGACCATTCAGCAGTTTGCAAAGCCCAAGATGAATACAGGGTGCACTGGTCACCCTTATGTTACTGGGACCAAAACAACCAACAGACATCCTAAGAGAAGAAGGATGGCAAAGTAAATGGAAAAGAGACAGATCCCGTGGACTCTGGCCTAATCCACCAGTTCAATCCTCAATGGGTTCGTTTGTTTGTTTATTCCTCATTGGGTTCTTAATGTGATGGGTTACTGGAGATTGAAAGGTAAGATGTGGGGCCTAGCTGTAGGAGGGGCTAGAACAGTGGTTCTCAATCTTCCTAAGGCTGACTTTTTAATATGATTCCTCATGTTATGGTGACCCCCCCCACCATAAAATTATTTCATTGCTACTTTATAGCTGTAACTTTGCTACAGTTATGAATTGTAATGTAAATATCTGATGTGCAGGACATCTGAGGTGTGACCTCTGTGAAAAGGACAAGTGACGCGACGCTGGGGTCTCGACCCCCAGGTTGAAAACCACTGCACTAGACTGTCTGTTATCTACCCATCCCAACCTCTTTCCAAATCACAGAGAAGTGAAGACTGCCCTCCATCACATGCTCCTGGGACCACAATGGTCTGCCCAACCACAGGAGATCAAGCAGCCATGGACCAAACCTTCTTGAAACCTCAAGGCAAAGTAAATCCCTCTTCCCTTAAGATGTCTATTGGGTGTTTTGGCCACAGTGACGTAGGGTGACTAATACACCCTGCATTCATACTGAGTTTTGCAAACTACTGAATAGTCTTTATTCCTCTTACTGCCCCCAAAACCGAGAGAATAAGGCAGGCGTTTGACTCTGACATGAAGAGGGTAAGGACCCTTTGGACCAGTTCTGTGGTATGTGTGTTACTCTGTTCACTGCTGCGACAAAGTATCAGACAAAAGAACCTAAGAAAGGATTTTTTTTTTTACCCAGTCAGTGGCACACCTTTAATCTTGGCACTGGAAAGGCAGAGGCAGGCAGATCTCTGTGAATTCCGGGACAGCCAGAGATATGTAGAGCAACCCTGCCTCAAAACAAAAACAAAAACAAAACAAAAAAAAAAAAAAAAAAAGATGATTTTATTTTGTTTTACTTTGGCTTACAGTCTCAGAGTACAGTCCACCATAATGGTAGGGAAAGTGTGGCAACAGCCATTCTGGGGTGACAGGAGTGAGCCGCTGAGAGCCCGCCCCTCCTTACATCTCAACCAATCTGGAAACAGAGAGTTAAATGTTCCTGCTTGCCTCCTTTGATCCCTTTGATTCAGTCTGGTACCTCAAACCTTGCAATAATACCGCTCATTTGGGTAGGTGTTCTTCTCACCTCGGTCAAAGGTCTCTGGGGACATCCTCCATTGTAGAAATATTGAATCTCAATCCAGGGTTTCTATTCCGCCTTTGACCAGTTAGTTTCTGGGTAAAGACACACAACCTTTATACTTAGAGTAAGCTTTAATCCACACAAGAGCTGGGCAGATGTCTACCCTCTAAGCTATTATGTCTGTTTCCAAGCCTATAATACTATCATATAATTTGCTATGCTTCATCTGGGTTGCTCTTAACTCCAAATAGCTAACCCACGTGGCCATTATGTTAAGATTCTTACCCCATGGCAATTTCTCCTCTCTCCACCTTTTTTTTTTTTTCTCTTTCTACTTCGTGGTTCTCCTCAGACCTTAGACCGGGCATCCTAAACCCCCACCTATGTCTCCTCTGCCCAGCTATTGTCTGTCTTTCTCACCAATCATGGATAACTTGCAGGGGGGAGGGATGCAGTGGAGGGGGGGGGGGACTCACATGGGTCTACAAGCAGTCTCTGGGAATAACCAGTATTTAGCATAGCCAAAAACCAAACTTCAACATCCTCCCAGACACGCCCGGAAGATTGTCAGGCTGACCGTGGAGGTTAACCATCACAAGCAGAGAAGTCACTTTACTGGAGTGTTGGGTCTCAATTTCTGGCACTGGCCCAGGGCCTGGCTCCCTAGCAATCCACTAATGTTTGACTCAAGTTACTATTTAAGATTAAAAGACAGATGCTTTGGGCATTGCTCAATTGGTGGACTGCTTGCATAACACGCATAAAGCCCTGACCTCAACCCCCTCACACCACATAAACCAAGCATGGTGGTGCACACTTGTTATCCCGGCACTCAAGAGGTAGAACAGGGCAATCAGAAATTTAAGGTTATTATTGACTACATAGTGAGTTTAAGGCCAGCCTGGGCTACCTGAGACAATTTATTTTTAGTCAAGATCTCCCTATTATGAACTCTGTAGACCAGACTGGTCTTGAACTCACAGGGATCCACCTGCTTCTGTCTCCTGAGTGCTGGGACTAAAGGTGTCTGTCCACCACTGCGGCTGGCTAGAGACATTTTGTTTTCTTGTTGTTAGAATTAAGATATATCCCAGGGTTGGTGGCACACATCTTTAATCCTAGCACTCAAGCAGAGGCAGGACGATTTCTAAATTTGAGGCCAGACTGGTTTACAGAGCAAGTTCTAGGACAACCAGGGATACACAGAGAAACCATGTCTCAAACGCAAAACAGGGTAGGATATAGGGGGCTGGAGAGATGGGTCAGTGATTAATGTCTTTCTAGAGGACCTGGGTTTAATTCACAGCACCCATATGGTGGCTCACAATCCTCACTAACTTAAGTCCCAGGGGATCTGACACCATCTTCAGATCCCTCTTCTGACCTTCTTTGGCACCCGGTATGCCCTTAGTGATCGAACCCACGGCTCTGTGCTTTTCAGGCAAGCATTCTGTCAACCACGCCACATTTGCAGCCCCCAGTCACTTTTGGTTGCACTTGGTATTTTCTGTAGTACAAGGGATCCATATCCAAAGCCCCACATACCAGGGCAAGTGACCCTCAGTCCCCGTCTATCCACACCCAGGGCCCATTCTGGACCTCTGCTCACACCTGCTGCCAGGCTAGGCCAGCCCTTTCCCGGACCTACATGTCCCAGGCCACATGGATGAGGACAGCTTTGGGCCAGGCTGGCAGACAAGGCACAGGGAGATGAAACCTGCCGGGGAAACCCAAGCAGAAGAGTGTGTTTCCCTGCCAGGTGCTGGCTTGTTCCCCACTGTGCTTTTAAGGCAAAGCAGCGAATAGATAATACGGAAGTGAGACCATTCAGATTGTTTATTCCTCAGCTCCGACTTCACACACCACCTACAGGTCCTCAAGTCCCCGGCTCTGGGCTAAAAAGTGAAGGCACTGTGTCAGAGTTAAGGCCCAGGTGGCTCTCAGGGATTTGTCTGTGTCGCTGTGGCAATAGGAAGACACTCCTATTACTGACCACTAGGACTCTGGGCTTCCAAGCAGAGTCCTCAGAGTACCGAGTATCAGGCAAGAGCCCCGGCTGTAGCCACTTCGGGTGGCCACGGGCTATCAGGCAGGGAGATGCCAAACCAGTACCTGCCCAAAGAACTGGAACCCCCAAAAGGAACAATGGCATTGCTGAACCTAATTCTGGAAAACAAATGAGACAGGCTCAAGAAAGCACCCCAAAGTAGATCAGGAACCCACAGAGTTGCACACAAGTTTGCTCACGGACAGCCAGTGGGTGAAGATGAGGAGGTGGCTTGGGCATGTCAAAGTTGCCATGCCAACACACTTCCCATGGCCATAAAGTGGCCTACTTTCTCCCAGGGAGGCACAGTCTCAGAGCTTGCTCCGTGGGGCTTCAGGAAGGGGCCGCTGCAGGCGCCACACCACCCTGACAGGCTCGGTGGCCAGGTCCAGCTCCCGGAGGCCACACAGGTCACCGGTCTGACTGTACTGCTTCAGGGCTGGCTGGAGCACCGTGATGGGAATACTGAAGTTCAGGTGTGGGTAGGTGGCCCCTGTGTTATTGTCCCGAGTGTTGCTGGCAACGATGCCTGTGGGGGAGACAGCAATGAGGGTATGAAGCAGTAGATGGCGTATCCAGGGTGCAGGGAGGACCTTCTCCTTGAGGGAGACTTGGGGGCCCTGGGGGCTTGGAAACCGCCAAGGCTGGGTGCTGAGCTTTTGCTACAACTACAGCTTCTGTTCCTTATAGCACACACACCCCCATCCATGCTGTCTCCTTCACATCGTCCATAAAACAGCCTAACTCACTGGATCGTCTTTCTCTCTCACCACAAAGGGCAGGATTCAGGGGGTTTCCATAGCTTGTGCAAACCATCAAATGAATCAAATGGGGGGAAAAAATGAGCCAGACCCACACAGCTTTGTCCTGCTTTGCTGGCTAACTTTCTGTCACCTTGGCACAAACATTTTGGAAAGGTGAACCTCAACTGAGAAAATGTCCCATCGCATTGGCCTGAGGCAGATTTTCTTGATTGATGGGTGACGGCCCAGTCCATGGTGGGTGGGGCCATCCCTGGGAAGGTGGTGCTGGGAGCTATAAGAAAGCAGGCTAGGCAAGTCATGGAGAGCAAGCCAGTAAGCAGCATCCTTCCATGGCCTCTGCATCAGCGCCTGCCTTGTCCTTGTCCTGACTTCCTCTGAGGGTGGAACTGTGATGTGGAATAAACCCTCCCCTCCCCTGGTTGCTTCGGATCATGGTATTGATCACGGCAGCAGACACTCTAAGCAAGAAGCTGGCATGGGGTCTTTTTTTTTTTTTTTTTTAGCATTTTAAGGGTTAAAGGGTTGGCTCAGTGGTTAAAAGCACCTGTTTACTCTTGCAGAGGACCCAGTTTTGATTCCCAGCACCCACATGGCCGTAGCACTAGTCCCAAGGGACCGTAGTGCCTTTTCTGACCTTCATGACTAGACATGTGACTAACCCAACCCTAAATTTCATAATCTAAATGAGATTTAATGGCTTATTTAAGGTCACAGCAGTGGCCAGAACCAGGAGAGGGCCACCAGCCTAGCTCTTCCCCCTCTTCCAGCTCAGCATCCTTCCCTCACCTCAGAGGCAGATTAGCTGAAAACTTCAGCTAACTAAAGAAGGGCACAAGGTCCACAGTCATCCCAGAAGGGGCTCCCAAGGTGAATGGCAGGCTACCACTGGCAGGACCAGTGTTCAGGTAAGGAGACCAGGGGTGAAAGGAGCTAATTACCCAGGAGATCCCCCGAGCGTGTGGAGAAGAGAGGTCCTCCGCTAGAGCCGCCATGCACGGCACACGTGGTCTGTAGCATCACTGGGGTGTCATCCACATGCACCACGGCTGACAGGATGCCTGAGGTCACCGAGGGCCCACAGGCCTGGCCAAAGACACCAAAGCCCACCACGCTGACAGGCTCACCTGCCAGAGAGAAGAGGAGAGAAGCTGGGTACCTGCACTCTATGCCCACTCACATCCTACCCTCTCCCCTCAGAGCCTGCTCACCCCTTCCACGCCCCTAGGCATCTTCCCCAGGAACCCTGCCAGGAGATTAAAAATTCATTGTGTTCCCAGCTGCATGTGCCCAACCAGTATTCTGGGGGCATCAGGCAGGTCCCCCGGCCCTCACTCCTTCACTAAGTGGGGTAGTCATTTTTAAGGCTGTTGTCACCTAGCTCACACGTGTAATCACTATCCATCTCTCTCTGGGACCAAATCTCTTGGTGAAGACATGGTGGTGTGGCCATGCCCAGCCCCAGACCCCTTCTCCAGGTGCTTCGAGGGGACAAGGCACACCTCACCCAGGCCTCGCCGCACCAGAAGGCTCAGCAGCCCCATCTGACCAAGGGACAAACTGAGATGGGGTGTGTGGGTGGGTGCACGCGCGTGTGTAGTAAGAATGTAAGAGCACCAGCGGCAGAGGAGAGATGCTGATCAGGGGACCTCTCTCTTTTGTCACCATATGAAATGGAATCTTTGGGGCTGGAGATGTAACTCAGTCAGTGGAGTGCTTGTCTAGCATGCACACACCCAGGGTTGGGTCCCCAGGACCCCATAAAATGAGTGTGATAGCACATTTGTAACCCCAGAAGAGGCAGGAGGATCAGAAGTTCATAATTAGCCTTGGCCATCTGGGGTGCTTAACACCTGCCTGGGCTACTTAAGACCCTGTCTCAAAATATATAAAATATATATAAAATAAATCTAAATCATGCCACCCAAATTATGGCATTGGAGTCCCCAAGGTCCAGGACCCTATATTAGTTTGCTTCAGGCCCTCAATAAGGTATTCACTTGGCTCAGCACTTGGGGTGTCAATGACTGATATACAGGGAAGTCTAAGAACCCCCAAACCCCACCCAAGCTCCCAACTCCCTTGCTTGGCAGGCTTTGCCCATTCCTGCCTGCCGGCTCTCGGGTCTGGCATGATTAATGTCAACACTGACTGCTGCCTGGGGTCCAGCCTGGGCCCCCATCACTTCAGACCCTTTGTCCTTTACCTTCATGGAAGTGCTCAGCAGGGACAGGAGTGGGGACACCATTCAGGTCCTCCTCCAGGCTCACCACTGCTATGTCATACGGAGAGGTCTCCTGAGTGGCAAACACCACTCGTCCCCAGATTGCCACATTCCTGGGGACACAGGAAACAAGTGACAAGCTAGCCTTCTGTTGCCTTACCACTGGGGAGAGAACAATAGAGATGAGTCATGGGATGGGGTGGCTGTGGTGTCACACACCTTTGATCCTAACACTTGGGAGGCAGAGGCAGGCAGATCTCTGTCTTCATACTGAGAGCATACTGAGAGTCTGTCTTATTTGGGGACGGGTGGGGGGGGGCTGAAGTCGGAATATGGGGACAGGTATCAGCCTTGAAACCCACACTTAGCCAGATGTGCTTACAAACGCAGCACACTTCTGTACAAAGCTGCACAGGCCTGACCATAACCTAGTGAGTGCTGTGACCAGGCCTTGCTGACGCCTGTGGACACTGGCTCACTCCTTCCTCTTAAACCTACAAACGAGGCACTGGTATTATATCCCCTTTAGACGGTGCAGCTGAGGCTCTGAGAGGCCAAGCAACCTTCCTAAAGGTCACAGAGCAAACAGTAAGGAGCCAGGGTGAGCTTAACAAAACTCTACTGCTTCACTCCTGGGTAGGCATCGAGGGAAGAGGCTTCTTTTTGAGACAGGATCTCTCTCCATAGCCCTAGCTGTCCAGGAACTCACTATGTAGACAGGGGCACGCTACTACTTACTCTGCAGGGTAGCTGTTTCCAGAAAAATCTGATAATTTCCCTAAGATCAGCAGTCAAGGGGAGAGTGCGTAGTTGGGGGCACACCACAGGTAATCCTCCTTTTCACTAGGAGAACTACAGCTGAAAGTTGGCTGCCCGTAGGGACTCTGGCAAAGTTGGGCTTCATTAGCATACAGGGCTAACCTCAGACGTTCAGAAAGGCCTGGACGGATAGACAAGGGCCAAGCTTAAATTCAAGGTGCTCCTCGGTTCTAAGTATCTGGGACTACAGAGGACACAGAGCCATAGGCAACCAGGCCAGATAGCCAGGAAGCCAAGGTCACTGGCCTATGGCCAGAGCAAGAAAAGGAGGGCAAAGGTGTTTCTTCACAGAGGAAATAAGCTGACTATTTAAAGTCCCTGCCTAGCTTCACTCTGGGGTCGCTCACATCTATCTGCACGGGTCTAAGTCCTATGCTCTAATTAGGCAGACCTTGCTTCATCTTCAAGTGGCAAGGCAGCCCTGGTGCGGCTCTAAGGGAGCCCTCAGCAGATAGACCATGTCAGTCATCATCCCAGGGCCTTCATTTATCACTTACAGGGTTGAAGTCCTCAGGGTAAGCCTTCTATGGTCAAAGGGCTTTAATGGGGCCTAAACTGCAAAGCCAAGAGGCAGAGAAGCTGCCCAAAGAGTCTAGTTAAAGGGCTCAAAGGCACCCAGTCCTACCTGCCTATAGTCCCACGGGTCCCCATGCTAAGAGTAGCTTGTGCCTGGCAGTTTGCTCAAGCTTCACTGGGTCCTATCAAGAGGCCCAAATCCCCTCATCGGGGTCTTGGTTGTCAAAAATGAACCGAGGTCTCTAACACTGGGACCTGGTGAAGGGGGCAGTCCTGGGCCTTACTTGGGTGTGGCCGAGTGTACCAAGACCCTGGCTGCTTCCCGGGATGCCACATGACGGCAGGTCACCACCAGGCGAGGCGCCACGGCCACTCCGGAGCCCCACACGGTACCACACTCCACCAGCACCGCCGCGGCCGCCCACGGGGGTCCGAGATCTCGCAGGGGCGGGCCCCGGGGCACGCCCACCTCCGGTGGCAGCAGCAACGACAGAGAGGCGGAGCCCGGATGCAGACGGGCGAGCGCCCAGCGGGCAACCTGAAGCAGCGGGGCGGCGGCGCACAGCAACGTGAGGCCCACCCACTCGCGGGCCTTCCAGCAGAGCGGCGCGGCCACCAGAGCCACCAGCGCGCCGGCAGGTCGAGCCGCGAACACTCCGCCGCCTTCCGTGCCGGGAAGGCAGCGCGCGTCGGTGAGCAGCAGCGGCCCCGCCGCGTTGCTGAGCACGCCGCGGCTCAGCGTGTTGAGGAAGATGTCTGGACAGAAGGCACCGAACGGAGAGCCGCAAGCCAGCAGCGGGGCGCCCTTGGTCACGACCCCGAGCGGTGCCACGGTCACCGCCGGCCCGCGCCTCTCTTCCGCCGCCGCGCCCCGCTGCACCCGCAGCAGGGCGAACCAGCCGAGCGCGCGCAGCTGGTCCTCCTCCTCCTCCTCCGACACCACGTCGTCGGGCGCCGAGCTCACGAAGTGCCATTGATCGGCCGCTTCGGCCCCGAAGAGCCGCGCGAAGTGCGAGCGGAAGGCCGGGCAGCTGAGCAGCAAGAGCAGCCGCGCCGGCCGCGGGGGCTGCAGAGGCCGCGCGCGGGCCCGGCTCGGGGTACCGGGTTCGAGGCCCAGGCTTGCGCACTGAGGGGTGCACAGCCCCGGGAGTTCCTGGTCCGCGCGGCCGGCGGGGCTGGCAGCCGTGGGTCCCCACTGCACGTGGAGGCGCAGGTCATCGCTGCAACTGTCGCCCGGCAGGAAGGCGGCGCCCGCCTGGGTCAGCGCCGCGCTGCCCGTCCTCAGGAAAGGGGTGAAGATGCCCCCGTGGCACAGCACTAGGCCTGGGCTGCGGCTCAGGATCACCCCGCTGCAGCTCCACGAGCCCGCGTCGGGCTGTCCTGCCCGCGAGGCGCTCACCACGCAGCCCGCCTGCTCCGCCACTCTCATGGAGGGTCCCCATTGCCGCCCCATGGCTTCCCCAAGACGTCGCACAACGGCTGTCACCTCAGGGCGACTGGCGCAAACTCTGACTCAGGCCTCCTCGCCGAGCCCGATTGGCTAAGCCCCAAGCGACCGCCCCTATTGGCTAGGCATAGCGCCGAGTCCCGATTGGCTACTGATGTTAATCCTCCTTTACTAATCCTCCTTTCCCCGCCCTCTTAATTTATCCAACCTGGTAGTACCCTTGGGTTAGGGGCCTGGGGGTGGGGGTGGGGCGGTGAAGAGAAACCTCCTGGGCGACAGACATGAAGCGTCACAGGGATACCGATAAGGGCGACACTCCCCAGTCGAATCTCATACTTTGCCGGCATATACCTGGACCCCACAGTCTCATGTAAGCAACCTCCGTGCCTGATAGTGGGACAATATGGGCCAAGGGAACCCTTGGTTGATTCAATACATACATACATACATACATACGTACGTACGTACATACATACATACATACGTTTATTTTGGATTTTCGAGATAAGGCTTCTCTGTTCAGTCCTGGAACTCGATCTGTAGACTAGGCTGACCTCGAACTCAGGGATCCACCTGCCTCTACCTCCCAAACCCTGGGATCAAAGACGTGAGCCACCAAACCCCCGCTCTACTTTAAAAAATTTGTAAATCCTACAACAATCCACTAGGGGGCATACGACTCACAAAATTACTCCTAGGACAGTTACTATAATTCCCACAATACATATAGCTTTTAGAATTGAGACAGGGTGCCGCTTTTTGGCCCACACTGGTATCGAACCCTTCTGCCTACCGCCTTCCTAGAATCCAGGGATTACACTCCCGAGCATGCGTACTTCATACCACCACTCAGGATTTATATGAGATCAGAGGCAAATACTTTGAAAGTTCAGAATTAAATAAATAGTTCAGGTTTGGTGGGCTATATAATCTTCACCTCCAAATATTCAGCAAATAACACAGTCTCATAAATTTGAATTTCATACACAACTCGTATCTCAAAATTGTGCTCCTCCACCATTTACTAGTGTAAAAATGAAGACTGGGGAGGAGGGTTCGGCAGTTAAGGGCTGTTACGGCTCTAACTGTGGACCCTAGTTTGATTCTCAGGACCACATGATACCTTACAGTTGCTTGTAATAATAGCTCCAGGATATCCAATACTCTCTTCTGGCATCTGCTGTCTCCTGGACTCATGACTCAGGCAGGCAAACACATGTACATATAAATAAAATTTAAAAAATGTCCTCACTTTCCAAATTATGTCCGTGGACAGGTGAGCGCAAACAGTATGTTTGGAGAGGCTTCGTGAACTTCACCAAGCTACCGCTTTGAATACTAAAATATGTATTTCCGTTTAGTGAGATTTCTAGCATACTGTGAAAAAAAACAATCCTTTTGTTTTGTAACTTCTCAGAATGAAATTAACACTGGTGTTGCTCTCCCAACCAGCACACCTAACACTTCCAGTGCTCCTGTGTCACAAACCTACCTAAAAAGGAAAAACAATGGTGGGGGTGGAGGAGGGTGGCACCAGAACTGGAATGAAGCAGCCTTCTCAGAGCAGGCAGTCCTGGTTTGCAGACACAGATGACCACAAGATCTACTTTTCCCAACTTCCTGGCAATTAAGACTCTAGAACCCAATAATTCTCCTCCCTTGATGCCCTTCAAGCCTCCAGCGCCCTCTGTTCCTTATCAAGTTTTTCAGTTTAGGGCTGATCACAGTACAGATGGTTCAAGTCAGCCAGCAGCACCTTGTGTTAAGGCCCTCAGAACTAGACTCTGACTCTCAGGACCCTCTCTGTCTCCAGCAAACATACCCTTTGCCCACAGAACCAGTTTCTTTCCCCTGTAAAGGTGATCTCAGGACACACCCGGCATATTGTGCTTTGGATTTTGTTCTGTCTTCTGGTGCTTTCTATAAGTACCTGTAATGTAAATGTGGAATCAGACTTCTGTTTTGCCAAGTGTGGCTCCCGCTATTGACTGACTGCTAGTTAGGTATGTGCAAGCACTCATTAGCACTCTGTTGCAATGATGATCAACAAGCTCACGCCACAGCATGATCCAAGACACTGAAACAGTACTGCATCTGCTACTAGTGCCCAGCCTTTTTTACAGTGTCTTTTATCCTGGTAGCAATTCAAGACTCACATTCTCTTTAAATGTTCCTCCCTATACATAAGGAAGACTCTGTTTTTCTTCCCAATACTGCATGTTCACTCAGAACAAATCAATGAAAAAGAAAAAAAAAAAAAAAAAAAAGAGGCAAGTTGATTTTAGCTTTTTATTAAAATGCTTAGGATACAGACTGACCTTTTGTAAATGACAGTTTTACTTTTGCTCAAACAGGACACGTGCACTCTGATAACCAGAATGAGAAGTCTCAGTTCATTGGAGGCCTCGGGCGAGGCCCTGGCCCTCAGGTGGAGTTGCACGTGCTGCTGCCACCTCTCTGGCCAGCTTACTTAAGATGGTGTTCTGTGCAGCAGGAAGCACACTGGGACCTCTTCTCAGCCGTCTTTCTCCAGTGGCCAAAAGAAACCACTTTCACAAAGAGCCACCCTGGGCAGAGTCCAGTCTTCTAGGTTGCCACTGAGCAGTTAGGGACAAACAAGACAAACAAATGAGAAACCCTACACAAGCCATCACACCCATCATGTGCCTGGACAGACCTGTGGACAGTCTTTAGCCAAAGGCCATGAAGAGTACACCAGCTACCTCCCCAGCTCGCTCAGGGCTTTAACAACAGGCCCTTCCTTCCACACAGACAGTTTTCATCCCAGGTCTATGTGGGGGAACACAATGCATGCAGTTTGCAAACAGACACCGCACCAAGGCTCTGCATTAGGAACCCGGCAGTGTATCAGAACACTGTCCCAGGGGCTCAGTGCTCAAAACTAAAATGTGGTAAGACACTCCCCAGGAGTGTGCTCCCACCTTCCCTACCCTCTTGCTGGACACGAGCCTGTCAGATACAGCAGCAGCAGCAGCAGCAGCAGAATTTCCACTTAAGAACCTACCCTCACCTTGCATTATAGGAAACCAGAATCAAGACACCCTCCCGTCTACAGACGTCTCCTCTCATCCACTCAAGGGTAGAATATAAAGTTAACATCAGGAAAACTCAACCTCACACACGCAGCAAGAAAACCAAACGCTATATATAAAACTCCTGTCCATGATCCTCATAGGGCCGCTGCTGCTTCCACGCTAGCACTTGCTGCTGCCAGGTCATCTGGGTTTTCTGTTATTTCTGAAGGGGAAAACACAGAGGCCCCTGAGAGTTTTTCCTAGGTTCTCTTGTTGCTACCAGATCAGATGGGGAGCATCTCACAGAATTCAGAGCCTTAAGCTGATGATTTTGACCTGCATCCTCCTGTTCAGAACTGTCCCTCTAGAGTATGTCCAAAAGCATCAGAGCCACACCCGCAGCATGGGGTCTACATGAGAGATGTCCTTAACTCTTTCATGAGGCAAAAGTCATTTTTTATATCTACAGTGAAAAAAGGAAGGTGCTACACAGAGAGATGAAATTCCACAACAGTATAAAAGCAAAGCCTGCTGAAACCAGTAACTGCAAATGAACTTGACAACATGACCATGACACTTTACCCACTCCAGATGAGGATTCCCCTTACCATGGGAGAGACCACCCCAGGGAAGGCCGAGGCTCTGTCGTCTCCCGGCGCTTGTCTCGGGTAACACCCTCAACAGGCAGTTACACAGCAGATCTCTGGCCTCCAATGCGCTATCTGTTCATAATTTTATGAAGTATCTAAATTTCATTTACTAGTTAAAAAAAAAAAAAAAAAAAAGAATAGAAAATCTGGACTAAGTAAACTGTGAACTCAAAAAAAGTTAGAGAAGGGATACCAATTACATTAACAACACTTTCTTTAAAAAATAGAATCACTTTCTTTTGAAATCAACCAGTGGTGAGACATGTTTTTCTTCTCCGGTGTCCCATGATGGCACCCAGCTTTCCCTGGCAAATGCTGCCAGCCCCAGTCCCCACACACTGCTCCGCAGCGGCAGCAGCAGGCAGTGTGGAGAAGAGCACATGTCACCACTGGGCAATGAGCGTAGACAGATGCGTGGCTTCTCAATGCCATACATGGTTGGAGAGCTTTCCTTGTTCTATAGAAAAGTCCATGAGGAAGCTGTGAATAGGATCAGTCCAGAAGTAAAACTCTTTATTTCAGTGTCCACACATCAGTCAATGTACTGGGAGAGCCAGCGGAATCCCTCGCCGTAGCCTTGCCTCTTGAGCACACTGCACATGAACACTTCCATGGGGCGGGCGTTCAGCTCCTTCAGAGTCACATTTCCCTAGAGAAGCAAACCCAGAAAAGCCTGTTAGGACCTCACATGCAAAAGCACACGCGCGTGCACACACACATACACACAGTAACTGCAGTGTGCACCCACACAGAAAGCTGGCATGGTGGCATACACCTGGACTCCAGACACGGTGGATTCCTGAAGCTCTTTGGTCAGTCCACTTAGCCCAATCAATGAGTGTCAAATCCTTTTACTGAGAATCACAGCCCAAGCTGACCTCAGCTCTCTACATACACGAGCATGGACATATACACTAAGTAGCTGGCCTATAGTTCTGTATTTTCTCTCATCTGCCTGCCTTTCTAGACCAGAGCCTCCCTTCAGAGTCTAGTACAGATAACAGGCACACTGATGGAGGGTATCCCAGTTCTATTTCTGCCTTTAGTATCCATTTGCCATGCAGACCTGAACAAAACACTGTTTCCTCATTTGTAAGATAGGATAAGAGTTTCACTTCTATCAGCAAGAAGCACTAGGATGACCAAATGCTTCGATCTTAATACCTGAAAAGCATATATAATGCTTTCTAAAGGTCCATTTAATTATGCATATGTGGATGTCTGCCGCAGTGTACCAGAATGCAGCGCCCAAGGAGGCCATGGCCATCAGACTGCCTGGAGCTGGAGTTACAAGTGCCTGTGAGCTCCCCAACATGGATGCTAAGAACCAAGCCTGGGTTCTCTGCAAGTGCAAGATGTACTCTTAACTGCTGAGCCATCTCCTCAGCCCCAGAAAATTCTTTAAAAAGACTGAAGCCAGATATGCTGGCACACGCCTTCAATCCTAGCACTGGGGAGGCAGAGACCAGCAGATCTCTGAGTCTGAGGTCAGCCTGGTCTACATAGACTTTGTCTCAAAATAGTAATTTTTTTTTTTTAGATCCAAATATAAGTAAATATTAACATCAAATGGTGGCTAACAAGCATCTGTCAAACACCAACTCCAGGGTATGCAGCACCAACCTCTGACACCCACGGGCACCGCATTATGCGTGGTACACAATCACACTCAAGCAAAACACCCATCCATAAAATAAAAAATAAAATATTCAAAGAAGATTGCCTTTTTTAGCATTTCTAACATGTCTTCATGCATTAGGTATTAGAGACAGATGAAAGGGGAGGAGTATGGCTGAGTGGCAGAGCACGCACTTAGCATGTACAAAGGCCTGAGCTCAAAGCCCTCTTTGTATCACTGGGAAGGAGGGAAGAAGAAAGGAGGAGGGGAAGGTGGGAAGAAGAAAGGAAGAGGGGAAGGAGGAAGGAAATGGCTAAAGAAAATGCCCCTGATAAAACACCCACACTCCAGAGACCCTTTCTCAAAACACACACACACGCACACGCACACAAGAGACCGCAGCACCAAGTCTCGTGGTCTCTGCCTCACACCTCCTGAGGACTTTTCACTTACCTTTCCTGTGGTCTGCCCATAGAGCCCAAATATTTCACGGAGTTTTTCTTCACTGATTGCATCTGTCCTGTCAATTTTGTTTCCCAAGATAAGAATTGGCACGTTGGATATTGTTTCATCAGTCATTAAAGCCTAGAGATGGGATTAAAAAACCAAACCCAAGTTAGGAAATGAAAGTTCCTCACTCATAGAAACCATCTGAGACTGGCTCATGGTTCATCTCAGCATGAGGTGCTGAGAGGAGGACAGAACAGAAAGGCCCTGTGTGTGTTGGCAAACCTGGGACAAACAGACACGGCCGACTGGTATCACAAGGAACTGGACAGAAAGACCACACTAGTATGGCCCACACTCCAACAAAACCTTAGTCAACATGTGGGACTGAAACTGCTCCATGGGAAGGGAAAGAACACGGTGGCAGCTCAACAGTGTGAGAATTCAAAGAGCCACACACAGATTGTGCAGCAACAGAGCAAACGTGACAGCAACTGACACCCATGTCACAATGCCAGTCGGAAAATGTAAGCTCACTAGATCCTAAAGACCGTGAACGCCCCAGCACTTGGGAGGCAGAGGCAGGCAGATTTCGAGGCCAGCCTGGTCTACAAAGTGAGTTCCAGGACAGCCAGGGCTACACAGAGAAACCCTGTCTCGAAAAACCAAAAAGACTGTGAACGCAAGGTCAGCAAATCTATACCTTCAGAACAGGGATTTGATGACCAGTGCTTATCACGTAGATGACCAGTTAAATCCAACTGAATGGACTATGCAAGATGGGTTCTGGGAAGGACTGAAGTGAGAGTCTAACAATAGAGCAGACAAGGAGACAGTGCTGCTGTGGTTAAGACCAGGCATCGAAGTCTCAGACAGGAAGAGTAAGGGAGAGCGTTTTTACCCTGTAAGTGACAAATACCATTGAAGGAATCAAAGCTGAGGAGTGAGTGGCAAGTTCCCTCTGACATTAAATCAAGAATATAAAATAGGGGATGGAGAGATAGCACTGAGGAGAAGAGCACTGGCTGCTCCTCCAGAGTCCCCAGGTTCAATTCCCAGCACCCACATGGCAGCTCACAACTGTCTGTAACTTTAATTCTAAGGGACCTGACACCCTCACACCAATGCACATAAAATCAAATAAAATAATTTAAAAAGAAGTTAGCCCCACACAAAATGAGATCTAAGCATTCAAAACATACATTAAAAAAACAAAACAAAAACATGAGAGTTTCAAACTGCAAGAAGAATAAAAAACCTCACACATGAAAGAGAAAGGCACTGGAGAGATGGCTAAGTGATTAAGAGCACTTGCTCTCGTAAAGGACTGAGGGTCAGTTCTCAGCACCCACATGGCAGTTTAGTCTTCTATGATTCCAGTTCCAGGGGATGAGCACTGGCATGCATGCAGTGTACACACAGATATGCATGCAAATACTCATACGCATAAACATTAATTTATAGAAAAGTTAAAAAGATGAAGGAACAGGCATTATAAGGCAACATTATACGAAGTCTAACAAAGGAGGAAGCCCAAAGTGAATAAAAACCTGAAGAATGCTGGCAGACTATGCAGCTTGTCACATGACTCTGTAGGAAAAAGACTCAACAACACAAAAACTCAGGATTAGAGAAAAGTACTGACTGGGGCGGTGCTGAAGATGGCTCAGTGATTAAGAGCATTGGCTGTTCTTCTAGAGGACCTGAGTTCAATTCCCAGCAACCACATGGTGACTCACAACCATCTGTAATGGGATCTGATGCCCTCTTCTGGTGTCTGAAGACAGTGACAGTATACTCATATACATAAAATAAATAAATCTTAAAAAAAAAAAAAAAAAGTACTGGCTGCTCTTTCAGGACCTGAGTTCAATTCCCAGCAACCACATGGAGGCTCACAACCATGGAAGTCCCATGGGATCTGATGCCCTCTTCTGGTATACAGATATACAGGCAGACAAAACTCTCATATTCATAAAATATATGAATAATTAAATCTTTTTTTAAAAGTATAAAACCTCTCAACTCTTCCAGAGTTTCCCTGTGCTGAGGCTACAGAAAGAGCAGCCACAGTGAGTGAACAGCAGTCCTAACCAGGCTGAGGCACTGGGCAGCTGAGGAGTGCTGTGAGCATCCAGGCCATACAGGTGACCCTGTCATATGAACTATAAAACTAATTTACTCAACTTCAAGCTGAGCTTCCTCAGGGCACTGAAAAGTTAAATCTCACTGGGCTAGAGATAGCTCAGTGGTTGGGTAAAAACACTGGTTGTTCTTCCAGAGAATCTATTCCCAGCACCCACACGATGGTTCACAACAGTTTGTTATCTGTTAGCTCCATTTCCAGGGAATACAGTGCCCTCTGGCCTCTGCAGGCACCAGGCAAGCACACAGCACCCATACATAGATTCAGGCAATACATTCCTATATATAAAATAAAATAAATACATCTTAAAAAAAAACAAACAAAAAACTAAATCTCACATAAAGGTATTTTCTTCAAGGATTCTGATCATATTAAGTATTAGTACTATTGAGTCTGTATTTCTTAAGGGCAAGAAGGAAAAAAAGATATATAAAAATATAAACCTACATTAAGCTCAACTTTGGATTCCATGAGACGAGAATGATCCGCACAGTCCACCAGAAAAACTATACCATTAATCGCTGGGAGATAATTTTTCCAAACTCGGCGTGCTAAAAGACAAAATTTGTAGATCAACAAGACTCCAGTTGACAAGTGGCCTACTGGTCTACAAAGGGAGACTTGCTGAGCTCACCAAGGCCTGGCTGTAGTAGTTAAGAGCAGAGGATGCACTTGAGTTTTGAAAACTGAGTTTCTGCCTTCCCTGACAGAGTGTAGACCTAGCAACTCCACACCCATGTTAACACAATGACCGCCCCCTTTGCTAACACTGCCAAAATCCCCACCAGTTCCACCGCTGTAAACGTAGAAAAGAAGTGACCAGTCTGGGACCTAAAGCTAGTAACTTTGTAAGCTCCAAGTTAAAAGCTAATGACTTAGGTGTTCATGTAGTTCTTCTTCATGGTAGTTCCTAATAGTGAATAAGTGTGCGCACAGATGTGAGTGTGAGGGCCTGGCAGGTACTAGACACTCAGGTAATAGTGAATAAGTGTGCGCACAGATATGAGTGTGAGGGCCTGGCAGGTACTAGACACTCAGGCCAGGCACTCAGGTTCCAACGTTTAGCCATTGTCTTTTGTGTGTCACTGTTCTAAGACAGGGTCTCACAATACTGTGTAGCCTGGGCTGGCCTTGAACTGTCCATCTTTCTGCCTCAGCCCCTAGGAGGTGAAATTACATGTGGCTCCCAAATTATGGTGGCTCCCAACTATCTATAATGAATCTGATGTCCTCTTCAGGCATGCAGGTGTACATGCAGTTGGAGCATTTTATATGTATTTTATATACATAAAATAGAGAAATCTTTTTGAAAAGGTTGTTGGCACACTGCTTCCCTGCGGTCTCTCACAAACCACCGTCACGCAGTCTCTTACCTTGTTCATGCCCACCGAGATCAAAAGTGGTGAAAGTCATCCCAGCAATTGTCAGTTCTTCTGAAGCTGAAAGTGTCGATAAGGGGGAAAGAAATAAGCTTCCAACCAAAGGTTCAAGTGCTAGTACTGAGAACCAATACTAATGCAAACATAATCAAGTTTTCATTGTGTAAAGACCAGGGTACAGTATGAAAATATTCTTAACCTTAAAAAGCCTCAATTTCCCCTTTCTCCAAGTTTCCCTGCTTAAGATCAAATATGGGAGCTATGTCTCATTACTGAACTGGTCAGAAAGTCAGTGACAAGTCCCAGGCACGCAGAGTAGGTGACCTGAGTGTATCTACAGTACCTTGCTTCCAGGACCTCAGTTAGTAAAAGAACTACATCAACTGGGGATCCATCCTCCATGCATGACACTGACCAATCTCAAACTTACTGGGATGGAGTGTTGGTACGTGCTGGCCTAGTCTGTCATCTTTCAGCATGTGAAGAAGAGTGGTTTTGCCTGCGTTGTCCAAACCTAAGAATACAAGTTTTCCAGATTTCTTGTAGAGTCCTATAAGAGAAAAAAGAATGGCTTCAATGTTCTTCCTACCAAAGGCAGCTTAGATACAAATGGTTTGAGGAAATACAGTTGCAACATGTACTGTGTTTCATGAAAATGGCTTTACCTAAGAACTGGAGGACACTGCTGAAGCCATTGTAGATCCACTCAAAGATGAAAGACATTATTGACGCTTACAACCTGTGGAAACACGAACGAACGTAACATTAGCTTTCTGCATGTCTCATTCTCTGACCATGACACATGTTCACAGACCTGAGTTCCCTAAAGTAAGAAAGCAAAGTCGGGGGCTGGAGACATGTTTCAGCAGTTAACAACACTTGCTGCTCTTACAGAGGACCAGCTTTGATTCTCAGCACCCACACGGTAGTTCACAACTGTCTGTTGACTCCAGTTCCAAGTGAATCCAACACTCTCTTCTAGCCTCTGTGGTAAACATACATGCACGCAAGCAAAACACACACACATAAAATAAAATCAATGTTGCAAAGACCAACTAATCTCCTTCTTCTTGAGACAAGGATTTTGTAGTCTGAAGGGAAGCCTCTGGGACTCTCACAACTGTAAATTCCGACAGTCAGGGAACTAGAAGTCACAGACACACTGTCCTCTTTTACTGGGAGATACACTCCTCCAGGCAGCAGCCCATTCACTGCTACCTACTAATTGGCAACATCCCTAGGAATTCAGTATCTTTAATGATCAGAATCAAGCTGGGCAGTGGTAGTACATGCCTTTAATCCCAGCACTTGGGAGGCAGAATGTCTTAGTTTGAGGCCAGCCTAGTCTACAGAATAGTGTTCCAGAACAGCCAGGGCCACATAGAGAAAGCCTGTTTTGAAAAAGTAAAAAAGCTGAATCAAAAAGCCAAACAGATGCACCCTGTAGAAACCATGATGAGAGCTGGGTGTGGTGACATGTCCATGTAATCCCAGCACTTGGGAGACAGAGGCAGGGAAATCTTTGATCAGCCTGGTCCACACTGGGTCCTAGGCCCTGGGATTCTGTCTTAAAACAAAAGAACCAAAACAAAACCATGAATGAAGAGTTCATTAACCTGAATGAAGTGTACGCTGTTCTATACAGCTCCAAAATGGAAACACCATATCTATCAACTGGCCAGTTTGGTTGACTCCATTTACTAATAGCCTTAACCATTTTGCAGATGTTTCAACTTATGAAAAGATATTCTATTTTACAGAAACATAAAGAAATAAAAACTTCTATAATCTAATTTAGTACATATCCATTTTATGAACTCCTAATTTAAGAATACTAAATCATAAAAAAGCAAGAGGTTCCAAAGCAAGTTAAATGTCTTATTTCTTTTGAGACAGGGTCTCAACCATGTAGCACCAAGGACTGCTGCTACAGTGTGTCTTGACCAGCACAGACACCAAACTCACTTTTCCTATTTCCTACAGGCTTGGGAGGGAAAAAAGTATGACTCAAAGCCACTGAGAACTCTAAGTATAGATAGTTAAGAAGGAAGGATCTAGAAATACAGAGGAATTGTAAGGCTCACAAAGACCCATTTCCTGGTCACACTAAATTTCTGTATCAGTAGCTCAGTTTATTGCAGAAAAGAGAAATCAAAACTTTACAGAAAATGCAGTGATTGCAATTAGACAAAACTTTCATGAACAATAACGGGAAGAAATGTTACTCACAAAATATGCATGTATACACATTTCTATATATGTGTGCATTTTTATCTTTTAAGAAACAGGATCCCACTGTGTTGCCCAGACTGGCTTCACACTCCAGGGCTTTAAGCTATCCTTATGCTTCAGCGTCCTGAATAGCTACTATGCATAGTCACACCTGTATTCTTCAAAGACGCCAGATGAAAAGCAAACTATCTAACTATTGGGGTTTCTCAGGCCTACAGCCTGACCTGTAAACCTTAGAAACTACCTCATCTTACTCCATTCAGCTTTTACCAAAGAACAGCATTTGGGTGGAGGTACAGACAGAAACTGAGGCACACAGAACACATTTTGCATGTTAAGTAATAGCCAGGAAGGGTACTACACACTTGTAATCTTACCACTCAAGAGGCTCAAAAAGAAAGATCACAAGTTCAAAGCCTGGCCTGGGATACATAGGGAATTGAAGGCCAGCTTAAGCTACACATCAAAGACCCTGTCTCAAAAACAAAACTAAACAGGAGCCTCAGCCATACAGTGAACTGAAGCCAGCCTGAATCATGAGATCCCATCACCAAAAAAAAAATAAAAATGTTTATGGCGGGGAGGCTGGGAGCTTAGCTTAGTGCTAGGGAGGGATACTTCCTAAACTGCATGGCCCTGGGTTTGATTCTTGGCACTGACAAATCTGCACAGCTTTATCTAGAAACTTAGCACTTTAAGAAGCCCAGTAACAAACATATATTTAAGTTCAACTGTTTTAGTTACTGAGTGAATAAAACAACACATCTTTCTTCTACAGTCTCCCTAGCCAGACACCTTCTCTATGTCTCACTTTATTCCAGGAGAAACCCAGTTCATCTTTTAACAGGCTGTGGTCCACTGTGACCACTCTTACACCCAACACTTCTAACTCATGTGTACTGGTTTGCTGCCAATAGTACAGCACTTTTTTTTAAAACCACACGTTTTAGAAGTATTCCCAAGATGGGCATGAGAGGGAAACCTTTAACAAAGCAGTTAAGAGGCTGAGGCAGGAAAGATGGGCTTTAGTGTGTGGCAGCTTCCCCTATATATTAAGTTCCAAGCCAATCTGGGCTATACAGTGACACTCTATTTCAGAAAACAAAGAAAAACAAAGCAAATATTCTCAGCCTGGTTAATTCTACAAATGTGACACTTTGGGGGATTTTTTTTTTTTAAAGTGGTACCTGAATTACTTTAATTTTCCAGCTTATTTTCCTTCCCAGTTCTTGTTTTAAAAGCCCTATCAATTCTTCCTACCAGAATGATATGGGGAAGTAATGGAATGAAGTCTTCAGTGACGTTAAAAGGTAGTGCTCCTATCAGACCTCAGGAGCTGGGCTGTACTGCTGCCCAAAGCTGAGGAAATGGCCTTGTTGACACTGTCCTTGAGATCTCAAGATCTGAACCAATTCATCCATCAGCAACCTTAGAGTTCATACAGTACCAGCATATGCACCTCACCTCATCCTCTCACCAACTCTACAAGCCGAGATCTCTGACCTCGGTTAACAAGATGAAGATGTAGACACTCTCTAGGTTACCTGTCTTACTTTTGTGTGGCCAAAAGCATCAGATCCAAAAGCCATGAGAGATGGCTCAGAGGTTCAGAGTACCAACCGCTCTTCCAGAGCACCTGGGTTCAATTCCCAGCACCCACATGACAGCTCAAAATTCTCTGTAACTCCAGTTCTATAGGATCTCACACAGACACACATGCAGGCAAAACAACAATTCACACCAAATAAAAATAAGGTATTTAAAAAGAAAAGCCTCTCACCTAAAACCAAAGCTTTCCTGCTAATATTAAATCCCAATCACAAAACTTCCGAAAAGGTAAAAGGGAACTTTCTTCTCTAACCTACCACCTACACAGACGATAATCTTACGAACACACTTTTCAGATGGTATTTTTACTGAAGAACACTTTTATTTCTTTTCTATTCTTCGTCTACTCTTATCACCTATGGAATGTAAGGAACAACATTAAAACCAACAACACTATTCATGAACCTTAAGTAAAAACCGTGCAAATATCAAGACTGACGGAAAACAAACAAGAGAAGTCCCAGAAAGACCACCAGGCAATAAAAATGTACTCTTCTTAAACGTTTTCTCTCCCGATCAATCTAGGATAGAAAGCAGCTGGCTATTAACTAAGAAAGTTTACGGAGGTGCAAGGTGAATGCCAAAGATCAGCTTTCTGCCAATTCCCCCTAAAACTTCCTTCTCAATCTGAGCAGACGGAGCCCAGGTACTGAGGAAACACCCGAGTAAGGGAGGATCCTGAGAAAGGGTATTGATACCATTCTCACCTGGGCAAAAATGATGAAGAAAACATTCGTCTACGATAATCGCCCAAGAGGGAATTTTTCCATGCACGGGGGGGGGAGGGAGGGAGGAAGAAAAGAAGGGAGGGTGTTGGTGGAAGGAGCGAACCCTGGGTTCCAGACAGGGCATCGGATACCAGAGGCTGAACGTGGGTCTCGAGCGCCCACTCGCTACCTCGTGGCCCACGGTCTGCAGAACCCAAGGATGAGTGCCAGGGTTCCAGCTACCCTCACCGAGGAACCACACACCTCCGCCACGGAGGCCACGAAGCCGTCCCAAAAATCCGAACGCCGCCACGCCACCCCGCAGCTGCGGCCCGTCCCCGCCCAGAGCCGGCCCGCGGAACCGCCTGCGTGTCACTGCCCCCCCACCCAGCCCCTCCGCGGCGGCCCCAGCCCCGACCTTCGCTGAGGCCCGCCCCGGGCCCGCTGCCCCACCGCCACCTCCTCCGCTTGGGCCCCGACTCACGGCCCGAGGGGCTCCTCCGGCGGTGGCTGGCGGCACGACCCTCCCTCAGAACACACAGGCCAGCAGTACCCGGGACCGCCAGCTACGCGCCGGATGTACGTCACGCCCCTCCCTGAGACTTCCGGGCACGCACTTGCCCCGCCCCTTCTAAGCGTCACTCCGTTCGGGCCTGTGGGGTTCCGCCCTAGCAGCCACTCAGGCCGCAGAGAGGCGGGCCCAAGGCGTGACGTACACTCCGGGTGAAGCTCCGCCCCCTCCGTGTAGACTGTCCAGCCGCTAAAGACGTGGCAACGTCTGTCAGGCTGCCTGTGTCTCTGTCCCCTACTTAAGCTACTACTTCAGCCCGGGGCTTCCGATCCCAGTACGTTTTCAGACGCACCGCGGACGTCAGAAGCGGAGGCTGCCACATATAAGTAGAGTCTATGACAGTAGAGTTGACTTTGGTGACCTCAACCTAGGTGAATGCCACCTAGTCATTGTTTGGGTACTTGGGATCCTTCAACTGATTTAACCCTCACTACTACTGATAGCCCCACTGAACTAAGCAGATAAACGGAGCTTGCAAAATAGCTCATCAGGTAAAGGTAGGTTTGCTATTGTATTAGCCAGGGCTCTCAGAGGGACCAGAGCTGGCCCAGCATTGTGATGCTCAACTTTAATCCCAGCCCTTCGGGATCTAAGGTATATGGACTTCTTGAGTTCCAGGCCAGCCAGAGTTACGTGGCGATACCCTGTCTTAAACAAACAAACAAGGAACATAGAATAATGATACATGTGCAGTTTTTAAAAAATTTTTACTTATAAATGTTTTGTTTGCATGGATGTCTGTATCACAGGCATGTTTTGAGACCAAAAATGAGTGTCATATCCCCTAGAACAGGAGTTACAGACTTTAGTGTTGACTCTAGTGACCATATCTATGCTGGGAATTGAACCAGGTCCTCTGGAAGTTCATTCAGTGCTTTTAACTGCTCAGCCATCTCTCCAACCCCAATATATATAGATAATTAAGAGTCTTTATTAGAGGGTCTTACAGGCTGTGGTCTGAGTAGTTCAACAATTGTCTCCCAATGGAAAGGCCAAGAGTTGGGTAATCGTTCAGCCCACCAGACCGATAGGCTCAGCAGTCCCAATCTGATGCCAGGAGTCTAGGGAGCTACTACATAGATATAGATAGCCAGTAGTCTTCAGTCTAAATTGGAATCCCAAAGAAGTAGATTCTAATACCAGTGAAGGGAAGCCTCAGTTAATTCCAGATGTAGTCAACTTGACAACCAAGATTACCAATCACACTGCTCAAAGATTAAGACTGACAACCTGAACCATGGAAAGTGGGGTAGGGAGGGCAGTCTCTGCAAACACCAGGGCTGTTGAAGGATGATCCATGGTGGCTGAGAGGGAAACTAGGTCAGTGCAACTTAGTTAGCCAATGTTGGTTCACACTTCTAGACTCTTGACACCAGGCATTCTGTAAAAATGGATCTGTAGCTTAAGGACCTAGGGGAGGGTCTGGTCTCAGTCATACAAATAGCATAGATGTCACCAAGCTATAAAGTACATGTGACATCTCCCCTAAAGATTGGTTCAATCCCCAGCTCAAGACTGTCTATAACTCTGGTCCCAAGGGATCCAGCACCCTTTTCTGATATTCAAGACCTCTTGGAACACCTGATACACATACATATAAGCAAAACATTCATAGAATCAAAAATAATTAAGGTCACTTTAAAATCAAAAAACAACACAGCGGGGTGTATCTGGGTGCAGCTACATTCCAGCACTTAGGAGGCAGAGGCAGGAGAAGCTCTGAACTCCGAGGGCAGCTTGGCTAGTTAGTGCTGGAGAGGAGATACAGCCCAACCCTGCACCAGTAGCCCAAGGGGCTCCTTTCCCCAATCCCCTCCAGTAAAGACAGGTGCTTGATTGCAGTGCAGAAGAGTCAGAAGAGAAGCAAAGTTAGCCAGTTTATTAAACAGACCTAAGGAAGTGTACATGCTTCAGAACAGTGGCTCTCAACTTTCCTAAGGCTTTGACCCTTTAATACAGTTCCTCAGGTTGTGATAACCTGTGACCTCCCAACCATAAAGTTATTTTCATTGCCACTTCCTATCTGTAATTTCACTGTTATGGATAATGTGAATATCTGATATTTCTGATGATCTTAGGTGTCTCCTGTGAAAGGGTCGTTTGACTCCCAGAGGGGTCATGAACCCTATGGTTGAGAACCACTGCTTTAGACTTAAGTTTGAGAAGATAGGTGGTGGGTATTTGTTAATTTTTAGAAAACTATTGTACAGAACCCAAGACATGAGTATGGGCTTCTCAAGAGGGAGGGTGGCACTCAGGGGTGTGTGTGTGTGTGTGTGTGTGTGTGTGTGTGTGTGATTTTTGTGGTTTTTAAAGTTACATTGTTCAAAGCCTGTGGCTTAAAGATTAAGCACATCAGGGGCTGGAGCAATGCCTACATAGTTAAGAGTGTGTAACAGAGAACCTGAGTTCCATCTCGAGGAACTCAGCATTGGGTACATAACTCGACCCCCAGGACTGCATTCATGTCATATAACCACGTAGCAATACACACAGTTTTTTTTTTTTTTTAAAGGTTTTGGGGTTGGAGAGATGGCCTTGTTCTTTTAGAGGACACCATTTTGCTTCCACACTGGTGGGTTCACAACTGCCCCAGGAGATCTGATGCCCTCTTCTGGTCTCTACCAGCACCTGTACCCAAGTGCACACATCCACACACAAACACATACACATAGTTAAAAATAAATCTCTGCAACTGTGCAGTGGTGGTGTCTGATCTACAGAGTGAGTTCCAGGACAGCTGAGACTACACAGAGAAGCCCTGTCTCAAAAATCAAACAAACAAACAAATCCATCTTTGGGGGCTTGAGAGAGGGCTCAGTGGTTGACAGTACTGCTGCTCTTCGGAGAGGTTCAATTCCCAGTACCAATATGGCAGCTCACAACCATCTGTAACTCCAGTTCCAGGAGACCCAACACTCACTTCTGGTTTCTAGAAGCACTAGCCATGAACTTGGTACACAGACAATACACACAGGCAAAACATATACACATTTTAAGATTTTAAGTGTTTTAAGATTTTTATTTCTTTATTTTATATATGAGTACACTGTAGCTGTCTTCAGACAAGCCACAAGAGGGCATCACAGATGGTTGTGAGCCACCATGTGGTTGCTGGGAATTGAACTTAGGACCTCTGGAAGAGCAGTCAGTGCTCTTAACCACTGAGCCATCTCTCCAGCAACCCATTCATAAAGATTTTAAGACAAACCTTTTAAAAAATATTGTTAAAGGTTATATAACAAGTTGAGACCAGAGTGAAATGCATGACACTCTGTCTCAAAAATGTTTTTAATTGAAAGAAATTAATATTATCTAAGCAAAGGCATGAAAGTTATTAGAAGGAATAGAAACCAAGTAAGGGTCCGTGATTCACGAAGAATGATACCCCAGGCTCATGCAAGAGCAAAGCGTTTATTCTGCGGAGAACCTGCACTCAGAGGTTTACCATATTTCAGGATGGAAGACAGAGGTGTGGACTTAGCAGGGTCATTTATAGTCTGTGAGGGTAGGAGTGAGGGACATTGATCTTTCCTTCCCTTGATGGGCTGGCTCTATCTCCAGGTGATTGGGTGCCTTTGTGATTAAGATTCTGGGAGTTTGGTGGGCTTTTGCTGATTAACTGTACTTGGTTCAAGCTAGGTAGTGGGGCAGCCTCTACAGCTCCTGATTGGCTGCCTGTGAGGTTGGCTCGGGCTAGGTGGTGGGGCAGCTTCCTGATTGGCTCCCCAGAGGGGTGGTTTTTCCTGGAATTGACTTGCTTAGAATTTTTCCAGTTCTGAGAAACAGAAACAGGCCTAGTCTCCCAAACTGCCGGTTTGCAGCCTGTCATAGAGTCAGCCTGGCTCTGGCTAACTCTGTCCTCTCAACCAGAGTTAAAAAGCATAATAGGAGACAAAAATTGATGACCTTAATGCTAGAAATCAGAGAATCATTATATATATTTAAGACAAGGTGTCGTTAGGAAGAATGGCCTGGAACTTGATATAGAGGCTGGCTTTGAACTTAGAAATCCATCTGCCTCTACCTCCCAAGGGCTAAGATTAAAGCTGTGTGCCACTATGCCCAGCTAAAGAAAAAATTTTTTAAAAAATTTTATCTTTTGTGTTTGTGCACTTGAATGCAGTGTCTTCAGAGGCCACAAGAGGGTGTCATGATCTTCTATGGATAGAGTGCAGGTGGTTGTAATCCATCTGATGTGGGTGCTGGGAACCCAGCTCAGGTCCTCTGCAAGAGCAGCAAGCACTCTTACCCACTGAGCCATTTCTTCTGCCTCTAGAATCATTTCTAAGACAGGGTTTGACTATCTTACTCAGGTCGTCCTTGAAGTCACTCTTAATCCATGTAGACCTCGGTCTCACGGCCTCTTGAATTGCTAGGTCCAGGCCTCCACCACTAAGCCTACAGATCGTAAGGATTCCAATTTAGCAGTGGACTGATTATTATTATCCTATTGGAGACGGTGGTATAGAAGTTGGGAAGTACATCACTAGGAATGTACCTTGGAAAATATACCTTGTGCCCAGCTCTGTCTTGCCTCAATTTCCTCACTGCCATATATGGTTCTACTGATAAATGGTATTATGTCTTCATTTCTCATCTAAGGCCCAAAGCAATAGGTCCAGCTAAGCTTGGCCTGAAACCTATGAGCCAAAATAAAATAACCCTTTCCTCCTTTTGCATTCTCTCAGGCATTTGGCCACAGTAACATAAACCTGAGACAAAAAGAGAAGACACAGATGAGATACAAGCACACGAAAGATGCTTACTATCCTTTGTCATGACAAAAAGTGAAATTAAAATGGCGAGGGGACATTTTATTTATCATTGTGCATCTGATGGAGACATGAGGACCCCTAGGGCTTGCTGGCCAGCCAGTCTAGCCAAATCAGCAAGCTCCAGGTTCAATGAGGGCTTGCTTCAAAAATCAAGGTAGAACAGAGATAGCTCGGCAGTTAGGAGTGTGTTCTGACTACTCTTGCAGGACTGGAGTTCAGTCTCCAGAACCTGCAGCAGACCGCTCACAACCACCTACAACTCCAGCTCCAGGTGCCACTATGACTCTGGCCTCCAAGAGCACCTGCCCTCAATTTGCACAGACCCACACAGACATAATAAGTTCAGGTTAAATAAATATGAGTGCTTACTGTAAGTCATTACCTGACACTTTTATAGATGGGGAAACAGGGTTAGTGTCTATCTTGCCTGAGCACAGAGCTGATAAGATGGATCTAAGCTGAGGACTTCCTAGCTCCAAAGGCCACAAACTCAACTAAAATTGTTCTGGTTGGTAACTTTGGTACAATGCAAATGACTTAAGGGTTTAGGTCATTGATTACAGACAAATGCTGTGTTTGCTTCCACCTTCTATAAAGGTTTCGCTGTCTGCTAACATAATAGTAACTTCAGAGTTTTAGCTTTTGAATGGGATGCTGGGAACTAGACATGGAACAGGACCTCTGTGTGCGCAAGAGATTCCATTCTCAGATTCATAAAAACAAACAGCTTGCTTTTTTGAAACAGGTGCTCAAAATGCTGCTCAGATCAGCCCAGAACTTGCAGACCAGGCTGGCCTTGAACTCAAAAGAGTTCTGCCTATTTCTATCTCTTGAGCACAAGGATCAAAGGTGTGCGTCGCTGTGCAGTTTTTACCTAATAGTATATAAATGAATTCTAAGACTACTGCTAGGAAAGAAACACATGAGTACTGACGCCAGTGTGGGAATGTTGGCTCCAGAATAAAAAAATTATCCTAAGCCAAATTTCAGTAAAATAATTTTATTTCCTAACACAGTAAACATGTACATCCAGTAGGCGTCCGTCCACCTCCACACAGATGACTTCCAGGCCCACGGCTTCGAGAGCTTATGTTTAGTCAAAGCT